>NC_061100.1:5676946-5719044 GCF_015104395.2 Macrobrachium nipponense
TGTATGTTGACTAAGGCGCATTTTTCTATTTCAAACTCCATCCTGATGTCCCCAGATACAATCCTTACAGTCTGGATTAGGGTATCTATTTCCTTGATGCTCTTACCATACAGCTTGATGTCGTCCATGAACATCAGATGGTTGATTCTGTTGCCTCTTTTCTTGAGTTGGTACCCGGCATCCATCTTCTGTAGTACTTTTGTCATGGGAATCATGGCTACTACGAGAGTAGTGGGGACAGTGAGTCGCCCTGGAAGATCCCTCTCCTGATATTAACCTCTGCCTAGTCTTATTCCAGAGCTTGTAAGTATTGTATTCCAGTTGCACATTGTATTTTTGAGGAAGCTGATGGTTTTGTTTTCCTTTGCCCCATATATTTTCAGGCATTCTATTAGCCATGTGTGTGGTATCATGTCGAAGGCTTTCTTATAGTCTATCCATGCCATGCTTAAGGTTGGTTTTCCTTCTCCTACTGTTCTTCATTACCATTTTGTCTATCAGGAGCTGGTCTTTTGTGCCCCTACACTTCCTTCTGCAGCCTTCTGTTGGTGGGGGATGGTGTTTGTCTCCTCTAGGTAATTGTATAGCCTTTCACTGATGATACCTGTTAGTAAACTTCCACATTATTGGTAGGCAGGTGATAGGCCTGTAGTTACTGGCTATATTTCCCTTACTCTTGTCTTTTTGTACTAAGGATGTTCTTCCTGTGGTCATCCATTTGGGTGCATGGTGATTTGAGATACAATGCTGGAGTTGTTCTGCTATTCGTGGGTGAGGGCCTTGAAGTTTTTGAGCCAGTATCCATGGACTTCATCGGGACCTGGGGCTTTCTAGTTTGGCATTTTCTTTAGTTGGTGTCTGACTGTGTCTGTCGTGATCTCTGTGAATTTTTGTTTTATTCTCCCTGTTTCTTCTTCCTTGACTTCCTAGAGCCATGTTGCATGTTTGTTGTGTGATACCGGATTACTCCATATGTTTTCCCAGAGTCTCTTATTATTATTATATTATTATTATTATTATTTATTATTTTATTATTATTTATTATTATTATTATTATTATTATTATTATTATTATTATTATTATTAATAGGTGAAACCTATTCACATGGAACATTGACTAAAAATCCCTACTTTCAAAGAATGTTTGTTTCAACTTCCCACCAGAAGAAGAAAAATCTGATATTCTTTATTTCCTCGTCTCTTGTTCCCCCTGATAAGCCTTTTCTCTGTTATTTGTCTTATGAGGACGCTTTTCCCCTCAATGGATTTCCTTGCTTGATTCCAATCCTGGATTATCTCGTTGGTTTCCCCGCCTGAATTCCCCTTCTGGATTATCTCATTGGTATCACCTCTTGGATTCCCCTTATAAATTCCCCTCCTGGATTTCTCGTCGGGATTCCCCGCCTTAATTCCTCTTCTGGATTCCCCTTCTGGATTATCTCGTTTGTATCCCGTCTTGGATTCCCCTCATAGATTCCTCTTCTGGATTCCTATTCTGGGCTCCCCTCCTGGATTTTCGTTGGGTTCCCTTCGGGATTCCTATTCTGGGTTCCTCTTTTGGATTTCCCTTCTGGGCTCCCTTCCTGGATTCATCTTTGGATTCCCCCTCTGGATTCCCCTTCTGGGTTCCCCTCCTGGATTATCTCGTTGGGTTCCCCACTCGGATTCGCCTTCTGGATTCCCCTCGCTGATTCTCCCTCCTGGATTATCTCGTTGGGTTCCCCTCTTCGATTCTCCCTCTGGATTTCTTTTCTGGATTCCCGCTTCGATTCCCTGGTTGGGTTCCCCCACTGAATTCCCCTCCTGGATTCCTCTTATGGATTCCCATCCTGGATTATCTTGTTGGTTTCCCCTACTGGATTCCCCTCCTGAATTATCTCCGGAATTCCCCCTTTGGATTCCCTCGTCAGGTTCCCCTCCTGGATTTCCCTTCATTCGCTGAATTCCCCTCCTGGATTCCCCTCTTTGCTTGGTTCCCTCACTCCAACTCTTTGATTCTCTTTCTCTGTCGAGATGGAGTCGAAGTCTCTGATAATTAATCCCCAAGTTTTGTCTAAGATACTGATCAGAATTAGTCCCCCTCTTTGCCAAGGAATGTGAATATAATTGGAAGTCTACCAAGGAAATTAAATCTGTGCAGGAGATTGCAATGAAATAATCGCAGGGATAAATAATGAGATGTACACGTCCTTCTCAGTGTTTATGTTCTTTTCTTTATTCAGTCTCACCGAATTCTTATCTCTCACTCTCTCTCTCTCTCTCTCTCTCTCTCTCTCTCTCTCTCTCTCTCTCTCTCTCTCTCTCTCTCTCGTAGTAGCCATCTTGCTTGGTGAGACGTACCCGCGTGAAGTTTTGATTAATCAACAGATATCACAAGTTTAACATACGACTAGAATTTGAGAAATATCTAGAAGTGTTCGTGAACTATCGGTGATAAGATTAGTGTGAAAATAGTAGGATAAAGCGTCTTCTAAGTTAGTTTATCAAGTGTAATACTATAAATCAGAACAAGATGGCAGTAAGTTCCAACTGCGGGAAGAGGTGGCGTAATTTGGCGTGTTTAGCAGATTCGCAATACGATGAGGTAGCAGGAAGGGAACTGGCATTTCTCATCTATGAAATCAGCAACAGTCCTAACCAAAAAGATACAAAAGCATTCATAGATATATTAGAAGGATACAATCCTTCAAACTGGAACAAATCTAATGAAAACATCTTGAAAATAATTGAAGAAGTTCCAAATAAAATCCAAGTGGTCAAGAGACTCATAAAGAAAATATACATAAACCAACATATTCCGACAAAAGAAAATGAATAAGGTGAATCTTGTGAATATCCTAATTGATGCATTAGGAAAAAAGAATGCCAAAAGCATGCAAACTGTGTAAGGTGTGGTATAGCATAGTCAATCCACAAAACCTAATCAGAAAATGTGCTGCATGCAACATTCCGACCCATCCACAGTGTGCTGAGGTAATACAAGATTTGAGAAAAGATACAAGAATTTTTTGTTCAACATGTCTATCATGGATAGACAATGTTATTAAATCAAGATTGAATGTACAAATAGTTGAGGATGAAGAAGAAGAGGAAGAGGAAGAAGAAGAAGAAAAAGAAGAAGAGGAAAACGGAAGAGAAGTAAACAAAAATGAAATGACAGAAAAAAAATAAGGAAAACAAAAGAACAAGATAAAAGTATGGATGCAGAGATACTCATTGATACTACATATGAGGCAATAAAGCAGCATACCTACGAAGAAATAAATTACGATATGACAACAGAAAAGCAAATCCCGAAGAGGCTCTACCCAGATCTATACAATGACGGGAAAGAGGAAAAATAGACAGAAAGACAAAATCTGCAACCTTTTGAAAAGAGGGAATTGCAGATTTGGAGAAAGAATTTGTTACTACAAACATCCTAAGATATGTCAAAACTATGAAATATATGTAAAATGTGCATACTTAGATGGATATGGGATGATTGCAGAGATCTTGCATCCAAAAATATGTAAAAATATAAACCTAAAAAGAAGGAAAAGGATGTAAGTTCGACAAAAAATGCAAATATATGCACCCTGTATGCCATGATCATAATCAAATAAATAACCAACCAAGTAATAAAATCCAAAATAAGAAAGAAACAAATAAAGAGAGAAATCAAGAATATCAGGTAAAAGAGAAAAGCAAAACCACCAATGAGATATGCAGAGGTGTCAGCAAAAAATTTCAAAGCATCAGCTCCGAAATTCTACTCAAGAGATAATAACTATATTTATTATGCAAGAGGATATTGCAGAAACGGAGAAAATTGCAGATTCAGACACAAAATGAATAATTATGATGAAGGAAGATCAAATATTATGGAAAAGTTGGATTTTTTAATGTCAGGAATTTCTGGAAATGAAAAAAAGAAAAACAACATACCAAGAACAGGAAAGAGACATGGGTAAAATCCTTTTTATTCTACCAGTATTAATGAGGAGAAAACACGCAAACCATCATAGTGATGAAATGCGCAGGTTTAGTTACGAGTAACTCAAAAAGAAAAATAGAAGTACTTAGAAGAAAACTAACCCAAAATGAAAAGAAAATAGATATAATGAATATAACGTGAAACCTGGTATTCCCAAGAGACTGGGAATGATGATCAAATAAAAGGGTTCCAAACTTATAGATCAGATAGAAAAAATAGGAATCAAGGGGGAACCGCAATATATGGGAAAGACAAAAAACAAGGAAAAATATATATGAGAATATAGTAACTCAGAATGTGAACTAATAGCGGTAGAATTTGAATCTGAAAAATTGATGAACATAGTAAATATATAGACCTCCTAATACTAAAGAGTTTGACTTAATAATTGAAAAATTGGATGATATATGTAGAAATCACAATGGACTGGACTATTCTCCTATCTGGTGACTTCAACTTTCCTTTCGTAGAATGGAAAGAACGAATAGGAGATTGTGGTTGTACTTATACATAATAAAAAAGAGAGTAATAGTAGTGCAGAAGATAAGAGGCAATTTGAAAAGCTATTAGATATGCTACTAGAAATACAACATTCAACAAATAAATCACATGCCAACAAGAAAGGAAAATACTTTAGACCTAGTATTTGTGAACGAGATGAATTATGTTAAAGAAATAATAGTTTATAATGCGAGTATTTCAGACCATAATGTCATAGAATTAAACAGTTCATTCCAAAGCAAGTGAAAATAGAGATAAGCAAGAAATGAAAAAGTGGGAAGGATATGGAAAATACAACTTTCTACAGTAAAAATATAAAAAAATGGTCAGAAATTAATGAAGAATTAAACAAAGATTGGGATAACATTTTCGTAAGTGATGACATAAGGGTAAATACGGAGATATTATATAAAATATTGGAGAGAAAATAGTGGAAAAATATATACCGAAGAAGAAAAGTAAACATCATTCATGCATACCAAGAGACAGAAGGATCTTGTTCCAGAAAATCAGAAAGTGGAAAAAAGGTCTTGCAAAAGAAAAAAATGCATGGAAAGTTATAGAAATAAAAAGTAAGATAGAAAATGCAGAACAAAAGATTATACAATCAAAAGAAAATGAAAAACGGGACTTGGAAGAAAAAACCCTATTAAATATCAAGCAAAACCCCAAAAAACTATTATACTCATATGCGAAGAAGATGAATAAAAGAAGAATAGAAATAGGACCCTCTGAGAATTGAAGGGATTGGATTTAACGAATGAAAAAATGAAATTTGCAACATACTGGCAGAACGATATAAGAGAGAATTCACCCCTAGAATAGATAATGAAGATAATGATATAGAAGTAAGGGATGAAAATAGTGAATATTTAGCTGACATAGATATTAATGAAGCTGATATTGTGCAGGCTATTAATGAAATTAAAAATGGAGCTGCTGCAGGGCCTGATGGAATTCCTGCTATTTTGTTAAAGAAAGTAGTTCATTCTATCGCAAAGCCACTTGCAATATTATTAAGACAAAGTGTAGATACAGGCAAGATTTATGATGACCACAAATTAGCATATATTACCCCTACTTTCAAAAGTGGATCAAGACTAGAGGCAAGTAAATTATAGGCCTGTGAGTCTAACATCACATATTATGAAAGTGTATGAAAGGGTAATGAAGAAAAATATTATGAAACATTTAATAAAAAATAATTTGTTTAATAAAGGACAACATGGTTTCGTACCCGGAAAAAGTACACAAACCCAACTGTTAGTCCACCGTGAGAACATATTCAAAAATATGAAAAGCGGAAATGAAACAGATGTGGTTTATTTAGACTTTGCAAAAGCTTTTGATAAAGTAGACCATAATATATTAGCGAAGAAAATTAGAAAACACAATATCGTGGATAAAGTAGGAAGATGGTTAAAAGAATTTTTACACACAGAAAACAGATAGTTATTGCAAACGACGAGAAATCGGATGAAGCCAAGGTAATATCCGGTGTGCCGCAAGGTACGGTGTTAGCTGCAATACTGTTTGTTATTATGATTGAAGACATAGACAATAATGTTAAGGATTCGGTAGTGAGTAGTTTCGCAGATGACACAAGAATAAGTAGAGAAATTACTTGTGATGAAGATAGGAACGCTCTACAAAGAGACCTTAACAAAGTATATGAATTGGGCATAGGTAAATAGGATTGGTATTTAACTCTGATAAATTTGAATCAATAAATTATGGAGACAGAGAAAGAAAGCTATATGCATATAAGGGACCTAATAATGAGACCATTTCACAAATAAGGAAGCAGTTAAAGACCTTGGTGTGATGATGAATAGGAACATGTTATGCAATGATCAAATAGCAACTCTGTTGGCAAAATGTAAAGCAAAAATGGGAATGTTGTTACGGCACTTCAAAACAAGAAAAGCTGAACACATGATTATGCTTTATAAAACATATGTTCGTAGTCCCACTTGAATATTGCAATATGATATGGTACCCACACTATCAAAAGGATATTGCACAAATAGAGAGTGTACAAAGGTCCTTTACAGCTAGAATAGAAGAAGTTAAGGACCTAGACTACTGGGAAAGACTACAATTCTTAAAATTATATAGTCTAGAAAGGAGAAGAGAACGCTACATGATAATTCAGGCATGGAAACAGATAGAAGGAATAGCAGAAAATATCATGGAACTAAAAATATCAGAAAGAGCAAGCAGAGGTAGATTAATAGTGCCCAAAACTATACCAGGAAAAATAAGGAAAGCACACAGGACATTAATCCACTACGCACCAGCATCGATAATGCAGCGTCTATTCAATGCGTTGCCAGCTCATCTGAGGAATATATCAGGAGTGAGCGTAGATGTGTTTAAGAATAAGCTCGACAAATATCTAAACTGCATCCCAGACCATCCAAGATTGGAAGATGCAAAATATACCGGAAGATGTACTAGCAACTCTCTGGTAGACATTAGAGGTGCCTCACACTGAGGGACCTGGGGCAACCCGAACAAGATGTAAGGTCTGTAAGGTAAGGTCTCTGCGAGTATTTCAGACCATAATGTCATAGAATTAACAGTCCATTCCAAAGCAAGTGAAAACAGAGATAAACAAGAAATGAAAAAGTGGGAAGGATATGGAAAATACAACTTCTACAGTAAAAATATAAAATGTTCAGAAATAAATGAAGAATTAAACAATGATTGGGATAACATTTTCGTAAGTGATGACATAAGGGTAAATACGGAGATATTATATAAAATATTAGAGAAAATAGTGGATAAATATATACCGAAGAAGAAAAGTAAACATCAGTCATGCATACCAAGAGACAAAAGGATCTTGTTCCCTAAAATCAGAAAGTGGAAAAAAGGTCTTGCAAAAGAAAAAAATGCATGGAAAGTTATAGAACTAAAAAGTAAGATAGAAAATGCAGAACAAAAGATTATACAATCAAAAGAAAATGAAAAACGGGACTTAGAAGAAAAAACCCTAATAAATATCAAGCAAAACCCCAAACTATAATACTCATACGCGAAAAAGATGAATAAAAGAAGAATAGAAATTGGCCCTCTAAGATTTGAAGGGAGATTAACGAATGAAAAAAAGGAAATTTGCAACATATTGACGGAACGATATAAGAGAGAATTCACCCCTAGAATAGATAATGAAGATAATGATATAGAAGTAAGGGACGAAAATAGTGAATATTTAGCTGATATAGATATTAATGAAGCTGATATTGTGCAGGCTATTAATGAAATTAAAAATGGAGCTGCACCAGGGCCTGATGGAGTTCCTGCTATTTTGTTAAAGAAAGTAGTTCATTCTATCGCAAAGCCACTTGATATAATTATTAAGACAAAGTGTAGATACAGGCAAGATTTATGATGAGCACAAATTAGCATATATTACCCCTACTTTCAAAAGTGGATCAAGACTAGAGGCAAGTAATTATAGGCCTGTGAGTAATTATAGGTCTGTGAGTCTAACATCATATATTATGAAAGTGTATGAAAGGGTAATGAAGAAAAATATTATGAACATTTAATAAAAAATAATTTGTTTAATATAGGACAACATGGTTTCGTACCTGGAAAAAGTACACAAACCCAACTGTTAGTCCACCGTGAGAACATATTCAAAAATATGTAAAGCGGAAATGAAACAGATGTGGTTTATCTAGACTTTGCAAAAGCTTTTGACAAGGTAGACCATAATATATTAGCAAAGAAAATTAGAAAACACAATATCGTGGATAAAGTAGGAAGATGGTTAAAAGAATTTTTACACAACAGAAAACAGATAGTTATTGCAAACGATGAAGAAATGGATGAAGCCAAAGGTAATATCCGGTGTGCCACAAGGTACGGTGTTAGCTGCAATACTGTTTGTTATTATGATTGAAGACATAGACAGTAATGTTAAGGATTCGGTAGTGAGTAGTTTCGCTGATGACACAAGAATAAGTAGAGAAATTACTTGTGATGAAGATAGGAACGCGCTACAAAGAGACCTTAACAAAGTATATGATTGGGCAGAGGTAAATAGGATGGTATTTAACTCTGATAAATTTGAATCAATAAATTATGGAGACAGAGAAGGAAAGCTATATGCATATAGGGGACCTAATAATGAGACAATCACAAATAAGGAAGCAGTTAAAGACCTTGGTGTGATGATGAATAGGAACATGTTATGCAATGATCAAATAGCAATTCTGTTGGCAAAATATAAAGCAAAAATGGGAATGTTGTTACGGCACTTCAAAACAAGAAAAGCTGAACACATGATTATGCTTTATAAAACATATGTTCGTAGTCCACTTGAATATTGCAATATGATATGGTACCCACACTATCAAAAGGATATTGCACAAATAGAGAGTCTACAAAGGTCCTTTACAGCTAGAATAGAAGAAGTTGAGGACCTTGACTACTGGGAAAGACTACAATCCTTAAAATTATATAGTCTAGAAAGGAGAAGAGAACGCTACATGATAATTCAGGCATGGAAACAGATAGAAGGAATAGCAGAAAACATCATGGAACTAAAAATATCAGAAAGAGCAAGCAGAGGTAGATTAATAGTGCCCAAAGCTACACCAGGAAAAATAAGGAAAGCACACAGGACATTAATCCACTACGCACCAGCATCGATAATGCAGCGTCTATTCAATGCGTTGCCAGCTCATCTAAGGAATATATCAGGAGTGAGCATACTAGATGTGTTTAAGAATAAGCTCGACAAATATCTAAACTGCATCCCAGACCATCCAAGATTGGAAGATGCAAAATATACCGGAAGATGTACTAGCAACTCTCTGGTAGACATTAGAGGTGCCTCACACTGAGGGACCTGGGGCAACCCGAACAACATGTAAGGTCTGTAAGGTAAGGTCTCTCTCTCTCTCTCTCTCTCTTAGACGATTGATAGCGTTTAGATATTGTGATTTTAAATTAGTGTAATCAAACACTGAAGCACATTTCTGGAGTCATATTTATTTTTTACATAATTATGCAGTTAGAAAGTTTTTGTTACCTGTGTCAATCCTTGATTTTTTACAATTTTTTTGCGGTCTTAAACAGCGGCTGTACAGAAAACTCGATTGCGACGAAGTTCTTCGGCGCATTTTTTTTTTTTGCTTATGTGTAAAACACAAACTGGCCCTTGACAAATGTATCATTTTTTACTTCAGGGAAAACTTTGGTGCCGACAGTCGAACTTTCCTATCGGGATACAACAATGGTAAGTACAGACATTTTGTAAAATGTCCCAGATGCTTATTTTGCCTAAGATAGATTACAGTTGACAATGTATCTACAGAGAGTATAGACCACAGTGATGGGAGGTAAATTACGGCTCCAGCAATTTTTCTGTACCTAATTCCTCACTGGTACCGTTTCTAAGTTCATGGCTTCGATGACAAAGAACTGTTGTTTTGGCGTTGCTTGTGTTGAGAGCGCGATAGTTTTAAATTAATTTTCAGACTCAAAAGGTATAGAAGAATAGAAGATGTAATTGATTAGTCTTTATACACGAGTAAAGGCTTGTCCTTATTATGTTTTGTCCTTCGTCATTATACATGATTACTCGTAAATTGTATATTGCTCTATGAGGATCACTTTTCATTGTCCTTGTACAGCCCGAATCCATAGGGTGATAGTGCAGACAGCCCACCTCACTTGGCGCACTGTAGTGATTATTAACGGATGTTTGTAAATCCTTTCGGCTCCTAGCTGCACCCGCTAGCCTTAAACGTTGCCTCCATTCCAGCTTCCTTTCTTCAGTCTTGCTGTCCAATCTCTATTAACTGTTATTGCTTAATATAACGTGTCTTCTTCTCCCTGTACTTCATCTGCATTGTTTTCTGGATCCTTTGTCTTGCTGTCCAACCACTTCAACTCCCCTTTTTCACTGTCTTTAGCGCTGAATGTTCGTATGTGCCCCAGTGTTTGGCTTAACACCCTTTATTTCGTAAATTAATTAATCAGAGCAAGATTAAAAAAAAAAAAAAAAAAAAAAAACAGACCCAGGGAGATTCAAAAGCTGTGATATTCGTGTAGAGTTGACCACAGGAGGGAGGAGGGAAATTGGAGGGCGTTGATCCACCGGAGGCGATCTGGGATGCGATATCTTTTTTCTTTTTTTCTCTGCCTCTTATATTATAATAATAAAGACGTTAGCATGGCTAGATATCCTGATCAAACGGCACCCGGTAAATTCATCCCCTATAAAATCTACATTTACCGTCTGACTTTGGTTCAATTCGGTCCAGTAGTTTCGCCGTCTATAGCGAACATACTCATATATATACATACATACATAGTCTGAATGTCAGTTTTATATATCAGATAGTTGTGTCCTGATGGAAACTTTCTGTCCCACAAGATACAGAAAAGCACCGCTGTTCCAAATTTGGCTTTCCTATGTACTGTCTCTTATTTTATTTGATTTCATCCCATTTCTTCACTGCTTTTGGTTGTATTGTATACTTAGTTCTGTTTACATTTGATTTCTGTGTGGATCTCTTTTCTATAAGAGTAATAACCGTTAACATACATTAAGGAAAAATGCCTAATTTCATAAGCAACTTTCCTCGATCGCATTTGCTTAATGAAATATATACAACAGCAGTATTACCCCAGGAATTATGTTTAGTGGACTTCCTTTTGTTTATCTTGATCCTGTAATTAATTAACTATTGCAGTGGCTATGTTTTTCCTCTGCTAAGCGGGGATAGAGAGGGTTGGAGTCTGTAAAATTTATGCCAGAAATAAAATGCGAAATGACCGATTAAGTGAGTGGTAGAAATAAATACCTGGAAAAGTTCATCAAGTAACAGCGATCCCCATAAGGGATTAAACTAAGAATAACAATGAGATCTAATTAGTTTACAAATGAATTAGCCTTTGTCACAGTCACCTTGAAGATCAAATTGAGATGTATCGACGCTTATATTTATCTACATCATTTATTTTGTCGTCGTATGCATCCTTGTAAAAAACACATAGACTTACCCTGACAAAAGAATGACTTGATATATTGTCATTTCTTGGGTTTCTTTATATATTGTCTTATATATGTTAAAGAATGAACACGCGCCATGTCGGGTCTTCAGTAGCCCTTAATTTTAAATTCTCATTGATAAACGGTATTTAAGAACAAGTTGCCGTTAGGAAATTGTAAGTCATTACTCGGATATTTGTGGAAGCATTTTTTTTTTTATTTATGGAAATTTAATTTAAATTTCATCATATTTAGATTTAAAGTATTTTATCAAATTTCACCTTAACTTTAGTACTGAATTCATTTTTGCATTGAAAGAACTTCTCACTATTAGTGAATAAGCTTTGGCCCAAGCACCATAAATCCTTCCATCTACAAGATTTCATGGGGATTTACAGATAGATAGATAGATTGATAGATAGAGGTTTATTACTCACAGCATTATACAATTATTAAATAATACAAGTTCTAGAATAAGGTCCAAGAAAAGGACACGAAAAATTCACACATAATTATCAAGAAAGAAATCTTATGAAACCAGAAAATATAAAAACGTATGATATGAGATTTTCGACGTTTTAACTTCTACAGATAAAAGTTTAAATGCAACAAAATAAGTTAAGTATATCTTGGTTTAACCAGACCACTGAGCTGATTAACAGCTCTCCTATGGCTTGCCCGAAGGATTAGATATTTTTACATTGCTAGGAGCCAATTGGTTAACTAGCAACAGCTTATTGTGGGATCCGAACCACATAACACCGAGAAATGAATTTCTAATCGACAGAAATTAATTCCTCTGGTTCCACGTTGGCTGAGCAGGCAGTCGAACTTGCGATTACCGAATCGGCAGATGAGCACGTAAACCACTCGTTCAACAAGGAACTTGCAACTAAATAAAGAAACTTTGTGAACATTGAAGCGAAATCTTAATTGCTACTATATTGACCTATAAAAATAAGGCTGGCAAAGATTTTAGAATAATTAAATTATTGCAGACATTAAACGCCTTCAATGTTGCATCCTGCAAGATATCCAGCAGCACCTCCAACTCGTTCTCTGGCGGTTTCCCTTTGAAAAGAAGAACCGTTCGGCTGCTCAGGTATCGCCATGAAGCGACGTGTTGATTACATTTAGATTTATTAATAAACCCTGATTCCCAAGTATTGATTTATGGGGTCGAAGCAGCAGCAAGAGTAAATGATAAACGAATAATAAATGTTTTTATTTGATTACGGATTTATTCAGCAGCATAGCAAAGGAAGGGTAAACTTTCAATGAGAGTGAACCATTGAGTGACGAAGGAATGAAATGAAGTGTAAATAAGTAAATGGATATTTTATTAATAAATAAACAAATAAATGGGAAATGAGCATTCAGACGCACAATATCTCGTTAAGAACAAATGACCAATCAGAAAGCATTGAATATGATCATATAATGAATATTTGGAATTATCTGGAATATTCTGCTGATGGAGTATTAATCCTTGAGTTGAAACGACTAATGATAAGAAGATAATTATCATGCATTTTCCTCAACAAAGAATGAAATCCAGTTGGAATCTGCCTCCCTCTTCCTTACCCGGACATGATAATAAGTCTTTTATGCCTTAATTACAAACTTTATTAATCGTTTTAGGCAAGGGTTGACTCTTATAAGAGACATCTGAATTGTTTTTGTAATTGTTTGTATTCATTACCGATTAAGTTTTGGTTAGTTTTGGATGCAAATATGCCAGATAGATTGCTCATCCAATAACTCCCCCATCCCCGTGCAACGCCAGTTTGTAACATCAAATTAGTCATTCGATGCAATCATCAACGTTTATGAGCGAGTGGTGGGGAACGATTTATGGTGTGCTGATGATTGATAAAGGGACAAGGGTTGTTAAGGGCCGGGGGCGGGGGCGGGGGTTAGGGGGTGGGGGGGGGGGGGGGGGGGGCGGTTAAAGTGGACGGTTTACGGAGGAATTTGTGTGCAACATCCGAAGTCATTTTCGGAAAAAAATGGGATGATGGCCGAAAGCCTTTTATATGACGATTAAGTTAATGTTCCAGTGGGAGGGTTTCGCAAATATAAGTGGGAAAAATAATAATTGTTCTCTCTCTCTCTCTCTCTCTCTCCTCTCTCTCTCTTTCTCTCTCGCACACACACACATACACATACACACACACACACACACACACACACACAGGTATTTTCTGATTTGATTCTGTCGTCATGGGGATTAGGACAGCTCGAAGAACGAGCAGAGATTTCAAACATTGTTTTGGGGGATAATTCCAGTATTGAGCAATTGCTTGATAAAAATTCTGACTCCTTTAACTGACAATCCAAAACTATCGCGTCTGTTTTAAGGAACTAACTCATTTCACTAGACATTGAACAAAACAACAGCCTCCTAGGAAACTGATACCGAGAAAGGAGTGCAACAATCTGGAGACCTTAGCTTTATTTCGAAAGAACCGCAGTTCAGGTGTCCAAGAATCGGAGACAAACTTTATTCATTTTCTTGAATCGTCCGAATTTCTTATTCGATGCGAAGTCACTTTGTGGCACCTTGGTCGTTCCTCCCGAGGCTTGAATCCTCCTCCCCCTTGAATTTTCTTACACATTTTTAAATCCTTTCTATATTCTGTGACAGTTATTGTCATTTAATTCGCTTATTTTTTTCCCAACTCCATATTATTATTTAAATTAATTGAAAATAAAGTACTATGACGTAAGGCCTAAGACATGCTACCCTCAAATGGAAACAAGGAAATGATATAGAGCAGTGAAAACTAAAGCAAAGTGCATTTTATTTATGTAAATATGTATTTATATGTATATGTATGTATAATATACATTTTATACATATACATATTTGTATAAAAACAGATTTGGCAGGAACGGGCACACACCAAGGCAAGAAAAGAATATTTTGGGGAGAGGGAAGGAATAGAAAAGGACCACTTAAAAGGAAAGAAAATCATTTCAGTCCAGGACAACAGCGCTAATGCACCCATCAACGGGAAACTAGGTTTAAAATTATAGGCAGTTACAAAAACACGATTAGGAATGAAATAATAGATACGAAAAGTCGGTAGAGGGAGGATGATGTCAGTTGGGGTGGGGGAGGGGGCAGTTGGTATACATCGCAGCCCGTGTCTAGACTGTGAAGAGCGCGACTTCGGTGAAAGTGGTAAATTCAGTAAAGAACAAGAAAAACAACATAAACAAAACATCAAGCACTACAATCAGTCATCGGCGGTTCCCTAGCGCTGTTGCGAAAAAGATTACAGAATAGACTGGGAGAATGTGAACTTTCTAAACAAGAACGCAAATAAAACGGCCTGCCCTTATAACATGTGCAAACAGTGTTATGGCAGGCAATACTGGGAGCGGATTTAAGGACAACCTATCCAAAAAAAATTATGTACACAACAATAGAAAAGCAAGCAGAGAAAGGCCAAGGTCATAGGGCGGGCTGTACAGGAGAAAGAGGATAATTGAAAGACTGAAGAAAGCCAGCACACGAAATTGGAAAAAACAGGGGCTTTAATTCCCTCCACCATAGGCATATATGTAAATGCAGCTGGACCGCTTGTCCGGTCGTTCTATGAATACCAGGCCATGAGGACTATTAGACTTAGAAAGCTTGTAACTTTTCCTGATTAAATATCTCCGCTAGATACTACCCAGTTTAAATTAGGCCCTATTATATATACATATATGTAATGTATACTTATAATATGTATATATATATATATATAAATATATATATATATATATATATATATATATATATATATATATATATATATATATATGTGTGTGTGTGTGTGTGTGTGTGTGTGTGTGTGTGTGTGTGTGTGAATCTTTATCGCATCACCATGATTCATATACATACATCGGGCTACAAATGTCCTTTAGTATCCAATTCGCTCTACTTCGGAATTAATATATATTTTCATATATGTTAAGCGAAGGGGAATTTTTTAGTTGATAATAATTTCATCCTCTCGTGGGTTCGAACCAGCGCCCAGCGGACTAAGGAAAAATCAGGACTTCAGTGCTGTTATCGATTCGGCAAACAAGTGAAGTATAAATAAGTTGATACCGATTCCTACCATACAAATCACTGTCGAACTCAGGTATTTGCAATTAGAATCGACATCCAACCCCCTCTGCCACGTTAACCAAATCGAACGTTTGCCCCACGTAGCCATATCATGAATCTTTATCACATCACCGTGATGTATATGTATGAATCACGGTGATGTGATGAAGATTCATAATATGCCATTAAAACAATCTAGTAAAAAAATCACTGGAACTAATATACTTTATGTCGCGCAAATTGCCAGTTATATCAGCACACGGAACAAAACGTCAATCTCTTTTTTATAGTAATTCGTCAAAATCGAGGCCCGCTTGAAAAATTAATTGTCCCATCGTTTATTTTGCATTCATTAAATCTATCAGTTCCATCACAATAGCCTGCCATGTTAATGAAGGGGTAAAACGATACGCTGTATGATGCCTTCGTTATTTTTTGGAGGTGATAATTAATTAAATATCATTTTAGCGTTTACTTTTAATTTATTATTATTATTATTTTTGGAAGAAGACTTTCTTTTAAACAAATTCTGTTGAATAAAATGGCAGAATTCTGCGAATTAATCTTATATATCATCTTTTCTATTTTTCTTATTACTTGCTTTTATGGCTCAGCGATACTTCTTAATAATTGGCCAATATTCATATTGGGAATAATGCTGAAAGTGGTATTTTATTTAGAACAGGATTTATTAGTAAAAAACTGGTGTTATCAGAATACTGGTGTATGGATAGGAGTTCCTCAGGTTCAGGTCAAGCAGGGGTCTTCGAAACGCCTTTCCTTACACCAGTATTCTGATAGTACCAGTTTTTGTCTAATAAATCCTGTTGTAAATAAAATGCCTCTTTCGCCATTATTCCCGATATGAATATTGGCCAATTATTAAGAAGTATCGCTGAGCCAGAAAAGCGAGTAATAAGAAAAATAGAAAAGATAATATACAAGATTAATTCGCTGAATTCTGCCATTTTATTGAACAGTGTTATTATTATTATATTATTATTATTATTATTATTATTATTATTATTATTATTATTATTATTATTATTATTATTATTATTATTATTATTATTATTTTTCTGTCGAAAAAGGAAACCCACAAGATTACAGAGTATAACTTGTGCACTTGTAAGCATTTACATAGTATTTTAACTTAAACAAGTAAACAAGTTATTATCACTAATCTTGTGGGTTCTTTTTCCATCTGCAGAAGCAAGCTGAAAGAAATTTTTTTGCTTGGTTTATTATTATTTTTCCAAGCTTCCCAAGAATATAATGTCCGTTTGAAAGAGTAATAAGAAACAGAAAGAAGACAAGAGTTATTAGAAAAAAAGTATAGATTAGTAAAGGAATGGGAACAAGTATAGATAAATAAGTAAAATGCATGGGAGACCTGACAAAAAACATTAAGGTATATGGATTCAAACAGAAGCTAGAAAAGGAATGATTACAGAATATCAAATGAGAGAGAGAGAGAGAGAGAGAGAGAGAGAGAGAGAGAGAGAGAGAGAGAGAGAGAGAGGTGAATTAATCGCTTTGATGGCCTGATCATTTTTTTTTTGAAATTTGAATCAAGCGGGAAATTAAAACGGAACCTATTATCACTAGCTAACAATATCTACAAAATGTAACTCAGATATATAGGAGAAACTGAAAAAAAACATTTTTCATTCGTTTATGCTACAGGTAAAGGACGAAAATGTAATATTGGTACTCCATTATATATCAAGTGTAAAATGAAACATCTGACCATAGTAATCTATCTGTTACACAGTAATATTCAGTCGGTTCTGCGCCTAGGACGATATGGAAGTGCACAGTCGTTATTATTTAGATTTATGTGCTGTATTTTGCTCTTCGAGAAAAGTTTTCTCTCCGGTCCTAACGTCAAGTATTTGGGGCTGGTCATTATCTCGATCCATCTCCTCATTCCTCTTCTCCACACTCTTGTCGAGACTATTTTTTGCGTCAGACCAAACTCTATGAGATGTTTCAGACTTATTATTCCGGAGTTTCACGTTCCAAATATTCAATATAAAATTATTGTTTGTCTTAGTAAATAATCCATACACTGACGGGTGAACCCGTCGTCCAAATACTCTGAGCAGAAATTTACCAATTTTAGCAAGTAATGATCTTTATCTGGGTATACTGTACACATACGAAAGGCAACCATCTTAGTTTGTGTGATCGTACGTGCGTGTATATATGTATAAGGGCCTGTGTACATTTGTGTGGTTGAGTGTATACATATATATACATTCACACACACATTACATATTATTTTTATATATATTTATATTAATTATTATATACTATATATTTATATATATTATATATATATATATATTATATATATATATTATATATATATATATATATTATATATATATATATATATATATATATATATATAGAGAGGAGAGAGAGGAGAGAGACGGAAGAGGAGGATGAGAGGGGAGAGAGGAGAAGAGGGAGGAAAGAGGAGAGAGAGACGAGAGAGAGAGAGAACTGTTATACTTGAAAATTATTTGTAACCAGGCCAAATAGAAGACACATTTCATTGTTTCTTTAAATAAAAAATTATCCTCAGTTTTCGCTAAGCTCCTAAGCTGATGATGTAAGCCATAAAGAATTAAATTTACGATGGACTATAACGGCAAAGGTAAAAGAACAAGTTCACGAAGAATAAATGAGCGTAGTCTGAATGATTAAAGTTTAAGTAAACTATTATTAAAGTCTGCGGACCAAATGATCCATGTTTCACTATATCTAAATGCCGAAAATATTAATAGTACAAATGTTGCTGAAATGGAAGTTTCAAGCATTTGCAGTTGAATATGCAAGGTTAATTTTTATCCTTTTTTATACTTCAATTGTGATTGTACAGAATTTTTCAGTTTTTTTAGTCATATTTGATAAATACTCATCTGAATGGCAATTATTATGATGGCGATATATAGGTAGCATTGTAAACGAGATTCCCTTTATCACAACATCAATGAGAACCATTGGCTTTATCTCTCTTGAGAGTCTGAATGGAATGAGTTAATCAGTCATGCTTATTTTTGTGTCTGGCGCCCGGTCGATTTATGTTTCCATTCTGGAAACTTGGAATTGTAAGTTTCTGTTTCTTTCCTCCTGCGTTTTCCTCTTCAGTTCTGCAGATGTACGTAATCTAGTGTTGGTTTAATGGACTGAAATGTCTAGAATTTTCCATTATCATTATTAGGATCATCAAGCATTCATGGGGAAGAAGAGTTAAATAATACTGATTACCAAGCAAACTTCCTTCGAATAATTTTTTTTTTATGTGCAAAAGAGGTTTGGAAATATAGAAAATAAAATAATAGTGTCATATGAAAACAGTAATCTAAGTTAAAAAAACACATTTTCATCATAAATTGGTATTATTCTTCATCTTTTAGTCTGCACGTGTCTTTACTCGTGTTTAAATAAACGTGAGCTGTATCGAATGTATAGGTGCGTTTCAGGACGTATTGTCAACAAGGATTAATCGGTAACCTTGGGTATATGGACAATAGAAAGCACGAGTCACAAAGGAGATATGAAGTTTTTATCAGCCTTCAATTTCCGACTTTTTGATGTGTGACAATGCTTCAAAATTTCGTCAATTAACGATAAAATAAATGCTGGGTATAAATATGGAAACCGTTGAATATGGTAGGTAGAAATGACGTTTAATTTTAGGTCTTGACATCAGTTATTCGTCGTCATTGTTAAAAGTCTCAGGTGCTTTTCTTCCTTCGATCAAATCAGTTTACGTCTCATATTTTTCTTTTTAAATCGTAGATTCTGAGACATTAACACAAATGCATTTAATAAGTAACTTTAAGTAACGAATCAGTTCCATAGTTTTTCTTTTAGCTTTAAGGTTTTGTATAGATTAAGTCAGGCTTATACCAGCATTTATTTATTCATTTATTTAATCCAACGGCCCTAAAAAGTTTCCTGACAGTCTACATGTTTAAGTCTTCAATAAATTCTGGATGTTTTTGTCTACTGTACGAGGTTGGTATTTTTAAGGATGATGTTGCCGGCTCTTTGGTATTTTTACCAATTCAAGATTTTCTTTAATAGATTCAAAATTACTATATACTCTCTCTCTCTCTCTCTCTCTCTCTCTCTCTCTCTCTCAATATAATATAATATATATTTTATATATATATAGTATTAATATATATATATATATATATATATATATATATATATATATATATATATATATATATATAATATACATATATAATATATATATATATATATATATATATATATATATATATATAGTATATATATATATAAATGGGCTCCTATCTGACCGGTTTTGGCCCCACTGCATTGAGCCAACTGGTGCCTAGATACTCTATTAGTCCCGGAAGGCTTGACTTAAATCACTTTCATCGTAGATTGACTCAATGACACTAAGTGTATATTGTCCCAAGTACAGTGAATTTAATTTTATGAGTAATTTGTGGTTTAACGTTGAAAACAAAATATTAATGATAGTATTTTCACAAGCTATCATACATATTTTATTTCCTCTTGCAAGCCATGGGAGCCAGAGGAGAACAGCTTAGTAAGAAAGAAAGATAAATAAAAGTAAGTTATGACTTTGTTATAATTGACTATCATAAAGCTAATTGTAAAACCAGTACCTTAATGTAAGAACTGCACTGCTGCGGAACAATTCAAGTTTCATTGTGGCTTTTGGTAATGTTTTATATATCTAATTTTGATTAAACACGATTTTTTTATATTAACCTTCAGACTTGAATTCCACTTTATTTCACTTTAAAAATTGATGTAATTTAGTTTTTATTCACCTTTTATTTTTACCGTATATTCAACCTCTGATTTTTAAGCGAACTGCGTCTGTGATTTCATATGAGAAGAAATTGCGTTTACATATGAAAGCGAAAAGTCGTTCCAGTAGAATTTTTCCAGTCCAACCCTCGGCGCTCCAGTTCGCTTTTATGATATCTTCATTTACATCGACGAGGCGCAGTGAGCCAATCTTGAAAGCATTATCTTCCGAAACTTTAAAGGGTGGAATTTCATACTCTAAGTTCTCTTCTAAAGACCCTATTTCTCCTGGACTTGAAGTCAAAGCAGCAGAGTTGATACGACATCGTTCCAGTTCTGTAGGCTAAAGTAGGCGAAGATTCAAAAGCATTCTGATGGTACATTTAGGTAATTTAGTGTAAGTAAATGACTTATCCTTGCCAGCAAGTTTAGCCACGAAATAAGGCTTCTTACTTAGCCAACGCGACTTCAAATAAACAACTTCATAAATATTAAATTTATTTTAATAAAATTAAATTATTTATATGCCACTAGTTCAGAAAGGCTTGTGTACCATGCATACCGTGTGAAACCAGGCCCCTGATTAAAAACGTTTTATGAAACACAATCTAACCTAAAATAAAGACACTGATCTGCATCTCTCACTTCTTTCTAGGCTGAGAGAAGCATATATCTATTAATCTAATAAAAGGAATCCGTAAAAACGCCCAAAGGTAGAAAGTTAAAGCTATATTTCAGAGATCAATTGGCTCCCTATACATGCAAGTATACAGTGTAGAGGGAGACAGCTGTACTCATAAACTTAGCATTAACTCTCTACCCTTTGGCGTTTTATAGGGCTCCTTTTATTAGATGGGACTTCTGTTTATCAGAAATATTTCCCTGCCATATATATAATATGCATTTATATATATATATATTATTAATATATATATAATATATATATAATATATATATATATATATATATATAATATATATATATATAATTATCATATATATGGTAGGTTGGGCAGCGTTTTCCCCATCTAAGTGAACTGATGACGCAGGCACTTGCAATTGAAACATGTAGCTCATGATTATATATATATATATATATATATATATATATATATATATATATATATATATATATATATATATAATATATATATATAGGCTGTTAAATATTTTCTGTTAAAACAGAAGTCCATCTAATAAAAGGACCCCATAAAAACGCCAAAGGGATGAAAGTTAATGCTACGTTTCAGAGTACAGCTGTCTCCTTCACACTCTATACGTGCATGTAGAGGGAGACAGTTGTTCTCTGAAATATAGATTTAACTTTCTACCTATATATATATATATATATATATATATATATAATATATATATATATATATTATATATATATATACTATATATATATATATATATATATATATATATATATATATATATATATATATATATATATATATATATATATATATATGGTTTAATCATGAGATACATGTT
The DNA here is from genome assembly GCF_015104395.2 of Macrobrachium nipponense. Classification (NCBI taxonomy): domain Eukaryota; kingdom Metazoa; phylum Arthropoda; class Malacostraca; order Decapoda; family Palaemonidae; genus Macrobrachium; species Macrobrachium nipponense. The sequence continues at coordinate 5,698,867 of NC_061100.1, forward strand.
TCAATGCAGAGTAGCTGCGTCGTCAGTTCACCTGGATGGGAAACGCTGCCCAACCTAGTAAACATTATCACCTTGCTACAATTTTCGCATGTCACTCAAGATTGTCTTCGTTGGTGAATCCTGGTGCGTCTCAAATGTGTCCCAGTGGTCTAGTTAAACTGATCTACGAAAATAAAGTTAATGTCAATTAACTAGGTCTAATGTGGTAGGCACTTCAAACGAAATGTTTATATTATTAAGAAAACGGAAATACAGGAAGATGTTATCAATTCATCAAGAAATATGCCATCATAGACTATATCTGTATGTATATTTTAACAAAGAGCTGCAAAATCCAATTACTGGGACATTTGCAAGCTTCATGTAGAGGCCTCTCGTGGATTTGCATACTGCAGCTGGATTATATCACTCTTCTGATAGTATTTGGAGTCGCCTCCAGACCTTGTTCTCTCTTGATATATTCTTGGAGGGAGGGTGGTTTACCGCTGCTAAAGTATCATTATAAAGAAATGAATAGATATTAGATATAGGCAAGGTAATGTTGGATTACGTATTTACGGAGTTGATAAGAACGTGATTAATATATTTATCTAATCGCCCTGAGGCATAAAATTTTATATATTCATGATAATTGATAAGGAACAGGAATTGAATATTTAGCTTATTGTAAACGGGGTGTTAAATTTTGTTGCATTTCTATAATTTAGAATAATATAATAAATAATAATAAATTAATAAGTTAAAATAATAATTTAATATATTCATAATGATAAGGACAGGAATTGAATAGCTTATGGGGTAAATGTGAATAATAATAATAATAATAATAATAATAATAATATAATAATAATAATAATAATAATAATAATAATAATAATAATAATAATAATAATAATAATAATAATAATAATAATAATAGTAATAATCAACGGTTGTCATTATATAGAATTTTACATATAAATTGACTAATAGGTAACCATAGAATAAATTTAAACATTAGTATGTAATTTTCAGATATTACGATCACTGTTAGGAAAATCGAATGAAGTCATTTAACAATATTAAAATCATTAGTGTTCAGATTGCATCTAATCAGCTGTTCAAGGAGCTTCCGTAATATGGGGAAGCACCACTGAATTGTTTCAGTATAGTATTTAAATTTGAAAGCCTTGAGTCACCTCCCTCCTTTTCATTCATAATTATTCGACCGTTTCTTCATCGTTTGACGTCGTTTTTTGGCTTGAATTTATACCCGAACAGATATAATATAAGCAGTTAAGACATCGACGAATCCATGCATTAGTGTGCACAAGGGTTACAATGAACTTTAAGCAACAGCAACTTACTCTAGACAATACTACTTTTGAATATCTCTGTACCGTAAAAACTACTTTTTTTTTTTTACTTTTTTTTTTTACTTAATACTTTAGTCCTTCAAACCTTTCGGGAATGAATTTTCTTTCCCTTTCTACAATAACGTTATCATTACTATTTTCCTGAAAATTTTAACTTTTGAAGATTGAGTCACTAAATTTATTCTTTTCTTAGTACTTTTTCCCATAAAATAGTTCCTTTTTATATAGAATGTCCCTCGGAAAAGTGTATTATCTATTACTTTCAGCATCGTTCGTATTTTTCTTGTAGAATCGCAATAAGTATTTACGTCATTAAGTCATTGTTGAACAGTAAAAACAAAGCGTTTCAGTGTGACTATATAGCACTAAACAGAGACTGAAGATCATATGCTCTGGTGAGTATTATTAGAAACGAAGAGAATCGTATAGACATAATTCCAATTTTCCCACCAGGTGGAATGAAGAGACACTTATCAGTATCGAGGATTATGCATGATGCTTCGTTATTGCTTTCAAGGTGAATCAATTTGGCAACTATTGGTTGCATCACTGGTATAAGGATAATTTTAGTGTCTCCATGTGTTATACAAGTGACACCCAAGTCGAAAGTATTTCTTTCTCTGTTTTATCATAATGGGACAAATTTTATTGCTGGCACAGGCAGGTGGTTTTATCAGTTTTAATTAAATCATCGTTACCAGGAAAGAGAGAGGATTATCCTTGCCTATTTAGAAGCGTAGTATATGACCGAGAAACTTGAAATTTACGACTAAATAGCAATAAAATTCAGGTGTTACATATTTTACATAAGAAAACGCAAGGTAGCTGACTATTTTACCATTTTAATGATATGCTTAAAATGAATATGTTACTGATTATTTGAGTAACTCAAAACAAAATACAAGTAATTTCAGTAGCAATATGAGACATGTCACATAGACGCTTCTCGATTACGGGTTATTATTACATTTAAATGTGACAGTACTTTGCTCATCTAGGTACCTACAAAGAGGCAGATATTCCACATCGTGTGATGTTACACTTATATGATAACAATTAAGAAAAGGGGATGTAAAAAGTACACGATAATTTTCATATAATTCCTGCTCAGGAGTGAAGAGAAGGCTTGACTCCTCGATTGTATGAAACTTTTTGGTGCTATTTCCACTGGAATCATTTAAAAGTCTGAATAGGAAATGAAATTAATACATTTTTCCTTTCCTACGCCAAGCTCGAGCCTGAGTCGGAGTCGAGCGTCCGGTGATAATTAGGTTCATTAATTTGACAAATTGAACACAATTTGTAAGCATAGAGAATTTACTTATTTATTTGCTGTGACAAATTAACTATGTATAATATGGCAGTTAAGACATGTCTCAGGCGTCAGTGGCTTCAGTGGCTTCAATTTTTAAGGATCAGTCAGTCTTTTAATTTTGTTCTCGGTAAAGTCAGACTTATTCGTAAGAAATTTCATTTATTGTTCATTGTGGTAACAAATCACGATTCTTGAACTGTGAATTTATTATTATTTTTGCTAGCGATTCGTATTCTGTTTTAAAAAATGTCTTGCATTTGGTTCGGCCAATGAGGTTCTGTCTTATGTAGGTCATGTTATTTATTCTGTTATATGTGATACGTTTTCGTCATTATGATGTAACAATTATTGTTCAAATTTATTAAGCACTGATTGCATAGAATCTTTACTTCAGGTGACTGGGACATGAATGTCAAATTCATGGGGATAATCATGTAGCTATTACTATTCAGTCTGCTCTCTCTCTCTCTCTCTCTCTCTCTCTCTCTCTCTCTCTCTCTCTCTCTCTCTCTCTCTCTCTCTCAAGTTACAATCACGTGTGTAAAAGAAATGAATTTCCAATTCACATCGGGATTGTAATATCTGGTTTCGATCCAGGCGTGGATGCGAGAATAATTTATATGTAGTAAGTATATATATATATATATATAATATATATATATATATATATATATATATATATATATATATATGTATATATATGTGTGTGTGTGTGTGTGTGTGTTTGTGTTTGTATAATGTGTGTGTGCACTTGAATATGTCTTTTACGGTAGCCATTCCCAAAATGCATTACAAGTCCCTAAGCAATATCGATAATATAGGCTTCTCAACATTTCGTTCTTCGCTGTGAAAGTCAAGAAAAAAATATTCCTGCATTTAGCTGTCGATTTTTCTTAAAAAACTCCTAAGCAATCATGCAGCCAGGACTAATGACGTGGTGCATCCTCAGAAAAATGACAGAGATAATTACATCCAACAATAAATGAAGACACTGGAGGAAGGTGTCAGGGCTAAGCATACGTTCGTGGTCTATTATTATGCAGATACCAAAGTCAGGAAACCAAAATGTGAGCGCGAAAATCATTGTTAATTTAGGATTATACAGAAATAATTTGTATTTGTTTCCAGTCAATATTGCATTATATATGAAATTGCTCTTAGACTCTGAAGTTACACACATTAGTCTCCATTGCTTTTATGTGATAGGATTATGACTGTTTTCACTAAAAACCGCCTGAACTCAAACTCGTTTCCGAAAAAGAACTAATAACATCATTACTTGTAACAGGGGCACCCATTTCTCCACCTCTGGTATTTATTGTCTGAGAAATACAATCGGTTTAAACGTAAGATGTTACGGCGTAAATGTATCTGAGGCTTACTCCTTCATGGAGCTGCAGGAGAGAGACCTTAACAGATCCCAAATCCAATTAACCTGAGAGAAAGAAGAGGCGCCAGATGCCCTCTATTTCTCCTCCTCCTCCTCCTCCTCTAACTTGGTTACCTTTCTTACCATCTTCCAGCCAGGGGTTCTTAATCTTGTATTGCATTTCTCTCTCCTCATTTCCTGCTGGTAATGCCAACGCCTAAAATGATCATTTTCTGCCGTTAGGAAATGATGGAATGTGTGGAGAATTTTAAATGGACTTTCTTTAACAACAAAAAGTTCACATATCAAGATTTACGGATTTCATGCTTTCGAATGGAAATGCTGCACTAATGTCTAAATATGCTTAAAACTAAGAAACTTTATTTCCGATAAGTAAGACATTTTCCTTTCTTCAGCCAACTGCAGCTGTAAAGTGTGTCTTAATTAAAGTTCTAATTCAGAAAATCTGTCATGTTGAGGTAATCAACTAGATTGGCTTCTTTCTTACGCCGTCTTCAGATTCTCTTACTCTTCCTTCAAACCCGCCGTCTTTGACTTTTCTTTTTGAGTAGTATATCCGATCATGTTCATCGGAGCTGGAAGAAAGTCTCGCCTTCTGTGGGATTCTTTATAACACTCGTGTAGTAGCCATCGCTGCCAAAATCAGTGATTACCCCCTTAGGGGGCAGTGGTGTCAGTGAAACGAGTGCATTAATGAAGGTTCTCTGCAACGTCCTTTCCACCCTTAGCTGCAACTCTCTTCATTCCTTTCATTATACTTCCGTCTTGCTTTCCCCCTACTTCTAACAGTTGCTCCAAGCTGCATGATACATAAGCCCCAGTTCTTGGCCTTTGGCCTGAATTCAATATTCCAGTTGCATAAATCAGTGGGGATCAGTTTGTTTTCCCAAAAGTTGATCAAAATTTCTCTTAATCATCTTTTAAATCGTAAAAGTAATCGTCTCGAAATCGAAAAAAGATATGTGCAAGAGAGAGAGAGAGAGAGAGAGAGTAGATGAGGAGAGAGAGAAAGAGAGAGGAGAGAGACGAGAGAGAGAAGAGAGAGAGAGCGCATTATTATGAGATGCATTAACGTTTACCATGTTAATCCAAGAGAATAAATTGTCTAATAACGAGGCATTATGTGTCAGATATCATTTCTCTCTCCTAATTGATTAAAATGCACTCCTTATTTCACACAGCCTGTCGTACCAGAAATGAATTTTTTTGACAGGGGGCACCGTTCGAACCAAATGAGAGTCCATATCATTGCGACTTCTGTAGCTGACATTCGTAGCTGACCTTTCTATTTGAAGCCAAAAACAGGGTACTACAGTGTGAACAACCTGTAGTTTGTTACTCTCGAATTTCAGTCAGTTTCATAGAAGACCTTCCATTACGAAGATGTCAGAAATAGAAAGATGGTTAATGTTGGTAGGATTTCTTGGAAATTAATTAAACAATAGAGGAATTTACTAAACAATATTTTTTTTTCCTCGAAAATCATCCACTACTATGAAATTCAGGGCCTCTGTAACACGGTTTTTTGGATTTTGCTCCTTATCAAAGCATCGGATGTAGCTGAAAGTTGACATATGTATATTTTACAACTACACACACAAATTTTGTCAGCATTATCAATAACCTAAACCCGATAGTTTTAATTTTTATAGAGTAAAAATGATCTAGCCGACGCCATGGCCAATGATTGCGAGCTAAGAGTCGAAAAACATTCATTACGTAAGCAAGGGTAAACATCGTTTTACGAATGTTGCGCCCATCCACCAGACAGACACCCATTCACCTTATTCCATCGGCTCTGAAACCCATAGTAGTCAAGAATGGCTAACAGGATTTGGAATTGTCCCCGTGGTTGCAAAACTGCATTTGTCTACGACTTGCAACTTTATACAGTCAAGAGAAAGCCCGTGGGCAGGGTACTTACTATAGCCTGAATAGGTAATTAGTCAGTTTTCTAGTTTAAATCCAATGTTTATGGTCTGATTTGTATTTAGCGTACCGTGATTATAATACTTGTAATGTCATTCAGGATTTTGAACATTTCCATTAACTATTCACTATGCCACCAAGAGAGAGAGAGAAAAAGAGAGATTGTATATTAACAGTCTTTATATAACTATTTTGTTAAAATAAGATATTTATCCAAAGTAAATACAAGCTTATATGTGCTAAAATCTCCAGCAGACCAACGGATCATCCGTTAAAATTTATTTTCTTCTTCTTTAGTCTGTACGACCATGTTGGATATAAACACTTATGAATGGCGGAACGATACATAGATGTGGTGGAGTATCTGTGCTAGCATAGTAATACTACTGTAGCAGTAGTGCCGCAAAATTAGTAATAGCAGCAATATACATGAATTAAACGTTTAGGCCAACTCCTGGGATCCCTGAGGATCATTTAGCACTTCTTACAACTACTCAAGAAATGAGTTTTTATAGCCAGAAGTTAGATTTTCTAATACAACAATGTCCATGATAGCCTTCAGTGTTATCCTGAATTATAACGAGGCCAAAGTGGGTGGAGCCTCTGAAAGTCATCATTCTGACGATAATTATGGTGAAGGTTTAAACCAAAATACGGTACCGTCTATTTTTTTTTTTTTTTTTTTTTTTAAGTAAATAGGTAGATAGCGATAAATAAATAAAAAATTTGCTTGACATTGGATACAGCAGTTATCAAATCAAGCTTGTCTACTATGTTCTTGAAAAATTACCAACTATTCCCTACATCTTGTCAATCTGATTGTGACCTATGTAAGATTATAATTTCTTAGGACACTTATTTTGGGAGTTAGACTAATAATCAAAAGTGTTTTCGTATTTATTAACATATTCTGTTGGTTTGTTTGCATTATGACAATTATCAGTGGAGAGGATTCAGATTTCATAAAGGTGTACTGCTTTGCTTGTATTTAAATTTTTGTCATTGTTGCCAGAGGTATAGCCTTCGTTACGTATAGCCAATCATTTATCGAGAAAGAGGGAAGAAATGCTGTCATAAGTTACTAACGAGTGTGTTCGAAACCTTATCTCTGAGTAAGTGGCCCGTCTTCAAAAAAGTCACTTTTACATTATAAGTACCAAATTTATTCAACCTACGTAAGGCAGAATACAGTCAAATTTATGTGTAGATATAATGTGTATTCTGAATAAGCGTTATATCTATGAAATGCATAGATAAAAAGTAATTGCCAAAAAAACCGTGTTACAGAAGCCCTGAATCTCATAGTAGTGTATTTTTACAACTTGAAATCAGACTGTTAACTAATACCTGGAAAACTCACAATAATAATCTGTTGCTTGAGTCATCAACAGATTTCTTACAAAGAATAAAAAAAAAAAAAACATAGATAAGTGTGATTTTATGCATCTCTCTCTCTCTCTCTTCTCTAACTGACTTCGACAATCTTTCTGCTGTTTTCGAGGAGAAATACAAGCCAATAGCTTGGTGTTACTCATACGAAATGGAGATCTATTTCGGAAGTCCGTTTTTACCGCATGAATAATCATTTTATGTGGCTTTCTTTCTCTTTCCGCAATTTATTTTGTTCATTCTAGTTTTCCCTTCTATATGACCGCTAAATTGTCTATATTATACTATTTAGCATTATAGTAATATATTACACAATACGCACTAGGTGCGCACGTTTATTTGAAAGGATATTTCAGTTTATATATATATATATATATATATATCTATATATATATATATATATATATATATATATATATGTGTGTGTGTGTGTGTGTGTGTGTGTGTGTGTTGTGTGTGTGTGTGTGTGTGTGTGTGTTGGGTTTTGTATCACATGCACTGACATTTATTTTACTCCCGAGTAGTGATTTGGGTATTAAACGACATTTTTAGCTTCTTATGTATAGATATATATATATATATATATATATATATATATATATATATATATATATATATATATATATATATATATATATATATATATATATATATCATATATATATATATATATATATATATATATATATATATATATATAATGTGTGAATAACTTGATCACGAAGTATATGAAACGTGATGCTATGTATAAATAAAGGATTTTTGCCACGAAGGAAAAAAATTTAAAAAATTTTTCCTTCGTGGCAAAAACCTTTATATATATATATATATATATATATATATATATATATATATATATATAGATATATATATATGTATATATATATACATATAATATATATATATATATATATATTATATATATATATATCATATATGTATCACCCCCACTTATTCCCTAAAATACACAAATAGGAACTCTTACCTGTTGCCAACGGTGCCCTGTCTGTAAGATGTCACAAGGCTTATTAAGACTGCGTAAATATATACTATTTATTTAACAAAAGCAATTGGTTATAACAAAGAACAAAATGATTAACAAGTCATAATGGCATAAAACACCCAAATCTACTCATAAAGAAACCAGTAAGATAACATTCTACCCTCCCTGACTAAGGTACACTCTCAAACCCCAAAAAATCATATTGTCTAGTATTAGTCAGGTTAGAAAATCCCGTTTCTAATCAACCATGGAATACGGACCCATCTGTAATAGTAAATTATAGTTATAAAAGCATATCATCCCCACATCACTCTTTTTCAAATAGTATTTACGTAAAGAGAGTATTTTCACACTTCTCTCTTTTCCAAAAGGTAACAGTTTTTCTAAGTTTTTATAGAAGTGTCCTACCTTTTTCGATGGGCGTTTTATCCCGACACTCGGAGCAACCACTTATTATCTCTTTTGCACAAAGAATGCGTCTTCCACAAGTACCCTGAACCAGTAGGCCTGTAATAAGCGTACAAACGATTGCACATGCCTCGCAAACGGGGAACAACCTCTGAGACAAGTTGCCTGTTCAGCAATACCTTTTTCTCCAATATGAACTAGCAGCGTACCCCCCACCCCTTGTCTCTAGGGCCAGTAGAGCTATGTGGCCTTTATTATTATATAAACACTTTAAACATATTATTAGCTATTCCCCCTCTTTTCACCTCTTAGAGGAGCTCGGCTACCCCATGCTAGCTCCCGCCTAGCACTAGATACACAAGCGTCTTACAATATATATAAACAGAGGCTGGCTCAAAAAAGAAATAATGCACTCCCGTCGTACACCATATCGGCAAAACTAATGCCAATGTATCAATGTACACATGACTTAGAGCCACCTCCGTTTGCCGGAGCACTTGTGCTTCGTCGAATGCATAAAAGTTTAAGGACTCCAAGTACACAAATGGCGATCGTATAGCGCCTAATATGATCATTACTATTTGGTATAGTATAACGGGTCATCGAAAAAAAAAAGGTTCATCTTCACCACTCTTTCGAGTGGCGGGACTGTAACGACTCCACTGTAGGCGGGATTCGAACCGCCTATGGCTTCCGTGTAGGGGTGTCGGTGAAACACCTTTATCGACGAGTTGTAGACACGCCCGACTAAGTACATAATTGAAGTCTGTAAGAATCCTGCAGGAACTGTCAAACAGCTGGGATCCCTGTAGAATGAGCGAATTTTTGTGTCGAACGCAGGTCGAGTACGTAACCCAACTCGAAACAAGTCAGCACGCGCCATTATTCAGCGTCTGCGACCCTCGTGAGTGTATCCAACACCCTCCCGTCGCGAACTGTAGATTCGACGTTTTTCTACTGAAGTAAAACGTGTCACCACCCCGTTTTATTCTATGCAAGTGCTACTCGCACCCGCCTCATCGAAGACTTTAGACTCCTGATTTATCCCAGAAATTATATCGAAGACATCTCATCCTTTGCCAAAGGCAGTCCACAAAAAATGCCCTTCGTGTGTAGACTTGACTCAATCTCCTGGTACTGTAGAACGAATCGTCCTCCTTGCTAATCCTTACGTAGAGTTGGGAATTCTCCAAAGTCATTGTGTGTCCGTATTTAAAAAGTTCTACTGGTCACAAAATAACTAAAGTCTTGTTTTTAACCCACAAATTCGTCACTAATTAATATATTCAAATCTAACTAATCAAATATTAAAAAAAAGAAAATTCCTCGCTCAAACCAAAAATATAATCTTTACCTACTGAATTCTCACAAATAATCCCATATCTGACAAACGCTATCAAAAGAGAAAACTCATAAAGTCTAACAGTAAAAACCCTTTATGGTTTTATATAATAGCCTCCATAAAATATAACCGAACACTCCTTCTATCCAAACCACATACCCTGACAAATTATATCTTGTATCCAAAAATATAAATGCTATTTAGAGCTTAACCCTCATTGCAAACATCTCTCGTAAGAAAAGAAAAAAGAAGAAAAAAAAAAAAAAATAAAAAAAATAAAAATAAGATAATACAACAATAGTAAGTAACTTTCCCCTCCCCATACACAGCGCACATAAGAGAAAAGAAAAAGGAAAACTATCAGTTGTTTGATCTTCTCGGACGACGTTAAGAAAAAAAGAAAATGAAAAAAACTATATAATTCAACATCTTTCCCAAAAACAAAAACGGAAGTGTACCGTTACAGAATCTGCTAGCGCAGCAACCTTCGCAAGAAAACGCTAGAAACTCGTGATTCTCAAAAAAAAAAACGTTTAGTACTGAATTCGTAAGCACACTCCACAGAAAAACCATCTCATTATACATAAACCATCATCTTAATAATAAACACCACTCTGGAGATATATAATCCAATCTATTAATTAACTGACCCCCACCCGCTAAAAAGACCATCCCGTTTTCTCAGCTAAAGCAAAAATTTGCCGAAAAATATTAACCCCGAAATCTTACGCCAAAACGCGCAGACTTACATATAATAAGAGAGAAAAAAACATTAGAAGGAAACAAGGAGAATGAAAAAAAACAAAATGCGAAGCCAATTCTGTCATCAAATTACAAAAAACGAATAACAAGGAAAAAAAAAAAAGGGAAAAATGAATGCAATTGCGCGATCATATATTAATTGCCACAACCAATTCTTTTCAATTTCGAGATATGTGTTAGCCTCGACTGACCTGTTCGTTCATTTAAAACTACAAACCTATTTTCCAATTTCTCTCAATGACTTTAAAGGACCTTCAAACTTCGGCCTAGTTTGATTAACTCATTTCTCACGTTAAGTTTTAAAAATACCTTATCCCGACATTGATCTTGGGATCAGATGATTTACTATATCTTCTGAACCTATCTCTGGTTGTGGACTCGAGATTACGGCTGAGACATGCGGTGTCTTCTCTCTCGCTGTGGATATCAGCGCTTCAACCGTATCCTCCCCTGGTGGGCGTAGTTAACAAATCAAATGTGCCTCGCGCTGGGTAACCAAACAAAGCTTCAAAAGGGGACATTTTAATGAATCGCTAACCATGGTGTTAATGCTATGTCTAACAACGTTAATATATCTGTCCCAATTTCTATCATTACACCTACCATTTTTCTGAGCGCTTCGAGCACCTCTGTTTGCCTCGTTCGCACAAAACCCATTAGCCTCGGGTCTGTATGGAAAATTAAGTTTACTTTCTGTATTCCCATGACTTCAGCTAAACACTCCCAAGGTTTTGTTCACAAATTCCCTCCCATTGTCGGTTATAGAACTTCGGGTGAACATATCTGCAAACGATACCATTGAAAAAATGCTATGGCTACTTCTTCGGCCGTTTTATGCTAAGTGGGGAAAATTCTACTATCCTTGTAAGTCACCTCTATTATCACTAGCAAACTACTTTTTGGTTGCATATCTAGATCACAAAAAATTCCCTAAGACATCATATGTATTCTCTGAAAATGTCTACTCGGTATAGGATACGATCCTAAATTTGCATGACGTTGTCCTAGCAGACTTACATGCGTTGCACACCGCACAATTCCTTACGAAAATTTTCCACATCTTTACCCATATTTTTCCAAAGTATTTAGCCCGAACCTCATCATAGGTTTTTTCTATTCCAAGTGAGGACTACCGAACCTTCAATGAACTATTCTAAAACCACTGGAATTAGGACTTTCGGATTACGATCTGTGTCGTATCTCCTTTACTTTCACTGGTTCTAACTATATAATCTTTTTCCTAACCAACAGATTTCCTTCTAACTCCAAAAACCCGAAAAGAAAGCTATAACGTTTCTTGACTAATTCCCCTCTCAGAAATGCTTTCGCACCTGCTAAAACCTCGTCTTCACCTTTAGCCTATGCTAGGTATATACCAATTGTATGGCTTCGTTAATGACCTGTGCGACTTGGAACCTTGCCGCATCATGAAAAACTCCTGCTGAAAGCATCAGCAACACATTAAATTTGCCTTTATATATTTGAGCTTTGCATCAAAAATCTCTGATAGTTAGAAACCATCGAGCTCTTTGGGGACAAAATCGGGTTTATTAAAAAGATCGAGTAATGGTTTTGTGGTCTGTAAGGGACTTCTACTTTTTATTCCCCATCAGTACATTTTAAATAAAAATGAACTAAGCTCGACACTATTGCAAAGGCTTCCTTATCTATGGTGGCCATGGGGACTTCTCGTTGCTGCCTTTTTGTCCTGAACTTCCTGCTTAAAAAAGCTATAGAATGAAATTTCCCATCCTTGCTTGCATCAGTCTTTAAAAATCTGGAAACTTCAAAAACCAAGGGATTCATTAGCGCATCTTTAAGCTTCTGAAAACGCTCCGCCTGGGGTTCCTTCCATTGAAAGTGACGTTCTTCCCGCAACACATTCAGTTAGGGAGCTGCTATGTTAGAAAACCCTTTTACGAACCTCTGAAGAAACCAGGCGATACTCAGGAATGACTTAATCTCTTTCTTTGATCTGGGGGTGCGAAAATTCACTATTGCTTTGACTTTATCGTCATTTACTCTAAACCCCCTTTCCTTAGATATGACGTGACTAGATAGTGATCTGCTTTTCAAGAACGAAACACTTGGCTAGCTGATTTTCAACCCGCTAATCTAAGCCTCCTAAGTTACTTCTGTAAGCACTTCCAGGTGTTGCGCGATCGTGTCCGTTGCGATCAGGATGTCATCCATATACACAAAAAACATTTTTGCCCAAAAATAACCCGTGCAAAACGTGTTCACCACCTGGTAAAAGTCATCGGACTGCCGATAAAACCGAAAGGCATTCGCGTAAATTCATAGTGTCCTTGGGCACTAAAAGGGGCGGTATATTCCTTGCTACTCTCGCTGAGAGGGATCTGTAAGAAACCTTGTGCCAAATCAATTGAGCTATAAATATTATGTCCCCCAATTTTCGACAAAAAGATCTGGTATGCATGCGACTGGGTAGCGGGTCAGGGATCGTTTTTCTCATTTAAAACGTCTGAAATCGACCGCATACAAAGGACGAACCGTCTTTCTTAGGTACCGTAAACAAGGAAAGTTTGAAGGAGACACAACTGGGTCTAATGATTCCTTCTTCTTCCATCTATTAACCTCTTTCTCTTAACCTGTCTCTGATTTTGAAAGGTATGCGATATGCAGGAATATAAATGGTTTTTGAGTTGCTCTCCAAATTTACCTTATGCTCTAACACATTAGTCACCCCAATTTATCACCTTGCAAGGCTACGTATCCCCAATTCTGCCAAGAGCCGCTTATCGCTTCAGATTAGCCAAATGTTTCTCTAAACGTTTTGTTTCATTTGATTGTATTTCTGCCTCCGAAAACTTAGGTTCCCTCTACGATAGCACAGAACCACTATCACAATTCCAATCTTGGACGTTTACTACTATATATGTATTTTTTCTGGTATCTCCTAGCTGTATCATTACAGTTTAATAGCTCCACCCACGTCACCCCATTCTTGGATACACTGTTCACCGATGCCGTGCTAACAACTCCTCGAGCTTTTCGCTGTTTCAATAACACACACATCTGTGGGTTTTCATATTTCTTCAATTAACTTTCACCATAACCTTTGAACCTGGTAGTAAAGATAATATCTTCAATAAAACAACCTCTATAGTTGTGGTTAGTATCTCCCCTTTGCCACCGCCCCATACAAATTATCACCCTCAGTATATCCCCAGCATTGTTAGTATCAGAAATAAACATCCATTAGTATCATCACCAGTATTGTTAGTATCATTTTTGTTACCACTATGAAACTCTGATAGAACCCCTGTAATATCTCCCAGATCACCAAACGTGTGTTTTAACATTACCTTCCCATAACACTCGTTATCACCGCCATTAATACCAACCGAACACCTCTCCTCTTCAATAAGCTCCATGTCCTCCATTCTATTCACGTCCTCATATGGTATGAGGTAACCCATTTTCCCGATTGTTATCCCATTAGCACCCGCATGGATCGAAATCTTGTGGTCTTCTACAAGCAGGATGACCCAAACAAGATTTTATTCCTAAGGCAATTCCTTGATTACAAAAAAGGTTTCTGTTAACACTCTGTCACCGGAGCAAACTTATTTTTTTACACAACCAGGGCTGTTTAATCTATGGGCTTGCACATCACACACCGTCTCCGTAGAGGGCTGCAAAGGGTAATTGGAGAACATGGATTGATACAAAATTATAGTCCATTAGATTTATTGATGCCCGGTGTCTATAAAATTGGGATATCCATCCCCTACTGTTCCCATAGACTATAGGCTTGGGCTCTGGGACGTCCCCCACGAGACCACAAGGGGCATTATACCAATCCCAACCTGTACCCTTTTTGTGATCGGGCTTCCAAAAAATTTCGCCGATCCCCTTGGCCCTCTGGTTTGACCTGCCTGGGAAGTTCTCACATTATAATTACCAGAACCTTGCGGTGCAGGCCTCGCATCTCTCGTATCTGAGACGGACAAAGACTGCAATAATGCTCAGTACTCTTACACATTCCACAATATTTAACCCTACACAATTCTTGGATGTCCTGGTTTTATTGCATTTGAAACAACGCCAACTGCTGTTGCTTTGATCGATCGATCTTTGTTATACTCTTTTACACACAGACGATGAGAAGAAAGTCCGTGTCTCTCGTACTCTATCCCTCGGGGCGTGTTTCCCATTAAAAATTGTTCTATCTACGGTGGGACATTTAGACCTGTGTTTATCTATTTGGGTATAAAAGTAATTCTTTCGTCTGAGGTAGGGCTCAACCTTTTCATCAAAGTTATCCACTATTGCATTGGGTACCTCGTGTAATAGCAGGGAAAAATAGATCAGTTTTATGAACATTTATTTAGAGGGAGTATCCCCTGTAACCCATTAGATGTTTTCAATTTTTCCTACAACAATCGCCCCAACCTGCGTCACAGCCCTTTTAATTCAACTATGTCTACAAGGCTATTAGTGCTTTGCCGTAGTTTATTAGACCTCCAAAGGTCTCTCACCAATATCTCCGTGTTTCCTTTGAGCCATATGCTGTTTTCAAAAATGCTTGCAAGTCTGTCCAGATACGACATTTTGTAAAATTGGAAACTCTTGACCTATGACTGAGGTCTCCCTTATTGAATCTAGCAAAGCTTTCGCCTCTCTGAATGCCTCTACATCGTCTACTATATTCTTTCCCGCTAAATAGTATTAATCCTTCTATGAAAATATTTACAGGCTGTGACAATGTGCCATCCACAATCCCTTTGAACGGGTGCTGGACCCCCGCAGAAATGTTCGTCCACGTGATGTAGTAGCGTTGTCGGTTTAGCCATTCGCCATTTTATCTTGTTTCCCAAGGCTGTTTTTTCCACTACACTTCCCGATCTCAATAACATCAATGTATTTATATTACACTAACCCAATCAAGAAAAAATCAACAGAAATTTTCTCCCCAATGGCTAACAAAAGGTAAGCGTGCCCGTCCCCAATCACCAAAAATCAACCCTACGAAAATGACAATAAAAAAAAAAAAAAAAAAAAAAATATAATATGGAAGGGATAGGAAAAGAAAAAAAAGAACGCAAGGTGTTTCCGAGCTAACTCGCCTCTCTCTCTGTTTTTTCTGGCACGACTTGCCGCAAAACCCCACTCAGGCAAGTTCGCCACACACAAACACAAGGAACATGAACAAGAACAAAAGGTTAGAGAAAATCCACAAAATATAAAAAGAGAAAAAAAAATAATGAAGAAAAATAAGTCGAAAATAAACACCTTACGTCTTCATATGACCGTAAACCGAATTCACATACACTGCAAACATGCTGAACGCGAAAACACTTTAATATGTCGAAAAACTAAAACTTTTTCTCCCCCGTTTTTTTTTTTAAACACCTTTATTCCGTATCTCAAGAATCAACTGACTTGATTGGGAGAGAAGACTGTCGAGGAAACAGCTTCTCTCTGTCGAATCAGCAGTAATGACCCTAAGTTGCTGTGACATGATTAATAACCCCTTTGTTTTCCTATCCAAATAAAAACAAAACCCCCAAAACCCCCTATTTCTAACTGTCACCAGTCCTTCGGAGCGTACCTCAGCTTGAAAAATATATAAAAAGCCTTTACCGCTGCCACCACTGATCCCCCCCTTATTCCCTAAACTACACAAAACTGGGGGAAACTCTTACCTGTTGCCAATTGGTGCCCTGTCTGTAAGATGTCACGAGGCTTATTAAGACGGCGTAAAGTATAAAAAATACTATTTATTTCCCAAAGCAATTGTTATAACAAAAACAAAATGATTAACAAGTATAATGGCTTAAACACCCAATCTACCCTAAAGAAACCAGTAGGAAACATTCTACCCTCCTGACTAAGGTTACACTCTCAAACCCAAAAGTATAGTCAGGTTAGAGAATCCGTTTCTAATCAAACCATGGAATCGGACCCATCTGTAATAAAGATATATGTATAAAAAACATATCCCCCACATCACTCTTTTCAAAGTATTTACGTAAAGAAAGTATTTGTTCACACTTCTCTCTCTTTTCCAAAAAGGGTAACCAGTTTTGTTTCTAAGTTTTTATAGAATGGGGTTCCTACCTTTTCGATGGGCGGTTTTCTTTCCCAACAATTGGGAGCAACCACTTGACGTTATCTCTTTGCACAAAGAATGCGTCTTCACAAGTACCCCTGAACCTGTAGGCTGTAATACGCGTACAAAAACGTTATGCACATGCTCGCAAATGGGGAACCGACCTCGAGACAGTTGCTTGTTCCAGCAAATACCTTTTTCTCCAATATGAAACTAGCAGCGTACCACCCCTTGTCTCTAGGCGATGTAGAGCTATGTGACTTTATTATATATAAAACACTTTAAACTATATTATTAGCCATTCCCCCTCTTTTTCACCTCTTAGATATAAATATATATATATATATATATATATATATATAGTATATATATATATATATATATATATATATATATATATATATATATATAATAGATATAGCTATATATATATATATGTTATGTATGTATATGTATATGATATGTATATGTATATATATCTTATATATATATATATATATATATATATATATATAGCTATAATATATAAAAATATATATATTTTTTTATATATATATTACTTTTTTCCCACCATAGTTTTTGGCGGGTTTTACACGGCCGAACAGCTCGCCGAGCCCCGGTGTCGAACCTACTTGTTAGAAACGGCTCTAAGAGCTTTCCAGACAGTACATCGAACCAGTGTGCCTCGTGCTAAAAAACACTCCAACATGTCTCTCGACCAGGACGATTTGATAGCCATTGCTTTAGCAGTGGCACTAAAAGGAAAAAAAAAGAAAAGATCAAAGTGGACGAAGGATTGGCTACTAAAAAGAGAGAAAATTTTCACACACCAACTTGCTTGTTGCTTTTAAAATTAGAACCAGATGGACTGGCGCAATTATTTGCGTATGGATGAAAGAAAACGTACATTGATCTACTGAATCGTGTCAGCCCTTTCATTACTTATGAAGATACAACTATGAGGAAGGCCATAACATCACATGAAGACTGAGTGTCACTTTACGCTATTTAGCAACAGGAAGGCCACTTAATGATCTAATATTCTGCATCATTTCCACCAGCTCTTTGTCATCTATCATACCAGACATGTGCTGCTAATCTACAAGGTCCTTCACAAAGACTATCTAAAGGTAAGAATAATTTGTAAGAGTTGTATATTTGTAAATGTTTATTGATAACATATGACACCTGAAAATGTAGTACATATATTATAGTAAGCTTGGTAAAAAATGAGAAAAATAAAACAGACCAAGTAAACGTAGGGCATATGATATATCCCTAAGGTTGAAAATTTGAAAAGTACGCGACATCCCGAGTCATTTGTATTACTACTGCTGTTACTGCAGTAACTATACACTGAGTTATTTGAAGGCATGGTAATGGTACCGGCTCTGGTGTGTTGTAACTACTCAGATGAAGAATTTAAATTCCCCATCTCTGCCTCAAAAAGTACATCATTATGATTTTTTCAGTTATATTGAAGTTCGCTGGTCTATTGCAAGTATCCTACGTGTGACGTATTTCCGAAGCTATCCATACCAGACACATCTGTATTTACAGATTCATCAAGTTTTCTTGCAACTGTATCCAATATTTGATCAGATTTAGAGAGACGTTTGCGAGGACGTTCCTGTTGGCTCGTGCTGGGTTTAGCATTTTCAGTTTTCATCCCCTTCTTCATTCTGAAAGTAAAGATACATAAAAAGAAAGTAATTGTATGTATGTATGTATGTATGTGTATACACACACACACACACACACACACACACACACACACATATATATATATATATATATATATATATATATATATATATATATATATATATATATATATATTCATATATTGATTCATTTTCTTTTATTTCAGATTCCTACCTCAGTGGCTGAGTGGCAAATTATTGCACGAGAGTTTGAGTCAAGATGGAACTTCCCTCCGAATTGTGTCGGGGGCTGTCGATGAAAACATGTACGCATCACGCCACCACCAGATTGTGGATCATATTGTTTGAACTACAAAGGCTACAACAGCCTTGTTTTATTGGAGTGGTTAATGCAAAACTATGAATTCACCATGGCTGACATAGGGACAAACGGACGTGTATCAGATGGAGGGGTTATTGAAAACACAGAGTTGGAAAACGTCTTTCAAATGGGAAACTTAATATTCCAGACGACGCTACCCCTGTTAATTCTATTGTAATGTGCCTTACGTTTTTGTAGGAGATGAGGCATTTGCGCTGAGACCTAATTTTATGAACCTTATCCTCAAAAAGATTTGAATGCAGAGAATAGGATTTTAACTACAGACTGTCTAGAGCAAGGAGAGTGGTTGAAAATGTGGTGGTAAAATGGCTTCAAGATTTAGAGTTTCTATACATCAATACATCTGAAATTATCCAGTATTGAAAAAGTTGTTATGGCATGTGTTGTCCTTCACAATTATTTAAGAATGAACTTTTTTTTTTTACTTTTATTCAGAAATTATACATTTACAGTTTCTTACAATTTATAATTATTGTATATACATTACAATTTATTTACATAAATGAAATTATTAATTACCAAAAAAAGATGGACATATTGGGAAGTAAAAGATTTTTTTACATTTATCCCCAAGTGCTTTTAACAATAACAAATCTTGTTTTGTAAATTCTACTTCTTATGAACGAAATCATACTTAACTCATCTGTTAAGGGCATTACTTTATGAATGTACCAATTCCAGTTATATATTCACTTATTAAAATAAAACATTGCTGTATTTTTTATCTTTTTTGAGTATGTTTGAAAATCTAGTTTTAAAACCTTTAG
The DNA here is from genome assembly GCF_015104395.2 of Macrobrachium nipponense. NCBI lineage: Eukaryota > Metazoa > Arthropoda > Malacostraca > Decapoda > Palaemonidae > Macrobrachium > Macrobrachium nipponense. Next base: position 5,718,652 of record NC_061100.1, read on the forward strand.
AAACTTACAGTATTTATTTTACAAACCTGGCTCAATATCTTTTTTCATCCAGTTTACAACTGTTCTCTTCAATTTACAAAAATAAACTAAATGCATAATTGTTTCAGCCTCTCCACAATTACTACACAGATAATTATCAGTTATGTTCATCATAAATAACCTATCCTTTGTAGCTAAGATTTCATGGATATACTTGCACAATATTTCCCTGTTTATTGGATCAATCCACTTGTTATTAAAATTTTCCCTCCATACAACATTCCAGTTTAAACAACGGATAGTTTTCTCAATATTGGTAGAATTGATTCAGCACTCATCATGTAACAATAAATATGTTTCGATTTTAGCAAAGGATAGGTCTTTATCTTTATTACAGAATGAAGTATCTTTATT
>NC_061100.1:5719544-5769544 GCF_015104395.2 Macrobrachium nipponense
AGCTCGAAGACCGAGGAGAGATTTCAAACATTGTTTTGGGAGGTCATTCCAGTGTTGAGCAATTGCTTGATAAAAATTCTATAACTCCTTTAACTGACAATCCGAAACTATCTCATCTGTTTTAAGGAACTAACTCATTTCACTAGACATTGAACAAAACAACAGCCTCCTAGAAAACTGATACCGAGACAGGAGTGCAACGATCTGGAGACCTTAGCTTTATTTCGAAAGAACCGCACTTCAGGTGTCCAAGAATCGGAGACAAACTTTATTCATTTTCTTGAATCGTCCGAATTTCTTATTCGATGCGAAAGCAGATTGTGGCGTCTCGGTCGTTTCTCCCGAGGCTTGAATCCCCCTCCCCCCTTAATTTTCTTACACATTTTCAAATCCTTCCTGCTTCCTATGACAGTTATTGACATTAAATTCTGTTATTTTTTTCAGCTCTATAATATTTAAATTAACTGAGAATAAATTACTATGACGTAAAGCCTAAGACATGCTACCCTCAAATGGAAACGAGGGAATGATACAGAGCAGTGAAAACTAAAGCAAAGTGCATTTTATTTATATAAGTATGTATATATATGTATGTGTATAATATATATTTTATACATACACATATATGAATAAAAACAGTTTTGGCAGGAACGGGCACACACCAAGGCAAGAAAAGAATATTTTGGGGAGAGGTAAAGAATAGAAAAGGAAAAGGGAAGAAAATAATTTCAGTCCCGGACAACAACGCCAATGCACCCATTAACGGGAAACTAGATTTTAAATTGATAGCCAGTTACAAAAACACGATTAGGAATAATATAATTAGAAACAAGAAGTCGGTAGAGGAGGGAAGAGGTTAGTTGGGTTGAGGGAGGGGGGTAGTTGGCATACATGCCAGGAGCGTGTCAAGACTGTGAAGACCGTTACTTAGGTGGAAGTGGCAAATTCAACAAAGAACGAGAAAATCAACACAAACAAAACATCAAGCACTACAATCAGTGGCTCCCAAGCACTGTTGGGAAAAAAGATCACAGAATAGACTGGGAGAATGTGAACTTTCTAAACAAGAATGCAAATAAAACGGCCTGACCGATCGTAGAAAATGCCCTCCTAACATCTGTAAACAGTTATGGCAGGCAATTCTGGGAGCGGATTTGAGGACAGCTTATCCAAAAAAATCACGTACACAACAATAGAAAAGCAAACAGAGAAAGGCCAAGGTCACGAGGGTGGGGCTGTACAGGAGAAAGAGAATAATTGAAAGACTGAAGAATGCCAGCATACGAAATTGGAAAAAAAAACAAGTTCTTTAATTCCCTCCACCATAGTCATATATGTAAGTGCAGCTGGACCGCGTGTCCGGTCGTTCTATGGATACCAGGCCATGAGGACTAGTAGACTTAGAAAGCTTGTAACTTTTCCTGATTAAATATCTCCGCTAGATACTACCCAGTGTAAATGAGGTCCTATTAATACATGATATAATATATATATATATATATATATATATATATATATATATATATATATATATATATATATATATATATATATATATATATATATGAATCTTTATCACATCACCGTCAAACATAGACACACATCGAGCTACAAATGTCCTTTAATATCCAGTTCGCTCTACCTCGGACGGAATTAATATACATTCTCATATATGTTAACCGAAGGGCAATTTTTTTAGTTGATAATAATTTCATCCTCTCGTGGGTTCGAACCAGCGCCCAGCGGACTGAGGAGAAATCAGGACTCCAGTGATGTTATCGATTCGGCCAACAAGTGAGGTATAAATAAGTTGGTACCGATTCCTATCATACAAATCACTGTCGAACTTAGGTATTTGCAATTAGAATCGATATCTAACCCCCTCTGCCATGTTAATTAACCAAATCGAACGTTTGCCCCACGTAACCATATCATGAATCTTTATCACATCACCGTGATGTATGTGTATGAATCACGGTGATGTGATGAAGATTCATAATATGCCATTAAAACAATCTAGTAAAAAAATCACTGGAACTAATATACTTTATGTCATGCAAATTGACAGTTATATTAGCACACGGAACAAAACGTCAATCACTTTTTTTAGCAATTCGTCAAAATCGAGGCACGCTTGAAAAATTAATTGTCCCATCGTTTATTTTGCATTCATCAAATCTATCAGTTCCATCACAATAGCCTGTCATGTAATGAAGGGGTAAAAGGATACGCTGTATGATGCAAGTCGGTCTGTCTTGATAGATGAAACATTTTAGCTTTCGTTATTTTTTGGAGGTGATAATTAATTAAATATCCTTTTAGCGTTTGCTTTTAATTTACAAAAAAAAATTATTATTGTCATTTTTGGAAGAAGACCCTTTTTTAAACAAATTCTGTTGAATAAAATTACAGAATTAAGCGAATTAATCTTATATATTATCTTTTCTATTTTTCTTATACTCGCTTTTATGGCTCAGCAATACCTCTTAATAATTGGCCAATATTCATATTGGGAATAATGCTGAAAATGTTATTTTATTTAGAACAGGATTTACCAGTTTTTGACTAATAAATCCTGTTCTGAATAAAATACCACTTTCAGCATTATTCCCAATATGAATACTGGCCAATTATTATGAGGTATCACTGAGCCAGAAAAGCGAGTAATAAGAAAAATAGAAAAGATAATATACAAGATTAATTCGCTGAATTCAGCCAGTTTATTGAACATCATTATTATTATTATTATTATTATTATTATTATTATTATTATTATTATTATTATTATTATTATTATTATTATTATTATTATTATCGAAAAAGGAAACCCACAAGATTACTGAGTATAACTTGTGTACTTGTAAGCATTTACATAGTATTTTACTTAAACTGTTTAAATACAATTAAACAAGTTATAATCACTAATCTTGTGGGTTTCTTTTTCCATCTGCAGAAGCAAACTGAAAGAAGTTTTTGTTTGGTTCATTATTATTATTGAAGCTTCCCAAGAATATGATGCTCGTTTGAAAGAGTAATAAGAAACAGAAAGAAGACAAGAGTTATTAAGAAAAAAATGATAAATTGATAAAGAAATGGGAACAAATATAGATAAATAAGTAAAATGCATGGGAGACCTGACAAGAAACATTAAGATGTATGGATTAAAATGAATTAGAGAGAGAGAGAGATAGAGAGAGAGAGAGACCTTACAGACCTTACAGTTCGTTCGGGTTGCCCCAGGTCCCTCAGTGTGAGGCGCCTCTAATGTCTACCAGAGAGTTGCTAGTACATCTTCCGGTATATTTTGCATCTTCCAATCTTGGATGGTCTGGGATGCAGTTTAGATATTTGTCGAGCTTATTCTTAAACACATCTACGCTCACTCCTGATATATTCCTCAGATGAGCTGGCAACGCATTGAATAGACGCTGCATTATCGATGCTGGTGCGTAGTGGATTAATGTTCTGTGTGCTTTCCTTATTTTTCCTGGTATAGTTTTGGGCACTATTAATCTACCTCTGCTTGCTCTTTCTGATATTTTTAGTTCCATGATATTTTCTGTTATTCCTTCTATCTGTTTCCATGCCTGAATTATCATGTAGCGTTCTCTTCTCCTTTCTAGACTATATAATTTTAAGGATTGTAGTCTTTCCCAGTAGTCTAGGTCCTTAACTTCTTCTATTCTAGCTGTAAAGGACCTTTGTACACTCTCTATTTGTGCAATATCCTTTTGATAGTGTGGGTACCATATCATATTGCAATATGATATGCCCAATCATATACTTTGTTAAGGTCTCTTTGTAGAGCGTTCCTATCTTCATCACAAGTAATTTCTCTACTTATTCTTGTGTCATCAGCGAAACTACTCACTACCGAATCCTTAACATTACTGTCTATGTCTTCAATCATAATAACAAACAATATTGCAGCTAGCACCGTACCTTGTGGCACACCGGATATTAACTTGGTTTCATCCGATTTCTCATCGTTTGCAATAACTATCTGTTTTCTGTTGTGTAAAAATTCTTTTAACCATCTTCCTACTTTATCTACGATATTGTGTTTTCTAATTTTCTTTGCTAATATATTATGGTCTACTTTGTCAAAAGCTTTTGCAAAGTCTAGATAAACCACATCTGTTTCATTTCCGCTTTTCATATTTTTGAATATGTTCTCACGGTGGACTAACAGTTGGGTTTGTGTACTTTTTCCGGGTACGAAACCGTGTTGTCCTATATTAGAGAGAGAGAGAGAGAGAGAGAGAGAGAGAGAGAGAGAGAGAGAGAGAGAGAGAGAGAGGAGAGAGAGAGAGAGAGAGAGAGCAACTCGCTTTGATGACCTGGTCACTTTTCTGTGAAAATCAAATCAAGCTGGAAATTAAGACGGAACCTATTATCACTAACTACGAATATCTATAATAGGAAACTCAGATATATAGGAGAAACTGAAGAAAAAAATTGTTTTTTCATTCGGTTAAGCTACAATTAATGGATGAAAATGTAATATTGATACTCCAATAACTATCAAGCGTAAAATTAAACATCTGACCATAGTGATCTATCTGTTACACAATAATATTCGAGTCGGTTCTGCGCCTATGACAATATGGAAGTGCTGTATTTTGCTCTTGGAGAAAAGTTTTCTCTCCGGTCCTAACGTCAAGTATTTGGGGTTGGTCATTATCTTGATCCATCTCCTCATTCCTCTCCGCACTCTTGTCGAGACTATTTTTGGCGTCAGACCAAACACTATGAAATGCATCAAACTTCTTATTTAACCGGAATGTCGTGTTCCAAATTTTCAATATAATGATTAATGATAGAGTCTTCAATAAATAATACATACACTGACGGGTGTACATCTGTACATATATGAGCGGCAAACATCTTAGTGTGTGTGTTCGTACATGCGTGTGTATACGTATAAGGGCCTGTGTACATTTGTGTAGTTGAGTGTATACATACATATACGTACACACTTAAATATATATATATATATATATATATATATATATATATATATATATATATATATATATATGTATATATATATCTATATATATATATATATATATATATATATATATATATATATATATATATTTATATATATATATATATATATATATATATATGTATATGTATATATATATATATATATATATATATATATATATATATATATATATATATATATATATATATACATATATATATATATACATATATATATATATATATATATATATATATATATATATATATATATATATATATATATATATATATATATATATATATCTATATATATATATATGTATATATAGTATATATATAATATATATATATATATATATATATAATATATATATATATATATATATATATATATATTTAAGTGTGTACGTATATGTATGTATACACTCAACTACAGAAATGTACACAGCCCTTATACGTATACACACGCATGTATATATATATATATATATATATATATATATATATATATATATATATATATATATATATATATACATATATATATATATACAGAGAGAGAGACTGATGTACTTGAAAATTATTTGTAACCAGGCCCAATAGAAGACATATTTCAATGTTTATTTAAATAAAAAAATTATCCTCAGTTTTCGCAAAGCTCCTAAGTTGATGATGTAAGTCATAAAGAATTAAATTTATGATGAACTATAACGGCAAAGGTAAAAGAACAAATTCACGATCAATGAATGAGCGTAGTCTGAATGATTAAAGTTTAAGTAACTATTATCAAAGTCTGCGGGCCAAATGTTCCACGTTTCACTATATTTAAATGCCGAAAATATTGAACGTACGAATGTTGCTGAAATGTAAGTTCCAAACAGTTGCAGTGGAGTATGCAACGTGAATTTTTATCCTTGCTTTATACTTCACTTGTAATTGTATAGAAGTTTTCAGTTTTTCGAGTCATATTTGATAAATACTCATCTGAATGGCAATTATTATGATGGCGATATATAGGTAGCATTGTAAACGAGATTCCCTTTATCACAACATCAACGAGAACCATTGGCTTTATCTGTCTTGTGGGTTTGAAAGGAATGAATTAATCAGTCAGGCTTATATTTAAATCTGGCGCCCGGTCGATTTGTGTTTCCATTCGGGAACTTGGGAACTGTAAGTATCTGTTTCTTTCCTCCTGCGTTTTCCTCTTCAGTTCTGCAGATGTACGTAATCTAGAGTGTTGGTTTAAAGGACTGAAATGTCTAGAATCTTCCATTATCATTATTAGGATCATCAAGTATTCATGCGGAAGAAGAGTTAAATAATACTGATTACCAAGCAAGCTTCCTTCGAATAATTTTTTTGTATGTGAAAAAGAGGTTTGGAAATATAGAAAATGAAATATTAGTGTCATATGAAAGCAGTAATCTAAGTAAAAACAAAAAAGCATTTTCATCTTAAATTGGTATTATTCTTCATCTTTCAGTCTGCACGTGTCTTTACTCGTGTTTAAATAAACGTGAGCTGTATCAAATGTATGTGTGTGTTTCAGGACATATTGTCAACAAGGATTAATCGGTAACCTTGGGTATATGGACAATAGAAAGCATGAGTCACAAAGGAGATATGAAGTTTTTATCAGCCTTCAATTTCCGACTTTTTAATAAGTGTCACAATGCCTCAAAAGTTCGTCAATTAACCATATAATAAATTATGGGTATAAATATGGAAACCGTTGAACATGGAAGGTAAAAATGGCCGTTTATCTTTAGGTTTTAACATCAGTTATTCGTCGTCATTGTTAATAGTCTCAGGTGCTCTTCTGCCTTCAATGAAATCAGTTTACGTCTCATGTTTTTCTTTTTAAATCGTAGATTCTGAGACATTAACACAAATGCATTTAATAAGTAACTTTAAGTAACGAGTCAGTTCCATAGTTTTTCTTTTAGCTTTAAGGTTTTGTATAGATTAAGTCAGGCTTATACCAGCATGGGTCTCTTGCCCAAAAGCGGCCTGTCAGTGTGGATTTACGAGGCCTGACATGAACCTCAGCGTTTGACTTAATCCGCAGTATAATATATTTAATAGAACAGAGAATTTACAGGGAGAAGGAACACGTACATGGAAATATTTATTTATTCATTTATTTAATCCAACGTCCTACAAAGTTCCCTGATAGTCCACATGTCTCAGTCTTCAGTAAATTCTGGATGTTTTTGTTTACTATATGAGGTTGGCATTTTTAAGGATGATGTTGTCAGCTCTTTGGTATTTTTAAGGATGATGTTGCCAGCCCTTTACATTTATCCATCCTGCTAGGTCCACCTCAGTCGATTAACATTCAGGTTAATAATTCACGTCTTAAAACAACAAAATTGAAAAGCTTTCCCTATATATATATATATATATATATATAATATATATATATATATATATATATATATATATATATATAAATAAAGATAAATGCCACGAAGGAAAAATAAACGAAGGAGTCTGCGAGATCTTTCGGCTGAAAAGCCCTTTACTGAAGCAGCTTTAAGGTTTTGTATAGTAGATTAAGTCAGGCTTATACCAGCTGCTTCAGTAAAGGGCTTCTCAGCCGAAAGATCTCGCAGACTCCTTCGTTTATTTTTCCTTCGTGGTATTTATCTTTATTTATGGATTTATCACGTTCCTAACTTTCGTGATTCTGTTATACATATATATATATATATATATATATATATATATATATATATATATATATATATATATATATAATATATATATATATATATATATATATATATGCATATATATAATATATATATATATATATATATATATATATATATATATATATATATATATATATATATATATATATATATATGCATATATATATATATATATATATATATATATATATATATATATATATATATATATATATAGTATATATATATATATATAGGGAAAGCTTTTCAATTTTGTTGTTTTAAGACGTGAATTATTAACCTGAATAAACGGGGATTTGGGGCTATTAAGAAATCATATGTACACAGTACACGCATGCATGCTCACACAAACCCACACACACACACACACGCGCACACACACACACACACACACACACATATATATATATATATATACATATATATATATATTATATATATATATATATATATATATATATATATATATATATATATATATGTGTGTGTGTGTGTGTGTGTGCGTGTGGGTTTGTGAGCATGCATGCGTGTACTGTACGTATGAATTCTTAATAGCCCCAAATCCCCGTTTATTGATTGATTCCCCTCTTAAGATGAGATAAAAATTTACTCACTAGACAAGACACACTAACCTAGCGCTTGAGCTTTCGAGTCCACCTGTTATTTTTTCATTTAACTCGAAAAGAGGAGCAAATTTCATTAAAATGTTATTTTTAAAAGGCATTAGATATAATTTGTCTTCCAAGTTTCCAGAAAATTATATCAGAAATATATTGCTGGAACATTGGAAGCCGGGGCGCTACAGTTACAAAATGCTTTAACAGGGGAATGAGCAAGTCTTTCAAAAAGTTAGGAGTCCACATACTGGATTACCTCTTAATAAAGGAAATTCTCCTTCTGCTCTAGGTCTGTCATTATGAAAGAATCTGGGAAAAATAACTTTTCAAAATTTTCCCAAATCAATTTAAGATTTTATAATAGATTCAAAGTTACTGTATACGCTCTCTCTCTCTCTCTCTCTCCTCTCTCTCTCTCTCTCTCTCTCTCTCTCTCTCTCTCTCTCTCTCTATCTCTCCTATACATATATATATATCATATATATATATATATATATATATATTATATACACACACATATATATATATATATATATATATATAAATATAAATATACATATATATATATATATATATATATATATATATATATATATATATATATATATATATATATATATATATATATTATATATATATATAAAATGGGCTCCTATCCTGACCGGGTTTGGGCCGACTGCATTGAGCCAACTGGTGCCTAGTTACTCTACTAGTCCCGGAAGGCTTGACTTTAAATCGCTTTCATCGTACATTGACTTACAATGACACTGGGTGTATATTGTCATAAGCCTATCATAAAGCTAATTGTAAAACCACTACCTTAATGTAAGAACTGCACTGCTGGAACAATTCAAGTTTCATTGTGGTTCTTGGTAATGTTTTATATATTTGATTTTGATTAAACAATTTTTTATATCAACTTTCAGATTTGAATTCCACTTCATTTCACTTTAAAAATGGATGCAATTTAGTTTTTATTCACCTTTTATTTTGATCGAATATTCAATTTTTTTTCTTAAGCGAACTACGTCTGTGAATTCATATGAGATGAAATTACGTTTACATATGAAAGCGAAAAGTTCGTTTCGATAGAAATTTTCCAGTCCAACCCACAGCGCTCCAGTTCGCTTTTATGATATCTTCATTTACATCGACGAGGCACAGTGAGCCAATCTTGAAAGGATTATCTTCCGAAACTTTAAAGGATGGAATTTAATACGCTAAGTTATCTTCTAAAGGCCCTATTTCTCTTGGACTTGAAGTCAAAGCATCAGAGTTGATACGACATCGTCCAAGTTCTGTAGATGAGGGCAGGCGAAGATTCATAAGCATTCTGATATTACAGCGTTCCTGAATTCTGCACGGAGTCAGTATTTTTGTTACATTTAGGTAATTCAGTGTAAGCAAATGGCTTATCCTTGCCAGCAAGTTTAGTTACAAAATAAGGCTTCTTATTAAGTCAACGCGACTCCAAATAAACAACTTCATAAATGTCAAATGTATTATAAGAAAAGTAAATAATTCATATGCCATTAGTTCAGAAAGGGTTGTAGTATCTCTAAGTCGACCATGCTTACCGTGTGAAACGAAGCCCTTGATTAAAAACGTTTTATGAAACACCATCTAACGTAAAATAAAGACACTGATCTGCATCTCTCACTTCTTTCTAGGCTGAGAGAAGCATATATCTATTAATCTAAAAAAAGGAGTCCGTAAAAACCCCCAAAGGTAGAAAGTTAAAGCTATATTTCAGTGAACAATTGTCTCCTCTACATGCAAGTATACAGCGTAGAGTGAGACAGCTGTATTCTGAAATATAGCATGAACTTTCTACCCTTTGGCGTTTTTATGGGGTCCTTTTATTAGCTGGACTTTTGTTTTAACAGAAAATATTTCACAGCTATATATATATGTATGTGTATATATTACCTAGGTGAACTGACAAGGTACCCAAGTGAACTGACAAGGTAGTTACTCAGTACTGAACCATGTATCTCATGATATATATTATATATATATATATATATATATATATATATATATATATATATATATATATATATATATATATATATATATCATGAGATACATGATTCAATGCAGATAAGCTGCGTCGTCAGTTAACTTGGATGAGAAACGCTGCCCAACCTAGTAAATATTATCACCTTGCTACAATTTTCGCATGTCATTCAAGATTGTCTTCGTTGGCGAGTCATGATGGCGTCTGAAATGTGACCCAGTGGTCTAATTAAACTAATCTATGATAATAAAGTTAATGTCAATTAACTAGGTCTGGTCTGGTAGGCACTTCAAACGAAATGTTTACATTATTAAGAAACCGGAAATGCAAGAAGATATTATCAGTTTATCAAGAAATATGCCATTATAGACTATACGGGGTATCGTGAGAAGATGTATGTAGTACACAGTAATACATGCGGTAGCCAGCAACTGTATTTACATTTTAACAAAGAGCTGCAAATCCAATTACTGGGACATTTGCAAGCTTCATGTAGAGGCCTCTCGCGGATTTGCATAAGGCAGCTGGATTATATCACTCTTCTGATAGTATCTGGAGTCGCCACCAGACCTGTTCTCTCTTGATATATCCTTGTGGGGTGGTTTTCGCTGTTAAGGTATCATTATAAAGAAATGTATAGGTATTAAATATAGGTAAGGTAATGTTGGATTACGTATTTACGGAGTTTATAAGAACGTGATTAATATATTTATCTAATCGCCTTAGGCGTAAATTTTTTATATTCATACTATTGATGAGGACAGCAATTGCATATTTAACTTATTAACGGGATGTAAATTGTGTTTTAATAATAATAATAATAATAATGATAATAATAATAATATGTTTCGTTAAAAATGACTGCTGCTTCAGCACTATTAATCTTATAAAGAGTCTTCTCTATCTTTCTGATGACGGCTTTCTCGTTGTTGCTTAGACTGGCGAGCAACGCACCAAAGGGCATGGTAAAATTCGGTTGAGTCATTTGAATTATTATTGCTTATACAATTCTCTCTCTCTCTCTCTCTCTCTCTCTCTCTCTCTCTAACGCGACGTTTCCTCCTGATCGACAGGACATTATCAAGCGATAACTGCTGAGGGACTGAATTCCAGTGTTGTTGTTGTTGTTTAAGATTAAGCTGGCCTTGTGCCAGCACGGGCTCTTGCTCACAGAGCAGCCCATCTCCTTTTATCGTGGTGTTGCGAGCTCTTGAGTACGGTCAGAGCACCTCTCCGGCAGGTCGGGTTCTCATTGGTTCCCGGGAAGGTGACTCATACGGCGGGCGTTGACGAGTCTTGCAGACCTTCTCAGGTTGGGGGGGGGGGGGGGGGGGGGGGGGTGGAGGTCCTCCTCACACACGTCGGTATCAGGAACGCTTCTTGGGTGGTATTAAGGGGAGGCTTTTCCTCGAGGATGAGCAGCGCTTCTAGGCGACGCAGACGTCGTGGGTCAGGTGCTCTCCCGATGATCTTAATATTCCTGACGATGTCGTCTCTCGTAATGTTTCTTCGGTGTACTACAAGGGCGTGCTGCCTAATGGCACCCTCCTGGGCGTGGCAGGAAATCCTCTTCGACAGGCGCATCGTCGTCATGCCGATGTAAATCCCAGGGCATCCTTGGGCGGGGCATACGTATTGGTAGACGACGTTGGACTGCTTCAGAGGGTCTCCTACCGGTGGGGAGGGGTTGTTCTTCATCAGGAGGTCTTACGTACGCCGATTATTGTAGTAAATAAAGAGGGACACTCTCTTTCCTTCCTCCATGGGCCGGACGTGTTCCTCTATTATTTTCTTCATGGCTGCTTCTTCCTCCTTGTATTGGTGGTGCATGAAGGCTTTATAGAAAAGTTTGATATCCTCCGGGGGCGGAATGTTCCTTCTCTCTTCCTCCGTCATATACCACTTGTCAAGGGCGGCTCGAGTTTCTCGGTTTACGAGTTTGTTCGAGTACCCATTGTTAATTAGCATCTGGGATGCTCGGTCGAGTTCGAGGTGTGTGTCCTGCCACGTCGAACAGTGCGAGAGGGCCCTCCTGACGAAGGCCCTGACGGTGGTGGTCTTGAACCGCGCAGGACACTCGCTATCACCATTCAGACAAAGTCCGAGGTTCGTAGCTTTGGAGTAAACGTTCTTTTTTCAGAGTGACGGACAGACTGAGCCCTTCCTTGACATCCAACAGATGTAGTCTGGGAACCTACGTTGGATGTACGAGGAGGCTTCTCAAGGTCCGTTTCTGCTCCCATCAAGGTGTCAGCTTTAGGACAGGATGCAGATTGTCCAATCCCGAATTATCTAATATTTGGAATCACTCTCAGATTTGTGGTGCCCGCTTGGACATCAATGATTTTAAGATTATTGGATCAGCAAGTAGAGACGACGAGTTGATGGTGCTGGAGTCCCTTCTTATTAAGACCAATGTACCAACATTAAACACCCAATCATCGTCCACACAACTGTTTTTAGCATAACTGCCTGTTCCACGCAACTGTTTTTAGCATAACTGCCTGTTTGTTTACTCTCCACATTCTGTTTAGTCATCTTCTTATGTTAATTTTCTCTGTCTTTTTAGTCACTTTTTAACTCTTACCTTGGTAGGTGTTCCTTTCAAGTTCTCGTTTTAATTTGTATTTGTAAATGTCAAGTATCTGTTGTGCTTTTTTAGATTTTTTATGAGTGAGTGATGATTTTAGTATTCTTAATATATAATTTCCAGCCTTGAGGATGCATCATGTGACGTGAAACGTCGGTGTAATAAACGATACCTATGAAAGACATGCCTTTACCTCTTCAACCTGGATATATATATATATATATATATATATATATATATATATATATATATATATATATATATATATATATATATATATATATATATATATATATATATATATATATATATATATATATATATATATATATATATATAATATAAACACACACACACAAACACACACACACACACACATATATATATATATATATATATATATATATATATATTATATATATATATATATATATATATATATATATATATATATATATAATTTTTAACAGACAGACAGAGCGACAGATATGCTAAGTTTCAAACTAAAAGCATTTTTAACACTGCCACAATCAACATGGCTAATGTGTAGAGCCTCACTGAAAATAACCAGTCCTATGGCAGTTTAATATACTAAAACGATACCTAAATAACAAGCAAGTCCTAGGTAGACTATTGAATTTTGAGAGAGAGAGAGAGAGAGAGAGAGAGAGCATAATCGGATACTGAACGAGATCTATATAGCTTTTCTGGGTTATGATGCCGTTCACGTTGCAGGAATCGGGACACGTAATAACTTTAGGTTAAATTGGTGGGTGAAAATGACCGAAAATCATTACTAAATGCAAGCAAGAATGGTATAGTCAGCGGTAAATTCACAAAACCTGATTATGAAGGTTCTAACTTTAAAATGAGTCGTTGACCCTTAGGATGCAAAGCACCGAACTTCCACGTGCACTTCAACTAAAGTGGTTTCATCTGCGTAAGCCCGTTGAAGGTTAAACATGAAATTCCTATTCTGTAACGAGTCCTGAAATGATATGAACTTCTTTCAAGTTTCATCAAACATATTATCATTACCTTCAAATAATGTTTTAAAACACAAACTTAGATGGCGAGTGGCTGACTTCTACCGAAATTTGGACTCTTGTGATTTCGAAATTAGGCCTATCTAAATTCAATGCCCGACCCTTAATCAGGCCCTCAGTCCCTTAACTGATCTGTTCTCAACGAATATCCAGAGGCTTCGATAACTTACTTGAGTAGGTATGACTTCAGTGCCATAAAAGCAATGACAAATGGGCGAGTTTATAAACATGAACGGCACTAGAACGACTGCACAAAACTAACCTTCGTCTAATTTTAAAAACAAAACCAATATTCGATCTAGGTTTTAATATGAAACCAATATCTTAGCTTATTTTATATTCAAATATCAGTTATAGGCGCAATGTAACTAACCTGCATAACTTCAATATAAAACCACTCTTCGACCCAGGAAAACCCATCTTCCACCTAGGCCGAGTCTCAACACGAAACCATTATTTGGCCTTGTCCTAGGCAAAATGGCAGAATACAACATAAACATTGTTTTGTGGGATGTTTCCTAGTTACTACACTAATACGAGTAGTAATAAACGTGTAATAACTAGATAATATTCCAAATACCATGATAGACATTGTATTCTAAATTTTATTAGTCCAGGCACTTAATTGCCGAGGCTACTGAAATAGATCAAACCAGTTTATACATATCTTGTTTTAGCGATTTAATACTAATCCTAAAATTCTAGTTTTCCTTAAAATCTTTAGGGTTTGCTGAGGTTACATTACTTACTGGCCCAAACGAAATGTGACAAAATTTCGAAGCAGTTAATGAGCTTCCATTTATAGCTACATGACAACTACACGTCCTGCTAACTCGTGTTCCTGATGCAGCCCAGGACCCACTCAGACCTACAATTTAGTAACGCATTTGGTATTTCATTGAGCCTATGTCATAGTAATCAATGCTAAGTAAATAAAAAAAAAATTAATATACAAGCCGAGTCGAATGGAAGCTCACATCGTGATAAAATAAAAATTTAAAAATGCAGACTGAAATAGCTTCTTATTTACCTTGCTGGAGAAGTGGTTACTTGTTCCACACCAAACATCACCCCCATTTTCCAGACAACAGTTGACGTGAATTTTCGCTCTAAAAACGATCACACTCTTGACAGATTTACCCTCGGCACTCAATAATAATATAAATCGCAGAATACTGTCTTGACACGAAAGAGAACAGATACTACGGCCAAAAAAATGAAACTTAAGGAACGCACATGGCATTACCTTCACCGGAACTTCCTCTGGACTAGCAATTTAGCAGAGCCGCGTTAAAGGGAGTATCGTACCCATGTATCAAAAGTTACCGGCATTCATAAAAGGTATCTTTTTACCGAACGGTAAGTGGAACAAAAGACAGTTATGTTCGTAGCAGATAAAGGGACATCAGTTACCATTTTTCGTGACTAATTTCAAAGGACCATTTCTGTTTACTGTACAACAATATGTGATATCTGCAACTCAAGCTCGTCCCCGAATAGCGTGTTGTATTACATCCTACGTAGTCCTTGGGTCAATTTAGGGACGACAAAGAAATTAGTTATAACTGTAAAGTTGAAAGGTGCTCGTATACCCTAAGACATAAGGAGAAAAAACACTTCCAGGGAATAAGTATGGGAGGTTAATAAGTTCGCCACTATCACTAAGTGGCAACTATCTGAGCGTGGACAGTGTCTGTCTCAAGGGGGACCTGAGGTTCAGAGTACGTTTAGCCCAACATGTTGGCCTAACATAATTCCGAAACATATTACTATTAACTCACTCGCTAAAGTGTTGTTAAGGGAACTAAGAGAAATGATAGAGACAATATTTCAGGAAATTCGCTCTCAAGTAGGGTTATTATTATTTTGTCGAAAGCTACGAATCTTGGGTTAGACTCCATCTTTCCAAAGCGAGAAGCTAGGACTAGCTTAGGCTACATAGTATATTGCCAACTAACTTCTCGATTCGTTGTATATTTTGTTATTTAAACTTCTTTTGATATATACAAGCACTTCATTTCAAATACATTAAGTTTACTATTTATGGTAATATTTACTGACTCCAAGTAATTCTTATGCTAAAAAAGTAATGTCTAAAACTTGCACTTCAAGATAGTGAAATTTTTGCATGAAAAAGGCTCAGACAAATATTTTAGTCTTTTGTACCATGTGATTCTAAGTAAATCAAAATAATGATTTTACGGCAGCCCTTAAGGAATCATCTCTTTCGAGTAACGTTGCCATGACTAATATAAGAACAATAAATATCCAGGCCAGCCTTTTCTTTTTTTTTTAAGCCAGCTTTTTACATATTAACATGTCAACCGTCCAGACTCCAGAGAACAAAGCTGTTCGAGACAAAGGGACCGAAAATACCACGTTAGAGTAACAAGTTGAGCTAAATGCCGTTAGAGCTAAAAGTATCCAACCACGTTTAGACTAATACAAGTGGGTTTTATTTTTTCACCTCGAGATCATATACATGAATGGTACCCTTACAACTCCAGAGGTCTCTCTCTCTCTCTCTCTCTCTCTCTCTCTCTCTCTCTCTCTCTCTCTCTCATACACACACACACACACAAACGCACACGGGAGGTATGCTACGACCATGGACCCGAACACTGGAGTCGAGTATCTTTTGGTTTCATTTTATTATATCTTATACTTTTCTATGGGTTCTGACCCTGCTACTGGTACTACCATAGATCCTACCCTCCTCGGTTTCTATCCTTGGGTTCTACCCGTCATGGCTCAACTACATTCAGTGAGTTTTATCTACCCACCACCGTACCTTACTAAGGGGTTCTATCCCAAATATTGAGTTCGATCGAGGCTCTCTCTCGGTGGCCTTGGTTCGGTATGCAGTGGATTCTACTTGTTATTTTTTCACGGTGAGGAGGGGGAGGGTGTGTGAAAGGAAGCACTTGTGCGTGCACGCATTACTATTTTTATGATTCAGTTTGTATTTTAAATAATCTCACGTGAAGACTGAATTATATGAAAGTGGATGGAAAATATACAACCAACAAAACTAATGTTCAACCTTGATACCTATATATCATTTGAATTTCCCGCTTAGCTACAAAGACATATAGTTGTATATATATATATAATAAAAATAGTACCATAAAGTTACAAACAACCAATACTAGAATGAACAGCATGCTACTAGAATAGCTTAACGTTATTTAACAACTACAAAAATTCTAAAAGTGACGAAACCCCGGGAATATGGAAAACAACAGACTAAAACTGGGTTTTCGTGGAGGTTTGCCGAACTGCACCCTCCAATTAACCCGCCTCCAATACATCCAGCAATTATCAGTAGCGGAATGGCTGTGTGATTCTGCTTCCCGATGGCTTAGATGAGATGCAACATTGCAATCTGCAAAGCAACATTCTCGAATTCTGCCTCCCAATTTGGGTACCGTGCGACGACAAACAACAAAACAATTAGCAAGTATTTTTTTTTTTTCCTTTTAGTACGATTGTGTTTCAGGGCGCCAAATGTGCTAATTCTCTCGCTCTCTTTCTCTAGCGTGTTACAACGGTACCAGATCGGCTCACAATCGAAGGACCTCTGTACGCTCCCCCGATGGTGCTAAGAAAAGAATACATACATACATACATACACACACACACACAAACACACATACAAAACAACAACACCAACAACAACAACAAAGCTATTAGATGATATGATCCTCCCTGAATGATTCGTCCTTGTGTTTTTGGCGGTGTCGAATATGCATTTTTAAAATTTCTTTAGTTTTCTTCATCGACAGTGATTTTATCATTGACTTTATTTCAACAAAGTATCGAGTCCGTCTCTCTCACCATCCAGGATGTATTGTAATAGAGGCATACGCTAAATCTAGCCCTTGATCTCGTCCACGGATTTGCAGCGACCTCCAAGGGGTCCTTGCAAATCCTTGTTCGGTCTGGGGATTTGCAGTAATCCTTCTCTCTCGCAGTCCTTGAAGTGTGATGCCCGGTTTGACCTTCTGACCAGATCCAATAGGCCTAGCTTTTTCTGAATTAATTTGTTGTTGATGTTATCTAAGCGGATGAATGCTTTATTTTCCGCTATTGTAGGTAGTGAGTTTGTATGTCTCTAAGATTACTCTTAATTGTTTTGTTTACACTAATTGCTCTCTTCGAAATTCATCCAATGATTTTCCTCCCAGCAATACACAGTTAGTATATCATTTATGTCCTTTATGTTCACTGTCCTTGTCATCCGTTTTACTCATATCCAGATTTATCCCAGTCTCCCCTGCGCGGAAGAGGACACAGCCTCCCTCTAGGAATATTATAAATTCCCTGGGCCTTTTTCTTCTTTTTCTTTGCTTCTGTTGCTACACATTTTCTTCCTAACTGTGTTGTTCAAGTGAAAGGTGAGCTCATATTTATCATGATTTTATTTTCTACTGGTTCTTTTCTTTTCTGCCATATGGTAGTTTTATTATAGCTTTACTCTCCTTATTCCATTTCGCTATTTCAAAGCTAGCATAGAAAATTACCTTTGCTTTATTTATTCTTTCTTCTATGCCCCATTTTGGGTATGAGAGGCACATGAAACTAACTTCTATGTGTTTAATTTCTTCCTCTATATATTTTGAGAACATTAGCTCAAGAGTATTTCCTATATATATGTATAGATATATATATATATATATATATATATATATTATAATATATAAATATAATATCTATATATATATATATACTATATATATATATATATATTTATATATAGATATATATATAAATATAGGCTATGTATGTGTGTGTATGTGAATGTGTGTCAGCACCTTCCCATTTTCTCGTGCTTCCTGCCAAAGCGAACTATTAGGAATTTTGGAAACAAGAGAAAAATAGAATAGTTTAAGGTCAGCTCGTACATAATGCTAAAGGATATACTTTGAAATCGGACGCAAGCAAAATGATTCAGAATGGCATTCAGTATTCACTACTTTACTGTTTGATTTCACTTCAACAAAAGGAGCGACTATCCCTAATAAAACTTCATTTAATTAAGAAAAGTTTGGATAGAAAGTCGACATTCTTTATGCTTTTATTACTCTGCATGTAGAAATTTCTCTCCTATTCTCAGATATTTTTTAAGTTCCGGAAGGAATATGAAAACTAAGATTTAACTCGACCAACAAAAAAAAATAAATAAATAAATAAAAATAAATAAACTCCCCAGTTTCTTAATTTCTTTTACATCAGTTTTCCATAACGCCAGGTTTTGTAGCCTCCATATATTTCGGATGTATGGTAACAATAAAGAAGTCGTGAAAAACCTGAGAGAGAGAGAGAGAGAGAGAGAGAGAGAGAGAGAGAGAGAGAGAGAGAGAGAGAGAGAAAAATAATTCATCACGCGATAACTTCATAAACACCTTCATTGCAGAGTCAACTTTGCAGAACAAATGGTCGTTAGAAATCGACTGCATACATTAATGCACATCATATCGACACACTCGAGTCCATGGCGTGTGCATAAATTGCATGAATAATTTATTTAAGCGATATGGAAATATTAGGCGACAATGTACTTCAAAGAAGCAAATGTATTAATTATTCGCCACAATTTTACATTGTTGATAATGCTAACTGAATTTTTTTTTTTTTTTATTATACTTGAGGGAGTGAAATCCATATCACGCCTTGGGGGAAAGTAATACGAGGTGCCAAGTAGCCGATTTAGTAACCAGGCGAAGTCAGGGAGTCTTCATTTGTCAAGCGAAAGGCGCCAAATAATTCATTTTTGAAGGAAGGATATGAATTAAATAGGGTCATTACATGAGGGAAAGTTGATGTTTATGAATTATTCAAATTAAATACTCCAAGGATAAGACGCGAGGTCTACTATATTAGTATCATCGTCAATCACAATGAACTGAGGTATAATAACGCACAAATGTTTAATTCTCAAATAAATAATTAAGTCTTTAATCCCGAGATCTTTTAATGTTTAATCCTTAAATAAATAATTAAAGTCTTTAATGCCGAGATCTTTTATCAATGATGTAAGTTCATTGACAGACTAAAAAGAAAATTCTTTCCTAACTTCTGTTCAAATCTATTACACAATAAGGCATTTGATTTTTGATACGAAAAGAGGTCAGCATTTTAACAAACTGATGCAGAGACGACAAGAAAGAAAGCAACACGACTCTGGAACCAGATAACATAACAAAGACAAATACAAACACATACGAAGAGGAGAAGAAAGGTAAAAGTAGTATTCCGCTTTTAATGAAACCTCGTTCCTTAAACAGTGAAATAAGATTTCGGAAACAGAGGAGGGGACGATGACACAAAAAGATGATAAATAAACATGTACTCCCAAACAATCTAAAAAAAAAAAAAAATTACCGGTAACACTAGCAAAAAACCGACATGAAAAAACAGATCTAAAGAACACACTAGAATAATTGAAAAGGTCTCCGGTTGTTCTCTAACGATAATTTTGTCACGTTTTTATGATGAAGAAAGGAAATAATAATAAGGAAAATATATACTTCCTGTGTATTGGAACAGAGTGGTCAGTATTTGAGTGTAAAATCTGTTGTTGTATACACATCATTATGAGAGATTACGTATAAACACACTTAATACTTTTGTAATAGATACCAGGGTTTGCATAAAAACTACTTTAAAAACTTTATGGAACTTTTAGTGATTTTATGCCTGAGAATAAAAAAAAATTATGGAATGATACGAGGAATACCTAATAGATATCGACGGATCAACGAGAAAAAAGTCATTTTTACTTTGCTCATGAAATATCACTAGATCTGATTTCCGCAATTATGGAATTCATAATTTCGTAATAGTACTCCCTCGAGGATTCATTCAGGATCAGATAAATAGAATGTCAGAAATATCACAAAAGGTAACATAAACATACGTGATCTATGAAACATCATAGATTACGCATGCAATCAATAAACAACTTATTGAGATGAAACCAAATGAAATGTAATTTATGCAGTTTCGGATTTCGAAAACTTTAAATAAAAAATCTCGATGATTACCTACAAAAACAACTTAAGACTTATCGACCTAAAATGTAAGAAAAAGTGCTCTTAAAAACATCACAGATCAGTTTCACAAAATGAACAACTTTATTTGGAAATCTCGCAATCTCCTACAGACATCGTATATATAACTAACGGTATATTCGGGGTGAAGGCCCACCAGGTTTATAATAGGTGAGATCGATGGTTACTTATCTGCACACCGTGAACTCGTTCCTGGATGAGAAAACAGTGACATGATCGGAAAATGTTTCTACTGAAATTGTTCTCCCTCAATTTTCTGCAGTTTCTCCTGCGCTTTAGCTGAGTTTTCGCGTGTGAGAAATACTACCGGCCTTCCATCACTACCGGGAACAGTAATATTCACACTGGATGAGTATTATCCTCCTCATGAAATACAAAGGGTGTCGATCGTCGTACCCGTTCAAGGCGTAAGTCGAGATTGGTGGGTCGAATGGGGTCTAATTAGGGGCCATGAACAAGAGGAGGTTTTTTCAGAGTTCGGTATTCAGTGACGCAGACTCAAAATTTCCAGGCTCAATAAGATTTTCTATTACAGCCTTCAAAAATAATAATTTTTTTTATTCTTTTTGTTAACACGGAAATGAAGATGACATCTTGCATGCAAAGTTCATCCGACATCTAACTTAATGCTAATTGTATTGACGCACAGGGATCATTTACTGTTAAGAACTAAAGTAAACAAAACAAATTATTACGCGACTAATGATATCTTGGGTAGGTAATCTATGTATAAGAATATTTATAAATTACTCACTCAACAAGGAAAAACTGTTGGGTGAACTAACACAGCAAAAATATCAAAACATTAATATATATATAGTATATATATATATATATATATATATATATATATATATATATATATATATATATATATATATATATGAGAGAGAGAGAGAGAGAGAGAGATTATCCATCTTTTCTTATCTTTATTAGAGACAGCTGGTCTTCCAGGGATCTCGGGTGTCATAATTCTGAAAAACAAGCTGCTCATCATCCTTCGATCATCTTTCTTTTCTTTCTCCAATTTCTGATAATATCGAAAAATCCTGCAGAGACAGGAGAAGATTAATCCTTTTTCTTCTCAAGACTCGCCCTTCTTTTCCTTCAATAATTTAGGATCATTTTCCCGTTGGCAAACAAACACCCGCCCCGCCCCCCAACCCCGGTCCCCCACCCCCATTCCCCTACCCTCTTTTATCGGGATTGTGATAGATACAATTTACAAGTTGGTACGCATTAAGCGGAGACGTCTCCTTTCAGCTTTTCTTTTTATAAGCCCTCTCACAGATTCCAGGAAGTTTTCTTTCCTTTAGAAATTTGGGAATTATAGAACGAGTCTTTTTAATGTGGAAACATTACATGAGGTTCACTGAGGTCAGATTCTTAACAAAAAGTATTTCTTAATTCTAATCATGCTAGTCACTGGTCTTCCTATCTTCACACTCTAGCCGACACGTCAGCATTAGCGTCACCATGAGGACGTCTGACACACACACACACACACACACACACACACACACACACATATATATATATATATATATATATATATATATATATATATATATATATATATATATATATATATATTACACGTAGCACATATCCTTATAACCTCTATCACCTGCATTGACGTCGTTGGTCTTAAAAACTTCGAGGGATTAAACTGTTTTTGATGACTGCGTCAAGCCTACCGTTCATGTTACCAATCTGCAAAGCAAGCTCCTTCCTTGCTTTGATAAAAAAAATAAGCTAAAATGGTGTATTGGGAACCTTTTCCTTAATCGCTGAGGAAGCACGACCACGTTCCTCACTTCATCCATACTTTTCATTTTTTCCTCTAATAGTGCTCGTATGGGTACGTCCCATTTCACTAACACACACACACACATCAGACATTGTAGCATCCCGCAACGCCTCCGAATTCTAAATATATCCATTGGACGGTGGTATATCTTCGATTCCGTTGGAGGGGGAATTTCCTTGTGTTAACAGAAAAACCTTATTTTATGTCATAAAACCCAGGCAATTTATATGCAACGTTGAATTAAAGCTAACACAATAAACGAAATGCAAAGAAAATTAGTGCGAGGAGTAAGCCAGCATATCTGAATTCATGCTTGCAATCCTGGGTGTTGTTCTCGACTGAAGGTCACCATCTACATTAAGCCTAGTTCGAAGATTGTTTTAATTCTTCCACACGGGATAGCGTGGCATAACATCAACGCACAGAGATGCGTGGTGCAACAGAATGTGCTTGTAATTACCTCAAGCCACGTTATATACTACATAATATTGAATTCCAGATTTAAATTCAAGTGATACAAATCAGGGAAATTAATAATGTAATGAAATCTCAAAAATAGGAAGCTCCTAAAATAAAGTAAATAAATGATATGAAGAAAAATATCTGGAAATCATAACTAAAATACTAAATACTGGGAATGAGTTGCATAGTTCCAGCAAATGCGTCCTTTTACCAGTTCGGGAAACGCTGTAGGCGATATATCAACATTGAACTGAATTATGGTTTTCATTTGTCACTCCCTAAATATGACAGGACGTATAATTCGCATAGAACAAAACAAAAAAAAAAAATGAGGTAAGTTGCACTCATGTAATTTTACTTGACTCTGAAACTCGTTATGGAATATCACAATCCTATTTATGGAAGCCCGTTATCTTTCCCTTTTTCGTGGCCATTTAAAAAAAATATATTACTATATACGCGATAAATGGTTTAGTTTTCTCCGTCTCTTTTCCGTTGATGAGGAAACGTGAAAAAAAACCTCCATAAAAAGAGCCATTTCATTCACCCATACCCTAGGGACGACGATTTCCCAGAAAGGAAAAGGATTGGGCGGTGGAATGGTGCCGAAATAAGGGATATGAAAAAGAGAGTTTTGTTCCATAATATCTTTTATCCTTATTTTCATTTCATAAATGCACACCTCATGAATACTTCCCTCCATAAAATTATACAAAAGGGCAGGAAAACAAACTGACAGGGAAGCAAATCATTTGAAGAAAAAAAAAGGGGAAAAAATTCGGTGGAATGAATTTGAATTGAGATAAACTGATTTACATATATCTTAGGCGAATTATTCTGTACTCACTAATCAGATTCACAATTCACCAGCATGACGTTTTTCGATCACAACCTCTGAATACCATACTGATTGTAATCTTCACTTTACCACGAGCATGAGGGTTGCCGTAATGTAATCTGTTAATGGTTCTGCATAGTAATTTTCTTTGTGATTCTTTCCACTTAATAACAGAATTTCCATATGGAGGGAGACTAAAAGGCCATTAACTTGCAGAGTAAACTCATACAGAATATTTTGTTCACTATTACGTACAAAATGAAGAATGGAGAACAAAAATACCAAATGGATAAAAAACACCAAATATATGTATATGCACTAAAACAACAGCATAAGTCGTATACACCAACAAAATTTATATATATCAATGAAAAGCGACCTCCTCCTCCGCCTCCTCCTCCCCTTCTCCATGATACATTTTTCTTAAAGGATGAAAGTGAGAAAAAGAAGAGAAACTCTGAGGCGTGAGAAGTCATTTTCACCCTCGCCTATCCCAGCGTATCCCTGGGATGGTGGGATTCGCATCAAGGGCGTGAGGAGCTCGGGCGTTTGAAATAAGGTTTAATACAGTTTTGCTTTTACCAGATTTATATCATATTTACGATCTGAGACCTAAAATTGTCCTCATCAAGGCGTTATGTTATGTTCACAGTGTCTTCACAATACATTCTAAGCGATGCTCTTAGGACCCACGGGCTCTGCTTTCAGTTTTATACAGTTTGATTATGACGGGAAGAAGAAACCCTAAAAAATTAGGGGAAAATAGGCCAATGCTTAACCCAAGGAGATGATAGATACTGGAGAACGAAAATTCAGAGTTAATGCCTCTCAGGAAAGACAGGAAGGATAAAAAAAATTATGACAACAATAAAACGGATAGAGAGGTAATATCATCGGGGAACATTTTCTCGTTCATATATATTATATTCTCTTTTGAAGTGGAGATCATTTTGACCGGACCTTGAGGAGAGAGAGAGAGAGAGAGAGAGAGAGAGAGAGAGAGAGAGAGAGAGAGAGAGAGAGAGAGAGAGAGAGGTTATCAGGGGATAATTAAAGAAGAAAGGCGTAGTAATACAGCAATCAAATGAGACCGAAAGCTTACGAAAATATTTCTTCAACAAAATAACAGCATCGCCTAAGAATAAAGCTTCCTAAGAACACAACAGTCTCAAGAGAGAGAGAGAGAGAGAGAGAGAGAGAGAGAGAGAGAGATTGGCCTTGATGTCAGCAAAGATATGAAAACGTTCTAGACGTATATTCAGTAACTTAAACATTTCCTCATACAAAGCAAAGTCAGTGCTAAAGTATTTTTTCTTATATATAAAAAAGATCACTCAAGCGCAAATTGCCTCGATAATATTGTGTTATAATTTTTATTATTTTAAGAGTAAAGATACCCATATAATAAAGTTTACATGGTAGAAAACTAGAAATAATATTGAATTAAAATAAACAGGAATTGACTAGCAATAAATTATAGAGATTACTTAATACATCACAGCGTAAAAGCAATTTCCATTCATCCAAAAATCAGTTGGTTAAGAGATAAACACTGTGGTTTCCATATGATACATCATGCATCTCCCTAACTAATCAAGCTCAGTGTAATTAAACTGATCAAAGGTTTAGTAATTAAATGGTAATTACTCATTTAGACAGAAGTATATGAGGACACACCCATGAGAGTTGCCGTTGGACGTTATAATAAAGTATAATAACAGATGGTATGTACAATACAATACTGACTACTGAATATACAAACAGCATGAGAGCAATTTCTATTAACCCAAAGGCAATTCATTAAGAGATAAACACAGGACAATTGAACACAGAACAATGGTTTAGTAATTAAATGGTATTTACCCATTTAGACACAAGTATTTGAGGATACAGCCTTGTATTTGTATTTGTAAGAGCAGATCCATCTTGCACCGAAAGAATAGAGCAATTGCAAGGCTCACAAAGAGCCGTTTGTGGCGAATATCTCTGAGAGAATTATGGCCGGCTTCTTTTGTTAAAGGTCGTTTGCTCTGTAAAGCACAGGTGATTCATTATCTCTTGTGTTACTGTTCCTGCCTATGTTATCGCCTTAATGCGATATGAAAATAAAGTATTCCTCGCCTTCATAAGTGCATAAATTTTTCAGGGGGCGAAGTTCATTCGGTCCAAAAAATGTAAAAAAGATTTTCGAGTGCGTGATGGCTATTATGTATATCCATGGCAAAAGGCTTCATGCGAATTAAACATCTTCTGTTGCATATGCAATGGTGTTGCATAACTTTTAAATTGTTGAGTGATAGCTCATGGCCGTTTGAAAAAGTAAATCGTTATACATTGACATATTGAATAAATCCCCTCAAGGAAGCGAACAGTTTCTTCATTTTTATTTTTATTTATGAGATTTTTTTTCCTGTTTTGTTGTTTCAAATCTTGTGATATATTAGATCCTTTTTCGCAAAAAATCAATGCATTTATGTCCTCTGAACAACGAAAGAATGCAAGATGTCTGACGATATTCATTAACTGATATATTTAGAATACATCCGAAACTTTTTTTTTTTCCTAAAACGTTCCTTGACTCCCCATTGTAACACTGAAAGGATGATACTGCCTTAACATTATTCAAGGTGGGGTATCCCCCGGCCAGGGCCATATATCTCACATATCAGGGAATTGCTTTGCACCCTTATTTATCCTCCTAGCATTTCGACCTCTTTCAGAAGTGGGTCTGTAGAGTTCGCCTAAACTTCAGCTCTAATTCAGAGCGTGGAATGCGCTACTACTGAAGATTACACTTATTAAATAAATAAATAAAAAACAACTAAAGCAATCACAAGCAAGAACAGTAGTCAAATTAACAGTAGCAAACCAAAAAGAAAATAATGTAATAAAAGCATGAAATTAGAGACAGGGGCACATCCCTTCTTTATCAACCCAGTATGTATTCACCTACCCGTCACCACCGAGTCTAGTACCTAAACATAGCGGAAGTTCAATGGGACATCGTGGATCACAGATATAAGCCACGAAGGAGAGTGAAACGCTGGAGTGGCTGCAAGATCTTTCGACTCCACATCCTTTACTTAGTAGATCTTGCAGCTACCCCAGTGTTTCACTTTCCTTCATGGCTTATATCTTTATTTATGCATTTATCACGTTCCAAACTTTCGTGATTCAGTTATATGTTTTTCAATAAATACTTGGGTTGTCCATATCATAAGGTTCTCAAGGAACTGCAGTTGCAAGGAACGCTGTTACGCGGGATCCGGCGACACTGGCGTGTAGTTTGGTTCACCCCTCTCCCAGTCCCTCCCCGGACGAGCTGTCTGCGGCCGACGCTCAACCTTGGCTTGGCAGCCGATAGAGATGGAGCTGCCACTCGCATCTCCCACCAGGTGCGAATTACGCTCTGTGATTCGTTTTTTGTGTGCAAAAAACACTGCTCTAGTGGACATTCATTCCCAACTGTGTGAAGTCTATGGAGAAAATTGTATGAGTGTACAACACGTGCGCTAATGGTGCAGAGAATTCAAAGACGGATGTACAGACGTCCACAACGCATTTCAGAACTGGAGAGGAGCTGAAAGAAGAGGTTTTAAGGTACCTTCGTGGAGCGGCGGGAGACTTCTACGATTCAAGCATAAAGAAGATGGTACACCGCATGCACAAATACATTGATCTCAACGACGATTATGTCGGAAAAACCCCGCAAAAAGTCTAAGCTTTCCAAAAATGTATTATTCAATGCCAATAATCATGTTTTTCATTGTGAAAAATCTTTGGGAACCTTTTACGGACAACCCTCGTATATAAATATGGAAATAGGTGTATATAATACTTTAATCACCGAGGGGCTAGTATTAAACACGACGTCACCATTGAGCTTTTGCCATGTTTACTACTATAACACCTTGGAGGTGACGCGTATGTGGATTCATACCGTGTAAATACCCTCCACTTCCTCTTAACATTTCTGATTTATAGGCCACTTACATAACTACCCCTTATCACCCTGTCAACATGTTTAAAAGAATAGTATTCCCTTACTCCCAAAAATATCCAACACAAGAGAACATTGTTTATTGCTTACATAACAACTACCTTTCCCGCCCTGCCATCCTTCAGAACGGAAGTGTTCTTCAACGCCCGAACAACCGTTTTTTTTTTTTTTTTTTTTTTTTTTTTTTTTTTTTTTTTTTGGGGGGGGGGGGGGGGGGGTTTTTTTTTTTTTTTTTTGGGGGGGGGGGGGGGGGGCCCAATATTTAGGAAAGAATAGTATTTGCATATATACCTAGCAACTATCTCTTCGCCTCCTGACAACCTTTCGAGGAGGAATACTGTTCGGTTACCCATTTAATAAGCGTTCATTTCCAACACGCTAACGTTTATAAGAACCACCCAACTGCTATCGTTTCTCCAATTTAACATTTGCAATACAATAGTCAACTTACCCCCTAACAACTATTCTTCCACTCCGCCAACCTTTACAAGAGATTATAATCCACTAATCTACCTAATAACTATCCTTTCCTTTCCTGCCAGCGTTTACAAAAGAAGAGCCTTAGCAAGCAGGTGGACATTGCACTGCTTTTGAAGTCTGCAAGCTTTCAATAAACACGATATGAAAAACAAGCAGACAGGAACAATAACTAAACTAAAAACAAACAAATAAAAAGGAAAATATGGTAACAAAACAATACAACCTAAAATTCGGAGGCATATCTCTTCCTCTGAACCTTTCTGTTTTCTGAGCCATCTACTATAACCTCTCCCTATCCCCTTTTCAACGTATATGAGAAAGAAATTAGTATACAATTACACCCAAACCCTAAAATACGTTCGCCAAGAAGCTGTTCTTTCGATAAAAGGAGCTATGCAACATTGGGTGGTTTTGGTATGCACCTGATTAGGTGACCACTATGACAAGTCTGACGTCATAGTACAAACACCATAGTCATCCATGGGGCAGGGAGTGGGACTAGCAGCCTCATTCAAGTACAACTTCTGAAAACGATATGGCTAACAACTCTGGAGCCATCGCCCTCTAAAGCGGGGTTTACACGAGCGAACAGCTCGTCGAGCCAGGTTCGACAACCCTGTGTTTGAATTGATGTTTGAGCGTGTAAACGGGCTATTTGGTTGTCGAGCGCGCTCGTCGAACGGCTCGATGAAAGTCAGGCTCATCTTGACTTTTGTGGGCGGAGCTACATTGTTTGACGAACGGTGAGAACGTGTGAACGGGTGTCGAGCATCGAACCTCATTTGGTGTTTATTCAAACCTTGCTAAAGGAAACATCATCAAAGAAATGAATAATGGCTGCCATTAATGAAAGCAAGAATGAGAAGGAAGAGGAAAGTTCGTACTTGATTTATTCATACATGCATATCGGGCTCATCCAGCTTTATGGAAAGTTAAATCAAGAGACTATTCCAATAAAGTAGCCAGAAACAAAGGAATAGCGGCTCTGCATGAAATACTGAAAGAACTCGAGCCTGACTGCACACGTGACGCCGTGACTAAGAAAATAAACTCCTTACGAGCAAGTTTTAGGAGAGAGCACAAGAAAATAGAAAGCTCGAAGACGTTTGGGACCTCAGCAGATGATATATATGCGACATCACTTTAGTTTTATGAGGAGATGATGTTTGTATTAGATCAGGATGTCCCACGAGAGAGCTGCTCTAATCTGGGGGATATTGACAACATGAATGATGAGGTAAGTGACAAAGAACTCATATACTTTATATTTTAATAACAGACAGTAGGTCCATGTAATTCAGTTACAAATACTTTATCTTAACAAAGTAATACACTACCTTTATTTTAATATTTGTATAATGTCATTCTACTAAACAATAGCCTACACCTACACTTTATCATTTGGTTTACACGAAGTCTTTTGCCATGGTACTGCACCCTCATTATTAAAGAAATCTTTAAAAATTTCACACGTACGTCTTTAGCAATTTTGGAATAGTTCGCATTCCATGACGTGCGCTAAACTTGCAACAGAATTAGGATCCACTGATAACCCTGGTACAGTTATTCTGTTTGAAATATCAACCCTATGGAAGCATTCTGCAGGAGAATATTCTGAAGGGCAAGTCATTCTTAAATAATTGTGAAGGACAACACATGCCATAACAACTTTTTCAATACTGGATAATTTCAGATGTATTGATGTAATAGAAAACTCTAAATCTTGAAGCCATTTACCAAAAACATTTTCACCACCAACACCTCTCCTTGCTCTAGACAGTCTGAGTTAAAAATCCTATTCTCTGCATTCAAATCTTTTTGAGGATAAGGTTTCATAAAATTAGGTCTCAGCGCAAATGCCTCATCTCCTACAAAAACGTAAGGCAACATACATTAGAATTAACAGGGTGGTAGCGTCGTCTGGAATATTAAGTTTCCCATTTGAAAGACGTTTTCCAAACTCTGTGTTTTCAATAACCCCTCCATCTGATACACGTCCGTTTTGTCCCGTATGTCAGCCATGGTGAATTTCATAGTTTGCATTAACCACTCCACCATAAAACAAGGCTGTTGTAGCCTTTGTAGTTCCAAAAAATATGATCCACAATCTGGTGGTGGCGTGATGCGTACATGTTTTCCATGACAGCCCCGACACAATTCGGGAAGTTCCATCTTGACTCAAACTCTCGTGCAATAATTTGCCACTCAGCCACTGAGGTAGAATCTGAAATAAAAGAAAATGAATCATATATATATATATATATAGTATATATATATATATATATATATATATATATATTATATATATATGTGTGTGTGTGTGTGTGTGTGTGTGTGTGTGTGTGTGTGTGTGTGTGTATACACACATACATACATACATACATACAATTACTTTCTTTTTATGTATCTTTACTTTCAGAATGAAGAAGGGGATGAAACGGAAAATGCTAAACCCAGCACGAGCCAACAGGAACGTCCTCGCAAACGTCTCTCTAAATCTGATCAAATATTGGATACAGTTGCAAGAAAACTTGATGAATCTGTAAATACAGATATGTCTGGTATGGATAGCTTCGGGAAATACGTCACACGTAGGATACTTGCAATAGACCAGCGAACTTCAATAATAACTAGAAAAATCATAAATGATGTACTTTTTGAGGCAGAGATGGGGAATTTAAATTCTTCATCTCGAGTAGTTACAACACACCAAGAGCCGGTACCATTACCAATGCCTTTCAAATAACTCAAAAGGGGTTGTTTATTAGTATGCAGTAACAGCAGTAGTTAATACAAATGACTCCGGGATGTCGCAGTACTTTTCAAATTTTCAACCTTAGGATATAGCATATGCCCTAGACGTTACTTGGTATGTTTTATTTTTTCTCATTTTTACCAAGCTTACTATAATAATATGTTACTACATTTCAGGTGTCATATGTTATCAATAAACATTTACAAAATATACAACTCTTACAAATTATTCATTACCTTTAGATAGTCTTTGTGAAGGACCTTGTAGATAGCAGCACATGTCTGGTATGATAGATGACAAAGAGCTGGTGGAAATGATGGCAGAATATTTAGATCATTAAGTGACCTTCCTGTTGCTAAATAGCGTAAAGTGACACTCAGTCTTTCATGTGAAGTTATGGCCTTCCTCATAGTTGTATCTTCATAAGTAATGAAAGGGCTGACACGATTCAGTAGATCAATGTACGTTTCTTCATCCATACGCAAATAATTGCGCCAGTCATCTGGTTCTAATTTTAAAGCAACAAGCAAGTTGGTGTGTGAAAATTTCTCTCTTTTTAGTAGCCAATCCTTCGTCCACTTTGATCTTTTTTTTTTCCTTTTTAGTGCCACTGCTAAAGCAATGGCTATCAAATCGTCCTGGTCGAGAGGACATGTTGACGTTGTTTTAGCACGAGGCACACTGAGGTTCGATGTACTGTCTGAAAGCTCTTCGAGCCGTTCTACAAGTAGGTTCGACAACCGGGCTCGGCGAGCTGTTCGGCCGTGTAAACCCGCCAAAAACATATGGTGGAAAAAGTAATATATATATATATATATATATATATATATATATATATATATATATATATATATATATATATATATATATATATATATATATATATATATATACATATACATATACATATACATATATATATATATATATATATATATATATATATATATATATATATATATATATATATATATATATATCTAAGAGGTGAAAAGAGGGGGAATGGCTAATAATATGTTTAAAGTTTTTTATATAATAATAAAGTCACATAGCTCTACTCGCCTAGAGACAAGGGGTGGTACGCTGCTAGTTCATATTGGAGAAAAAGGTATTTGCTGAACAAGCAACTTGTCTCAGAGGTCGTTCCCCATTTGCGAGGCATGTGCATACGTTTGGTACTCGCGTTATTACAGGCCTACAGGTTCAGGGACTTGTGGAAGACGCATTCTTTGTGCAAAAGAGATAACGTCAAGTGGTTGCTCCAATTGTTGGAGAAAACGCCCATCGAAAAGGTAGGACACATTCTATAAAACTTAGAAAAACTGTTACCTTTTGGAAAAGAGAGAGAAGTGTGAAAATACTTTCTCACATAAATACTTTGAAAAGAGTGATGTGGGGGATATGTTTTTTATACATAATATCTTTATTACAGATGGGTCCGATTCCATGGTTGATTAGAAACGGGATTCTCTAACCTGACTAATACTTTTTGGGGGTTTGAGAGTGTAACCTTAGTCAGGAGGGTAGAAGAATGTTATCCTACTGGTTTCTTAGGGTAGATTTGGGTGTTTATCGCCATTATACTTGTTAATCATTTTGTTTTTTTGTTATAACCAATTGCTTTGGAAATAAATAGTATTTTATACTTACGCAGTCTTAATAAGCCTCGTGACATCTTACAGACAGGGCACCATTGGCAACAGGTAAGAGTTCCCAGTTTGTGTAGTTTAGGGAATAAGGGGGGGATACAGTGGTGGGGGGGCAGCGGTAAAGCGTTTTTATATATTTTTCAAGCTAGGTATGCTCCAAGGGCTGGTGAAAACCAGTTGAAATAGGGGGAGGGTTTTGTTTTGTTTTTATTTTTGATAGGAAAGGGTTATTAATCATGTCACAGGCAACTTAGGGTCATTACTGCTGATTCGACAGAGAGAAGCTGTTCCTCAGACAGTCTTCCTCTCCCAAGTCAAGTCAGTTGATTTCTTGAGATTACGGAATAAAGGTGTTTAAAAAAAAAACGGGGGGAGAAAAAGTTTAGTTTTCGACATATTAAAGTGTTTCGCCGTTCGAGCATGTTTGCAGTGTATGTGAATTCGGTTTTACGGTCATATGAGACGTAAGTGTATTTTCGACTTTTTTTTCTTTCTTATTTTTTTTTCTCTTTTTATATTTTGTGGATTTTCTCTAACCTTTGTTCTTGTTCATGTCCTTGTGTTTGTGTGTGGGCGAACTTGCCTGAGTGGGGTTTTTGCGGCAAGTCGTGCCAGACAGAGAGAGAGGCGAGTTAGCTCGGAAAACACCTTGCGCTTTTTCTTTTCTTTTTCCTATCCCTTCCATATTATTATTTTTTTTTTGTTTTTTTTTTTTTTATTGTCATTTTCGTAGGGTGATTTTGTGATTGGGGACGGGGCACGCTTACCTTTTGTTATCCATTGTTGGGGAGAAAATTTCTGTTGATTTTCTTGATTGGGTTTAGTGTATATAAATACATTGATGTTATTGAGATCGGGGAAGTGTAGTGAAAAAAACAGCCTTGGGAAACAAGATAAAATGGCGGATGCTAAACCGACGACGCTACTACATCACGTGACGAACATTTCTGCGGGGGTCAGCCCGTTCAAAGGGATTGTGGATGGCACATTGTCACAGCCTGTAAATATTTTCATAGAAGGAATTAATAACTATTTAGCGGGAAAGAATATAGTAGACGATGTAGAGGCATTCAGAGAGGCGAAAGCTTTGCTAGATTTTCAATAAGGAGACCTCAGTCATAGGTCAAGGAGTTTCCAATTTACAAAATGTCGTATCTGGACAGACTTGCAAGCATTTTTGAAAACAGCATATGGCTCAAAGGAACACGGAGATATGGTGAGAGACCTTTGAGGTCTTTATAAACTACGGAAAGGCACTAATAGCCTTGTAGAACATAGTTCAAAGCTGTTGACGCAGTGGCAGATTGGGTAGGAAAATTGAAAACATCTAAATGGGTTGACAGGGGATCAACCTCCCTCTAAATAATGTTCATAAACTGATCTATTTTTCCCTGCTATTACACGAGGTACCCAATGCAATAGTGGATAGCTTTGATGAAAAGGTTGAGCCTACCACAGACGAAGAATTACTATACCCAAATAGATAAACACAGGTCTAAATGTCCCACCGTAGATAGCACAATTTTAATATGGGACACGCCCGAGGGATAGAGTACAGAGAGACACGGAACTTTCTTCTCATCGTCTGTGTGTAAAAGTTGAGTATAACAAAAGATCGTCGATCAAAAGCAACAGCAGTTAGCGTGTTTCAAATGCAATAAACCAGGACATCCAAAGAAATTGTGTAGGGTTAAATTATGTGGAATGTGTAAGAGTACTGAGCATTATTGGCAGTCTTGTCCGTCTCAGATACGGAGAGATGCGAGGCCTGCACCGCAAGGTTCTGGTAATTATAATGTGAGAACTTCCCAGGCAGGTTCAAACCAGAGGGCAAAGGGATCGGCGAAATTTTTGGAAGAGCCGATCAACCAAAAAGGGTACAGGTGATTGGTATATGCCATTGTGGTCTCGTGGGGGACGTCCCAGAGCCCAAGCCTATAGTCTATGGAACATATGGGATGTGGATATCCCAATTTTATAGACACCGGGGCATCAATAAATCTAATGGACTATAATTTGTATCAATCCATGTTCTCCAATTACCCTTTGCAGCCCTCTACGGAGACGTGTGTGATGTGCAAGCCCATAGATTAAAAAACACCCTGGGTTGTGTACAAATAAGGTTTGCTCTCGGTGACAGAGTGTTAACAGAACCTTTTTTGGTAATAAAAGGAATTGCCTTAGGTAATAAAATCTTGTTGGGTCATCCTGCTTGTAGAAGAACACAAGATTTCGATCCATGCGGGTGCTGCTAATGGGATAACAATCGGGAAAATGAATTACCTCATACCATGAGGACGTGAATAGAATGGAGGACATGGAGGTTATTGAAAGAGGAGAGGTGTTCGGTGGTATTAATGGCGGTGATACGAGTGTTATGGGGAAAGGAAAGGTAATGTTAAAACACACGTTGGTGATCTGGGAGATGATTACAGGGGTTCTATCAGAGTTCATAGTGGTAACAATGATTACTAACAATACTGGTGATGATACTAATATGGATGTTATTCTGATACTAACAATGCTGGGATAATACTGAGGGTGATAATTTGTATGGGGCGGTGGCAATGGGAGATACTAACCACAAATATAGAGGTGTTTTATTTGAAGATATTATGTTACTACCAGGTTCAAAGGTTATGGTAAAAGTTAAATTGAAGGAAATGAGAAAACCCACAGATGTGTGTGTTATGAAAACAGCGAAAAGCTCAGAGGAGTTGTTAGCACGGCATCGGTGAACAGTGATCCAAGAATGGGGTTACGTGGGTGGAGCTATTAAACTGTAATGATACAGCTAGGAGATACCAGAAAAATACAATATATAGAGACGTCCAAGATTGGAATTGTGATAGTGGTTCTGTGGCTATCGTAGAGGGGAAACCTGAGTTTTCGGAGGCAGAAATACAATCAAGGAAAACAAACGTTTAGAGAACATTTGGCTAATTTGAAGCGATTAAGC
The DNA here is from genome assembly GCF_015104395.2 of Macrobrachium nipponense. Lineage (NCBI taxonomy): Eukaryota > Metazoa > Arthropoda > Malacostraca > Decapoda > Palaemonidae > Macrobrachium > Macrobrachium nipponense. Next base: position 5,755,562 of record NC_061100.1, read on the forward strand.
GGGCTCTTGGCAGAATTTGGGGATACGGTAGCCTTGCAAGGTGATAAATTGGGGTTGACTAATGTGTTTAGAGCATAAGGTAAATTTGGAGAGCAACTCAAAACCTATTTATATTCCTGCATATCGCATACCTTTCAAAATCAGAGAACAGGTAGGAGAAAGAGGTTAATAGATGGGAACAAAGAAGAAGGAATTCATTAGACCCAGTGTGTCTCCTTACAACTTTCCTTGTTAGCGGTACCTAAGACGGTTCGGTCCTTGTATGCGTCGATTTCAGAACGTTTAAATGAGAAAACGATCCCTGACCGCTACCCAGTCGCATGCATACCAGATCTTTTTGTCGAAATTGGGGACATAATATTTATAGCTCAATGATTTGGCACAAGGTTTCTTACAGATCCCTCTCAGCGAGAGTAGCAAGGAATATACCGCCTTTTCAGTGCCCAAGGGACACCATGAATTTACGCGAATGGCCTTTCGGTTTTATCGGGCAGTCCGATGAAACTTTTTACCAAGGTTGGTGAACACAGTTTTGCACGGGTTATTGGGCAAAAATGTGTATATGGATGACATCCTGATCGCAACGGACACGATCGCGCAACACCTGGAAGTGCTTACAGAAGTACTTAGGAGGCTTAGATTAGCGGGGGTTGAAAATCAAGCTAGCCAAGTGTTCGTTCTTGAAAAAGCAGATCACATATCTAGGTCACGTCATATCTAAGGAAGGGGTTAGAGTAAATGACGATAAAGTCAAAGCAATAGTGAATTTTCGCACCCCCAGATCAAAGAAAGAGATTAAGTCATTCTGAGTATCGCCGGTTTCTTCAGGAGGTTCGTAAAAAGGGTTTTCTAACATAGCAGCTCCCCTAACTGATGTGTTGCGGGAAGACGTTCAATTCAATGGAAGGAACCCAGGCGGAGAGTTTTCAGAAGCTTAAAGATGCGCTAATGAATCCCGTGGTTTTGAAGTTTCCAGATTTTAAGGACTGATGCAAGCAAGGATGGGAATTTCATTCTATAGCTTTTTATAGCAGGAAGTTCAGGACAAAAGGACAAAAGGCAGCAACGAGAAGTCCATGGCCACCATAGATAAGGAAGCCTTTGCAATAGTGTCGAGCTTAGTTCATTGGTAAAATGTTACTGATGGGGGAATAAAGTAGAAGTCCTTACAGACCACAAACCATACTCGATCTTTTTAATAAACCCGATTTGTCTCCCAAAAGAGCTCGATGGTTTTCTAACTATCAGAGATTTGATGCAAAGCTCAAATATATAGAAGGCAAATTTAATGTTGTTGCTGATGCTCTCAGCAGGAGTTTTCATGATGCGGAAGGTTTCCAAGTCGCACAGGTCATTAACGAAGCCATACAATGGGATATACCTATCATAGAGCTAAGGCAAGGTGAAGACGAGGTTTTAGCAGATGCGAAAGCATTTCTGAGAGGGGAATTAGTCAAGAAACGTTATAGCTTTCCTTTTTCGGGTTTGGAGTTAGAAGGAAATCTGTTGGTTAGGAAAATTAAATATAAGTTGAGGAAACCAGTGAAAGTAAAGGAGATACGACACAGATCGTAATTCCGAAAGTCCTAATTCCAGTGGTTTTAGATATAGTTTCATTGAAGGTTCGGTAGTCCTCACTTGGGATAGAAAAAAAACGTATGATGAGGTTCGGGCTAAAATACATTTGGAAAAATATGGTAAAGATGTGGAAAATTTCGTAAGGAATTGTGCGGTGTGCAACGCATGTAAGTCTGCTAGGAAACAAAACGTCATGCAAATTAGGATCGTATCCTATACCGAGTTTAGACATTTTCAAGAGAATACATATGGATGTCTTAGGGAATTTTGTGAGTCTAGATATGCGGAACAAGTAGTTGCTAGTGATAATAGATGAACTTACAAGGATAGTAGAAATTTTCCCACTTAAGCATAAAACGGCGGCCGAAGAAGTAGCCATAGCATTTTTCAATGGTATCGTTTGCAGATATGGTTCACCCGAGTCTATTAATTACCGACAATGGGAGGGAATTTGTGAACAAAACCTTGGAGTGTTTAGCTGAAGTCATGGGAATACAGAAAGTAACAATTATTCCATACAGACCCGAGGCTAATGGGTTGTGCGAACGAGCAAACAGGAGGTGCTCGAAGCGCTCAGAAAAATGGTAGGTGGTAATGATAGAAATTGGGACAGATATATTAACGTTGTTAGACATAGCATTAACACCATGGTTTAGCGATTCAATTAAATGTCCCTTTTGAAGCTTTGTTTGGTTATCCAGCGCGAGGCACATTTGATTTGTTACTACTGCCTCACCAGGGGAAGGATACGGTTGAAGCGCTGATATCCACAGCGAGAGAGAGACACGCATGTCTCAGCCGTAATCTCGAGTCCACAACCAGAGATATGGTTCAGAAGAGTATTAGTAAATCATCTGATCCCAAGATCAATGTCGGTGATAAGGTATTTTTAAAACTTAACGTGAGAAATGAGTTAAATTACAAACTAGGCCCGAAGTTTGAAGGTCCTTTTAAAGTCATTGAAGAGAAAATTGGAAATAGGTTTGTAGTTTTAAATGAACGAACAGGTCAGTCGAGGCTAACACATATCTCGAAATTGAAAAGAATTGGTTGTGGCAATTAATATATGATCGCGCAATTGCATTCATTTTTCCCTTTTTTTTTTTTCCTTGTTATCTGTTTTTGTAATTTGATGACAGAATGGCTTCGCATTTTTTTTCATTCTCCTTTGTTTTTTCCTTCTAAATGTTTTTCTCTCTTATTATATTGTAAGTCTGCGGCGTTTTGGCGTAAGATTTCGGGGTTAATATTTTTCGGCAAATTTTTGCTTAGCTGAGAAACGGGATGGTCTTTTAGCGTGGGGTCAGTAATTAAATAGAGGAATTATTTATATCTCCTGAGTGGTGTTATTATTAAGATGATGGTTTATGTATAATGAGATGGTTCTGTGGAGTGTGCTTACGAAGTTCAGTACTAAACATTTTTTTTTTTTTTGAGAATCACGAGTTTCTAGCGTTTTCTTGTCGATAGGGTTGCTGCGCTAGCAGATTCTGTAACGGTACACATTCCGTTTTGGGAAAAGATGTTGAATTATATATGTTTTCATTTTCTTTTCTTAACGTCGTCCGAGAAGATTAAACAACTGATAGTTTTCTTTTTCTTTTCTCTTATGTGCGCTGTGTAATGGGGAGGGGAAAGTTCACTTACTATTGTTGTATTATCTTATTTTTATTTTTTTATTTTTTTTTTCTTCTTTTTCTTTTCTTACGAGAGATGTTGCAATGAGGGTTAAGCTAAACTAAATAGCATTATATTTTAGATACAAGATATAATTTGTCAGGGTATGTGGGTTGGATAGAAGGAGTGTTCGGTATTATATTTTATGGAGGCTAGTTATATAAACCATAAAAGGGTTTTACTGTTAGACTTTATGAGTTCTTTTCTGTTTTGATAGCGTGTTTGTCAGATATGGGATTATTTGTGAGAATTCAGTAGGTAAAGATTATATTTGGTTTAGCGAGGAATTTTCTTTTTTTAATATTTGATTAGTAGATTGAATATATTAATTAGTGACGAATTTGTGGGGTAAAACAAGACTTTAGTTATTTTGTGACCATGTAGACTTTTTAAATACGGACACACAATGACTTTGGAGAATTCCCAACTCTACGTAAGGATGGCAAGGGAGACGACTTCGTTCTACAGTACCAGAGATTGAGTCAAGTCTACACACGAAGGGCATTTTTGTGGACTGCCTTGGCCAAAGGATGAGATGTCTTCGATATAATTTCTGGGAATAAATCAGGAGTCTACAGTCTTCGATGAGGACGGGTGCGAGTAGCACTTGCATAGAATAACGGTGGTGACCACGTTTACTTCAGTAGAAAACGCGAATCGAATCTACAGTTTCGCGACGGGATGGGATTTGGTTGGATACACTCATGAGGGTCGCAGACGCTGAATAATGGCGCGTGCTGAGTTGTTTCGAGTTGGGTTACGTACTCAACCTGCGTCTACAACAATTCGCTCATTCTACAGGGATCCAGCTGTTTTTGACAGTTCCTGCAGGATTCTTTCAGATTCCTTCATGGTACTTAGTCGGCGTGTCTACAATTTGTCGGTAAAGGTGTTTCACCGACACCTACATGGAAGCCATAAGGCGGTTCGAATTCCGCCTACAGTGGAGTCCGGTACAGTCCCGCCGCTCGAAGATAATGGCGAAGATGAACTTTTTTTTTTTTGATGACCGTTATTATACCAATAGTAATGATCATGTTAGGCGCTATACTGATCGCCATTTGTGTGCTTGGAGTTCTTAAACTTTTATGCATTCGACGAAGCACAAGTGCTTCGGCAACGGAGGTGGCTCTAAGTCATGTGGTAAATTGATACATTGTGCATTAGTTGCCGATATGGTGCGACGGGAGTGCACTATTTTCTTTTTTGAGCCAGCCTCTGGTTTTTTATATATATTGTAAGACGCTTGTGTGTCTAGTGGCTAGGACGGGAGATAGCATGGGGTAGCCGAGCTCCTCTAGGAGGTGAAAAGAGGGAGAATGGCTAATAATATGTTTCATATGATAGTAAAGTCACATAGCTCTCCTCGCTTAGAGACAATAGGTGGTGCACTGCAAGTTCACTTGGAGGAAAAGGTATTTGCTGAAACAAGCAACTTGACGGAAAAGGTATTTGCTGAACAAGCAAATGACTCAGAGATCGTTCCCCATTTGTGAGGCATGTACATTCGTTTTGTACGCCGTATTACAGGCCTACTAGTTCAGGGTACGTGTGGAAGACGCATTCTTTTAGATGAACGAGATTAGGTCAAGTGGTTGCTCCGAGTGTCGGGAGAAAACGCCCACATTCTATAAAAACTTAGAAAAACTGTTACCTTTTGAAAAAAGAGAGAGAAGTATGAAAATACTCTCTTTACGAAAATACTTTGAAAAGAGTGACGTGGGGGATGTCCTATATACCCTATTATCTTTATTACAGATGGGGTCCGATTCCAAGGTTGAATAGAAACGGGATTCTCTAACCTGACCAATACGAGACAATAAGACACTTTTTGGGTTTGGGAGTGTAACCTTAGTCAGGAGGGTAGAATGTTATCTTACTGGTTTTCTTTATGGGTAGATTTGGGTGTTTATGCCATATGACTTGTTAATCATTTTGTTCTATGTTATAACCAATTGCTTTGGGAAATAAATAGTGTTTTTTTATATTTACGCAGTCTTAATAAGCCTCGTGACATCTTACAGACAGGGCACCGTTGGCAACAGTAAGAGTTCCCTGTTGTGTAGTTTAGGGGATAAGGAGGGGAATACAATATATATATATATATATATATATATATATATATATATATATATATATATATATATATATATATATATTTTATATATATATATATATATATATATTATATATATATTATATATATACCTAGTATATATATATATATATATATTTTGCGAATACCACGGGAAAAAATGATAGTCAGAAATCCAAGCGCTTTCGTCTTTATTCAGACATCGTCAAGTAGCTCCGTTGACGATGTCTGAATAAAGACGAAAGCGGCTTGGATTTCTGACTATCATTTTCCCGTGGTATTCGCTTATTATGAAGTCACGTGCATCTACTGTGATTTTTAAGCATATATATATATATATATATATATATATATATATATATATATATTTAGATATAAATATTTATAAATAATATATATATATATATATATATATATATATATATATATATATATATATATATATATATATATCTTGATTCTCTGGAAGGTTTTCAAGGTGAGGTTGCTAGCCCAATACCCCTCTCCACCCTGGCAGTGACCCACTCGCAACATTTGGCAAACAAGGTGTAAATGACTGCTGCCTAGGTCAAACAAGGTGCAGTTGTCTTTAATAGAACTTCACACATTAGGTCGACAAAGACAGCGCTTTTGGTAGAACTTGACTAAATCGCTCCGCCCTCGCTCTTATGTCGCGTTTCGTCAAACTCAATTTCTTCTTCTTCTAAAAAAAAAAAAGTTTCACTGAAGAAGTGAACAAAAGCCACTGCCACAGTCATCCTCTGACAGCTGATTGAAGGATGAACCTTCTCGCAGAAGACTGACAACTCAGACTACTCGTATAAAACTCTGTGCATTCTCAGGAGGCGTCGAAGGATTGGAATACTATTGCAAGTTCATCACAAGACGGAGGATAAAAGTTCTTGATTGTAAACCCCTTGGAGGAGGGATTACCACTTAAATAGCAAAAAGAGATTCTCCCTTACAAAGATAGGAAATATATATATATATATATATATATATATATATATATATATATATATATATATATATATATATATATATATATATATATGCAGAAGCCAGGTACTATGTCGTACCTCTAAGTAAATGGGGATACAATCCACAATGAAGTAAAATCCTCTTGTAGTTTTAAAATATATATATCTTGTTCAGGGTTAAACGCTTTCGACCATCAACTGTGGTCTTGTTGATGGTCGAAAGCTTTAATCCTGTACAGATATAAATATTTTAAACTACAAGAGGATTTTACTTCATTGTGGATTGTATCCCCATATATATATATATATACACACAACTCGTAGTAGCCACAATGCCCTCTTAACTACTCGAATTCTTTGCTCTTTTTTGGATACGATTTTCACTACAACACCTAAAGATCCAAGTTCAAAGAAACATGAAGAAATTTTTATGTCCGGTACCGGGTACCGAACCCAGGTCCCATAATCACAAAGAAGTCACGTTGCCGACCTGACCATGTACCGGACATCACAATGTCTTCATATTTTTTTAACTTGGATCTTCAAACCTTGCAGTAACATAATCCGAGCAAATAATCCGAGAAGTTATGAGGGCATTGTGGCTATTACAGCTGCATATGAATCTGGTAAAAATGTGAGCAGTAGATTTTATGTATATATATAATATATATATATATATATATATATATCTATATATATATTATATATATATATATATACACACATACTCATAATACGTTATTTCATTTTTTGACTATTGCTCATATAAAGGTCCCTCATTTGCTCCATCGTGTGAAGTCCGTTTAGCTTGTCAATCATTTGAATTAGGTTCCCGTAAAAAAATGACCGAGTATCATCATGCGCCTGCAGTTCGTTCCACCTTGATTTTATTCACATGAAAACGAATCCATTCCGCGTATTTGTGGGACTCGGTGCCTGAACTGGTTAGGCTAAATTTAGCACTGCAGCACTGATATCATTTATCTTCTTACGCTCTGTTTAGCAACGTCACTCCATTAGCCTATTCATCTATTGTCAGTGCTACTGTACTGGCTTTGCAATTTCATCAATTTCTATTGTGTGAACAGAGTTCTTTTACCAGAAAAAAGTGCAATCATTTTTCCTTCTCATTGCAATATTGCTATTCTACTCTCGAACTCTTCTAGGTTTTTCATGTGCTTCAGGCTTCAGTGAAGTGAAGTTGGGATAATCTGATGAATTTTATATTTTGTTGTCAATATAAAGAGAATCTTCTATCTTTATTTTTTTTTTACATAAAACTGCTGGCAAAGTAAATATCAGAGTACAAGGAAAGCAATGATGGTAACTACAGAGGTCTGCTGCTTCTGAGAAACGTCTTCTTTAATGTAGATTTCTAAGTTCCTTTTTTATCTCAGTTTTGTCTAGAAGGGTAGCAGCAGGTGTCTACCCCGAGACTGAGACGGCCAACAGCAAAATGTCCCGTCTTAGTGGAAAGGAATCGTAACTGAGCCAGCCTCCCAGATTAACTCTCCTGTTTCTGATCCATTTTTTTCACACCCTGTTCTGTTAGGCATATTACCCAACTGTAACCGAGTTTCGGGACCTTGCCTGAAAAAAGCGGGATCGCCACATCTTAAACCTAACCATAGAAGCTTCTTGAAAATAATCTTATTAGTTTCCCACACCCAAATTACACACGGAACATGCTGAGCTGACGTAACCTAACCTAGCCTAACCCAACCTAACCTAACCTAACCTAACCTAGGGGCATGGCATAAAAAAAAAAGAAAAAAAAACCCTGGTGCAATACTACTATAAATCTCGGGAATTTGCTTCTCGTAAGACATTATCGCAAATCGTTCCTTGTGTGGACCACTGTAGATGACATTATTAAAGGTCCTTTGCAGCAGTCCTCATCCAACAGGTGCGCTGCATTCTGAGTTTTACTTATCATACGCCCCCTTCCATCTCTTCCTACCTAACTGTCCAACTTCTTTGACTTCACCTTCCTCCAGGTTTCGCTTCTAATCAAAACAAAAGTTCTTAGGGGGAGACATTAACATCTCCAAAAATGACCCAGTGGCCCGTTAATATTAATAATAGGTAAAATAACGTATACTATAAAAATCTACCAATTTTTTTCTATTGTACTTACTACAATGATATTAGTGGCATGGCACATTTCTTATATGATTAATTCTTTTTTTACATTCGTTTACAATGTTATCATTTCCATTAGCTTAGATGAAATATATATTGCCATCAGAAATACGCATTAGAGCTACTCATATACTACAATGTCTTGATAAACACTATACTCTGTTTTTTTTCCATCTGTCCATCCGCCCTGTGGTGTTTGCACTGGTAAACACTGCGTCCCGGGCTTTACATCCTATTTCGAATATTAACTGTGTAAATTCGCATACAGTAAATTATTAACACTTTTCAGTTGCAAATATACACCAAGATATCCTTTTATTTACCTAAAACTTACACATAGCGTAACATATTCAAAAGCCCAGGTGCAGTGTTACCATGCGCGACCACCACAGGCGGATGGACAGATGGAAAAAACAGAGTATAGTTAAATACTTGCAAAATATTGTCAGGTTGTACACACACCCACACAATTATATATATATATATATATATATATATATATATATATATATATATATATATATATATATATATATATATATATATATACAGAAACACCCTCCTTTTTCGGTAAATGATTCCTTGCTGTATGACAGGTTATTCCATGACATGTCCTTGTGCTCTGCGGCAGCCTTGACTGATCCAATACCCTTTTTTACTCGGAAATCTTCATACTATGATATTCCTAAACGGAATATGTTCTACGAATAAAAAATAAAAATAAAAATTATAAAAAAAAAAAAAAGGGTCCACCTTTTTTTGTTGATTCTGTTACATATGTAAATATGTATATACATATATATAAATATATTTATATGTACATATGAATGTGTATACATATGCATGTATGTATATGCATATGTATATATAATTTCTACAAAATGAAAGGAAATGTAAAAACGTTCTCAATTTAACAGAATACATGGAAAGAAAGCAGGTCATTTTTTTAAACTGTATTCTACACAGAATTCTTTTGTTTCCTTTTATCACTGGGCCATTTCCAGTGAGGCGTATCATAATATGAAGGCATTCGGGTGAAAAAGTATAGTTTGCCGATGGTTTTCACAGAGCATATGGATATTTTCATAGTGTAACTAGCCATACAGTAAGGAGCCATTTCCATAAAAAAGAGAAATGGTATTCCTAGATCTTCGTACGTGAATAATCCATGTGTAAGTTATGGTTTCTAAATGACTTGGGGCTGAGGCTCTCAACCGTTGGCCCAAGGTGATATTTTGGGTGTTGCACAAGACGTTCATAATACTAGTAGTAATAATAATATATATATATATATATATATATATATATATATATATATATATATATGTATATATATATATATATATATATATACTATATATATATATATTGTGAAATTTATGGAATTGCATTAAGAACATGTTAATTATTCTTATAATAATAATAAATACTATAATGACAGTCTACAGGTTGTAATTCTTCTGAAAAAAATACATTTCAACCCTAAATGTTTATTGTCTATACTTTTGTAATCGTTGTTTAGAAAAGAAATGGTCCACAATATTTCTTCTTTCAATGGACTGGTGGTCCAAGACCTGATACGAGTCGAGAAACCACTGACCAGAATAGGATGGAAGATAGAGTTTAAGCCAAAGGCCCAGCACTGGGACTTAAGAGGTTATTCAGCGCTGGAAAGGAAATGAGAGTAGTAAGTTTGAAAAGTGAAACAGGAGGAAAACCTCGCAGTTGCACTTTGAAATAATTGTCAGAGGGAGGGTGTATAGCAAGATGGAAGAAGATAATAAAAATAAATGGAGGTTATAGTAAAAGGAATGAAAGGTGTTGCAGCTAGGGGCCGAAGGGGCGCTGCAAAGAAACCTTTTATTTTAGTAATGCCTACAGTGCACCCCGTGTGTTGCAATGACGGAAACTACCCACGGGGCCATTGGACCAGAGACTTGGGTAATGCATGGCTCCGTAATTTTTCTTCCTTCTGCTAGCAAGGTTTGCAGCTTGGGAATTCTCTCTTTGCTTCTAATTTTCCTTTCGTACGTTTTTTCTAGGAATGGGTAGAAAACGGCGTTACTTATCACGTCTCACTAGAATTTGCTCTAAATAAAGAGAATCAAACTAATTGACTGATTTCCACAGGCTTAATCACACCAATTATGGCTATAAACTTTTGTAGTAAAAAGAGAAGGAGAGTGGAGGAGTCGCCTACAGAGAAAAAACTGCTACTTAAATTGCTGCTTAAAATGGCTTTAAAGATTGTTTTGCAAATTAAGAATAATTCAGGTGATTTCAGGCTGTCATTGGCTAAAAAGTAATTATTAAGCAAAAAAAAAAAAAAAAAAAAAAAAAAAAAAGAAAAAAAAAAAAAAAAAAAAAAAAAACTACGTCAAATTCGTAAAGTGACGTAAAACAAACACTTAAGAATAAAAGTAGAAGATAAAGGCTATAAATTTATCTCAAATCTCAAAAGTAATTCTCAGTAATTCATCGTCGAAAGATCGGAACTAAAAACAGCGAAGGAGGATTGCAACCAATAAAAACTGAGAGAGAGAGAGAGAGAGAGAGAGAGAGAGAGAGAGAGAGAGAGAGAGAGAGAGAGAGAGAGAGATTTGACACCTTAAAGAATTTTGGATTATAAGCACGATGACTTCAGCCTGGTAATGCCAGACATCATGAAGTTCTTGATTACATTCTTGACACGACGGGGATTTTCTGTCTTGGAGGATGTCGGATTTGTCGTGAGAGACCTACTTCTTTAAGTAATGGTTTCCTGAAGCTCAGAATTAATTGTATTCACTAGAAAAGATTTACACCATCACAGAGAACTCACAGCTCATAAGATGCTTACTTTTGAAGAAATTAATCTTTACCAAAATTAATTGCACTTTTTATTAGAAGATTCCTACTACTTTTGCAATGAGTTTGAGTTTTATTTTAGAAAAACTAATGAGAGAGAGAGAGAGAGAGAGAGAGAGAGAGAGAGAGAGAGAGAGAGAGAGAGAGAGAGAGAGAGAGAGAGAGAATTTTCCAAGCTTCCCTAACACTCACTTTGGACCCAAGGCTTGTTGTAAGCAAGGATGATAAGACAGTGAAAGGAGTATTGTAAGAGTCTGGGTAAAAGGAAGAATTGGTAGATTTCCAAAGATTGACAATGGGCAGGAAATATTCGTTACTGAATTATACAATCTGAGAATTACTGATTACAAGACTTGATATGAAAGCGGGTCAGAACTCCTTGGGGAGTTGTTCTAACGGAAGATGCTTCAACAGGATTTGCATTTTTGAATGAATTAGGATGCTGTCGTGTACATGGTAGTAATGTTTATGGACTGGAACTTGAATGTAAAATTTAGGGCCATGACCAAGCACTGGGACCTATGAGGCCATTCAGCGCTGAAAAAGAAACTGAGAGTAAAGAAGGTTTTAAAGGTGTAACAGGAGGAAAAGCTCGCGGTTGCACTGTGGAAAAATTCTTAGAAAATGGTGGAAAGTAAGATGGGAAAGAATATGAATGGAGATAGAGTAAAAGGTATGAAATGGGTTGCAGCTAGGGAACAAAGGGACGCTGCAAAGACCTTAAGTAATGCCTACAGTGAACCACGTGAGGTGCACTGACGACACTAATCCACTATGGGGAGTAATGTTAACGCATGACTCCTTCCTGACTGAAGTGAGCATGAAGTGGCGTGTGTTACTAACATAAAAGATTTCGCAAACGTTCAGCAGTACTTCTAAAATTTACCTACGAATAATTTTGCCTTAATATTCAGAACAAACACCTAATGTGAAATCTTAACCAAGTTTTGCTTATTTGGCGAGGGAAAATTACAGAGAAAGAAAGACAAAAAAAAATTAGGAGCAGCAAAGAATGGCGTGCGACACAGGATATTAAACTTCACACCGCCTTAATATCTTCGTCCACGCGACTGATTTTGGGAAGGAAAGGTCATAACTGAATCTGATATATCTGATTTCCTTTGCATGAAAGCAAGTTATTTTTTATTATTTTGTTGGAATGTAAAAAAAAAAAAAAAAAAACTCCAGACTAATGAGGACAAGGAAGTAAAGGCTACAATAATCTCCCAAGTTTGGAATTCGCCTTTAAAACTCAAAATGTTTTAAAAATCCCCTCCATTCGTGCGTATGCATTATAGCTTTGTAAATTCAAAGAGCTTCAAAATCATCACGCAACAAATGCATTCTATTTCTCTTTTCGTTATTCATTTCTTCACCCGACTAGTAAATGGATCATTTATATCCTTATCCTTCCCAATTAAGAACATCCCTCCTACATTTGGGTGTCTTCCATTTGATTTCCTCCTCGGCAAGATTGAGTCTGCAGATACTCACTCACTAAACAAACATCCAGTCTCTAAAAGGCATTAAAGAATCTCTCTCTCTCTCTCTCTCTCTCTCTCTCTCTCTCTCTCTCTCTCTTTCTCGGACACTACCTCCTAATGATATGGTTTGCCCATTCACCATCAAATTTTGGAATTCTATTTCAGTTTCTTATTTCTCTATTTTCTATGAATTTTTTTTTTCTAATATAAATCTACAGCCTTTACAATGTAAAGGTACTTATCACCCAAGTATTTATTGACTATCAAACATTCACCACAGATGCCACAAACAATGCTTAACGCCTTCACTTTGAGGGAACACCTCTTAGAGCGGCAGCCGGACCGTTGAGATACAACGAACGAGATACCGACTGTAACCCCTACTGGTATTTAGGAGTAGACTTGTAAACTGTGAAACTGACCGTCTGCCGAAAATATATGGGCTGGCTTAACTTAACGCACCACTAATTGCTCGTTAGATTTTGGGTCTAGATCCAATATATGAGATACCAGAGAAACTAATATATAATATCTGCAGACTCTCCTGATTATAGAATGACCAGTGACAGACATTTTGGAGGGTGGGTTCCCCCTGACAGACGCACTGGAAAAGGGGGGGTTAATTGGATCTAGATCCAACTTAGGAGATACCGAGTAAAATTTACACTTACAATAGCACTGCACATCCTAGAATACTGTGGTGGTAATGACAGACTTTTTAGTGGGTGGTTACCCCATGACAGACGCCCCACAACGAGTGGGTAGGGGGAGGGGGAGACAGGATCTCCATCCAACATCATAGTGCCAAGTAAAATTTGTACTACAATAGCACTGCAACATCTCAGAGTACTGCGGTGGTAATGACAGACATTTTAAGGGTGGTTACCCTCTGGCAGACACCCCACAACGAGTAGGGAGGGGGGAGAGGAAGACAGGATCTGCATCCAACATGGAGATATAAAGTAAAATTTGTACCACAATAACACTTCATATCCTAGAATGCTATGATGGTAATGCCAGACATTTTAGTGGGTGGTTAGCCCTTCACAGAACATAACCTACGATGGAAAGGGAGAGGTGGGGACACCTTGAAATATTTCAAAATCCCTCATAGGCAATATTAATATTAGAAATATGGTAAGTATCTGAAAATCGTGAGCCTGATAAAATGTAAAAGGCA
>NC_061100.1:5772044-5790375 GCF_015104395.2 Macrobrachium nipponense
ACCATTCACAAGACGTTCACTAAACGTTCACTTAACATTCACAAAACATTTACTAAAACCCTTTAAGACAAAACATTCACTGAATACTTACACAATAAACATTCAATAACATTCAACAAAACATTCACTAAACCCTAAAGACTCAGTAAAACATTCACTGAATACTGACACATTAAAACAGTCACTAAACCCCACCCTAAACATTCATCAAACACTTACTCATAAACATTCACGAAACGCATACTCACTAAACCCTAACAATTCGCTAAACACTGACTCATTAAACATTAAACGATAGAAAATATTTACAATCGCACTAATTTTTCATTTCTCTTGTTTTTTCTTTACATTAATGCAAGGTGATTATTATTTTTTTTGTCTAGTTTGCTCTTGTATTTATTCATAATCTTCTTGAGAGAATGGAAATGTTCGAAATAACTTGGTGTGTAGAGATATTGTTTAAAAAACAGAGATCCTCTGTCCCTTCCTTGGCCAGGTGTATTATGTCTGACGAATTTTACGCCAGCCGAAAAAAATCGACTATAGTAAACAACAATATTCATTCATAAAACTGATAATACAAAAATGTTTCCATGATTTCATTAGCATGAAAGTCAGTTTGAAAACCAAAAGAATGGTTAGTCCTGCTTCGATAAAACAAACCGAGTAGGCTGTAGCACAATTATTATGATCTGTACCCTGACTATAGCGTATATATTACATATGTATTACTATCTATTTAATGGGTGCGTAACTCTATTTAACAAATGTTATGACATTAGGACATTTTACATCAATAACTCTAATAATGATAAGAACTTATATGCTATTTATAGTGTCAGTCTTCCAACCACCGCTACATTAATTTTTTCATATCGTAAACAAAGCTAAAAGCGAGTAGGGGAGACCGGGGCTAGTTGGCACACCTTTTACAATTTTGGTCATTGCGAATATAAAACAAACTTGTTGCAAAATTCTTACCGCCATTGAAAAATATTAACATTCGTCTTTATCATAGAACAAAATAATTGTTGTTTGCTTTCAACATAAAGATAACAATAAGCTTTAGAAAAAAAATAACTTTTCGTGCCACTTGCCCCACGGGGTAGTTGGCACACATTATGGGGTGTTAAGTTGGCATATTGATAATTGAAAAGAAAATTACTACATTGCATTTAAATCAAATAGCAAAAAATACCCTCTGAATTTCCAAAATACAAAACATAAGGCATTAGTATTTACTTCAGACCATCATCTAGTTGTAATTGTGGCAGGTGTGAAATAAATCCTCGTCATAGTCTTCATGCTCCCACATGTTACATGCCCTGCACTGGACCCACACTTTCTCCTGGCTTACCAAAACACGGCTCTCTTCAGCTGAGCTTTCTTCTGGATCAACAACAGCAGTTCTTAAACTCTGTATCACGCTGATGACTGATCTGAAGCCCATGTGTCTTTTCGGACATCTCTCAATCTGTTACATAACCACCGTAAAATCAAACTCTTGAAATAGTATGTAATTCAGAGTTGAAATTCCATCAATCCTAAACCAATTGAAAACATCAGAATAAGTGACAGCTAGAGGTAAAGCCGAGGAAACTTTACCAGGAATGTCACAGATGGGCATACTTGATCCCGGATTACCAGTCCTCCACGAATCACATGTCCTGTTAAACACATTTCTTCAGATGTCTATAAACACTAAAATCCAGGGCTGCAACTTGTGAGAAAAACAATGTGGAGGAAATGATAAGACACTAATCTCATTATCCTTCCAAAATCCAGAAACAAAACGTAAATTATATAAATAAATATGGCTTGACTATTGCTATCAAATAACGTGTGCCAACTTGCCCCATTTATTTTGAGCCAACTTGCCCATCCCTACCATTGGTACAAAAACGATTACCAGTCCACACCAAGAAAACCTTGAATTAATCATTTTAATGCTATAGAATCTTTAAACCATAAAGAAAACTATGCTATCATTGAAAACTAATCTTTATGAATGTATAGATGTTATAGCAAATAACAGAAAGATTAAAAATATTTACTTACTACCATCAAAATAATGAATTGTCTCATAAATTCGAGCTCCTACCCTTCTATCTCTATAGAATTTTGCTGGTAATTGAGGAACCACGTGGCAATTACACAGTATATGTATTGCAGTCATCCTATTGGTAAACTTTAAAGTCATGTTGAGTATGCCAACTTACCCCTGTAGCCAACTAGCCCCGGGCTCCCCTACTATATATAATTGAAGTTAGTTGCTTGCTGACAAAACAAAATAATAATATGACTGAATTATTATTATGAAACAAATAAAATTATTTTGTGTTGAGATCAGCCATCGTCAACCGGGGTTCCGTGAACGATCGCCAGGTGTTCCGTGCGAATTCATGTTTTATTTAATTATTTGTTATTTATAAGTATATATTTCTCGTTAAACATGGCGTGAGAAATCGTAGTCTATAATTTATTTTATCGTAACATATCTGCGAGATTTTTTCCCTCTGTTTTACTAAAGGTAATTAATGCAAATGCTTACATTATATATATATATATATATATATATATATATATATACTATATATATATATATATATAGGTGTTTGTGTGCGTGTGTGTTCCTCTGTGTGTGTGTGTATTGGGTTTCTTGGGATAAGGAAAATTGTCTCAGGGGTTCCTCAATGTCAAAGGTTGGGAAACACTGTGTTAGATAAATACAAAGGATATAGAAAGGATAAAAAATATTTATTAAATATATCACGATAATGATAATAGGTCAATAGTAGCCCACTATGCTAATCTAGACATTCATTATCAGGGCTTGCCCTTCCCCCCTGCCCACCTGTTAGGGTGTGTCTGTCAGGGGAAACCACCCAATAAAATGTCTGTCATTACCATCACAGCATTCTAGGATATGAAGTGCTATTGTAGTACAAATTTTACTTGGTATCTCCAATGTTGGATGCAGTCCCTGTCTCCCCCTCCCCCTCCCCACTCATTGTGGGGTGTCTGTTAAGGGGGCAGGGGGTAAACCACCCACTAATATGTCTGGTATTACCATCACAGCATTCTAGGATGTGCAAGTGCTATTGTAGTACAAATTTTTACTTGGTGTCTCGATGTTGGATGGAGATCCTGTCTCCCCCTCCCCTTCCCCCTTCCCCCCCACTCGTTGTGGGGGTGTCTCTCAGGGTGGGTAACTACCACTAAAATGTCTGGTATTACACCACAGTACTATAGGATGTGCACAACTATTGTAGTACAGCTTTTTTTTTACTTGGTATCTCCCTGTTAGATGCAAATCCATGTCTCTCCCCCTCCCTCCTCCCCACTCCTCCGTTGTGGGGCGTCTGTCAGGGGTAACCACCCACTAAAACGTCTGTCATTACCACCACAGTATTCTAGGATGTGCAGTGCTATTGAAGTGTAAAATTTTTACTCGTATCTCCTAAGTTTGAATCTAGATCCAATTAACCCCCCTTTTCAGTGCGTCTGTCAGGGGGGAACCCACCCTCCAAAATGTCTGTCACTGGTCATTCTATAATCAGTAGTCTGCCAGATATATTATATATTAGTTCCATCGGTATCTCATATATGGATCTAGACCCAAAATCTAACGAGCAATTAGTGGTGCTTGTTAAGTAAGCCACCCATTTATTTTCGGCAGACGGTCAGTTTCACAGTTTACAAGTCTACTCCTAAATACGGTTAGGGGTTACAGTCGGTAATCTCGATCGTGTATCTCAACGGTTCCGGGCTGCGGGATTAATAAAACGGCAGATGTTTTGGAAATACAAAATTAAACAATCAACTATTGCATAGTGTGAATTAAAAATTAGCCCATCTTACGTTGTTTGTAGGAATATCATATACTATTGCAATGCATCCATTATCAGCGCATTTGAAATGTCTGTCTTGGATAATCTTTGGTCTTCTTCTGTTGAAAGGTCATATGTAAAGTGAACAATATATGAATGTGAGTGCCGCTATGAGGATTAGATGCTTTCTTTTTGTTGTGGATCATAATAAGTTCTCGTGTGTTAATTTAGGAATCAAATGACTCTTGGAAATGACATAGTTTGGTTGGATTACTGTATAACAGAGAAAAAGTTTACAATTCGGGAAGTCAAACAAATTCACATTTGTTTGGATTAATTTCTTTCTTCTCGCAAGATTTGTTCTAGCGTCTCTTCGGCCTCTATCTGCAACCCTTTTATTCTTTTTTAATGTACCCCAGTTCATATTTTCATTCTTCCATTTGACTTTGCAACCCTCTACTAACATTTGTTCACACCGCAATTACGAGGTCTTCCTTCTGTTACAGCTTTAAAACCTTGTTACTCTCACTTTCCCTTTCAGCGTTGAATGGCCTGATAGGTTCCAGCGCTCAGCCTGTAGCAGAAATTTTATATTCCATTCCAGTTATACTTTTTACTCTCTTTGGTGATTTCATTAAATCAAAACTGTTAAGTTCTCATGATTATGATGATCTGATAAAAGAACCTCCCGACAGAAAAAAGAAAAATGGGAAAAATGTCTCAAACCCATTTTGATTGATGACCAATACGTATCATTTTTTCAGGACTCAGTTTGCACATCCTGTTTTATTGCACAGTTGACATTTTTTGTGTTTTTGCGTCGCAAGGTAATGCTACGTTTGTGCAATATATTGTGTCGAGTTTTATGAATACTTTTTCTAGCTGAACCAAAGTCTTACTTCTGAATACGTTATTCCTAATATGCCGATTGAATATTCATGGAATTTTATCTTTGCTGTAAGCCACAATATATGTATTATATATATATATATATATATATATATATATATATATATATATATATATATATATATATATATATATATATATATATATATATATATATATATATATTGTGGCTTACAGCAAAGATAAAAATTCCATGAATATTCAATCGGCATAGTTAGGAATAAACGTATTCAGAAGTAAGACTTTAGTTCAGCTAGAAAAGTATTCATAAAACTCGACACAATATATTGCACAAAAAACACAAAAAAATGTCAACTGTGCAATAAAACAGGATGTGCAAACTGAGTCCTATATAATGATTCGTATTGGTCATCATCAAAATGGTTTTAGAAATTTTTCCCATTTTCTTTTTCTGTCGGGAGGTTCTTTTATCAGATCATCATAATTCATGAGAACTTAACAGTTTTGATTTAATGAAATCACCCAAAGAGAGTAAAGTATAACTGGAATGGAATATAAAATTTCTGCTACAGGCTGAGCGCTGGAACCTATCAGGCCATTCAACGCTGAAAGGGAAAGTGAGAGTAACAAGGTTTTCAAGCTGTAACAGAAGGAAGACCTCGCAATTGCGCTGTGAACAAATGTTAGTAGAGGGTGCAAAGTCAAATGGAAGAATGGAAAAATGAACTGGGGTACATTAAAAAGAATATATATATATATATATATATATATATATATATATATATATATATATATATATATATATATATATATAATATATATATATATATATATTGTGACGAAGTGCCAAGTATCTGATTACTATACTTACCAATCATTAAATGAGTACCTCACAACAGCCAGACACCTGAACCTTCATCACAAGTAAAATACGACTGAATATTCTAAAGACAACAGTGATCCCTTAAAAAACTTACCAGTATTGCAGAAAACCAGACTAAGTTCATTCAAAAACAGGTGTGAGGTAAACCTATATGTAATCAAATTAATTAAAGGGCATCACTCCATCAACAACTTTAGAAGTCTAAGTATTTCCCTGATTTCAAAAGTCCAAGTACTGTTCCCTGGTTCTAACTCACTTCAAGTAATTGAAGGAAAACAGCTCAATTACCACTTCTATGTTTCTACCTAAGCATAATCTAATCATACTGGTGAAAAGAAAACACTTATAAAAATTTAAATATAAAAATTTAATATCAAACTCAAAATTTTATAAGTGAAATTCACAATAACGGGGAAATTTACTTTTACTTGAGAACAAGCAAAGTTTATTTGATTCTTAAATTATTAGTAAAATTAAATAAAAATTAATTTACCACAAATTCAAGAAAATTGATTAATTTTAATCAAAATTTAAAAGTATAGGCAATAACTCAAATTTGGAAATTAATTCACAAGTACTAAACAATAATAAACTTGAAAAGAATTCTAAGTAAGTGCAAATTAATTCACAAGTGTTAAATTCAATTAAATGTGCAACGATTAATTATTGAAAACAATTAAGTCAATCAAATTGTAAATCCAAATGAAAACACAGAAAAAGTTGTAAAATACCAAAATTGTAAAAAAGTATCAATCACACAGAACATAAAATAAAAACTCACACTTCAATAAGATAATGGATGAATGCATAAAAAAATCACTTCAATAAGAAAATGGATAAATGCACAAAAAAATCATTTCAAATGGAACAAACACAAAACACAAAAATTTCCAATGTGTAAAAATTTAAATCGTTCTTCAAACCACTGTAACTATTAGTTGCAACTAATAAACCTTCTATAACATTACCTTGGTACCAATTTTCTTTCTACTACAGTTAACTCAAAAAATTTCACCAATTCACAATATTGCACAAAAGAAAAGGCGCTGTTTACACACTTGTACAATGTTTGCTCAGATTCCGCAAAAGGCACTAAATAATCTAAATAACTCCAAGAAAGACGAAAATCTAAATTTACGAGTGACCACTCAGTAATTATTAAATCTTTACGTTAATGTAATAAGACCTCTAAACGCCAGGAATTCAAAGTCTGTAATGACCGCTGTCTCTCTCTCCTTGTATGGGCAACTTCAAGAGAGTGACGGGCTCAAATCGTTTTGGACACGTAGTCAGTTAATATCATAAAAATTTCTCTTTCAAAACAATATGTAAAAAGAAATTGGAATTACAATCACAAATATCATTTATTATTACGTGATTTAGAATGATAAAAGTATTCTAATATGTAAGGGATAATGATTTACAAAGAAAGCAACACTAAATGACGTCATTCCCCAAAGATCACATACTGCTTAACAGAAGGTTCTAGAACGAACCTACGAAAAGATGATGCAATGCTTCCATGTGACTTCTTGGCAAAGACATACACGTTTGAAACCATTCATGTACGTTGTATGCTCAACAAAGACGTACTCGTACGAAACAGAAGTCCCTTATTAGACATGTTGACATGTTTCCAAAACAAAACGTAGATCTCGAGTTCCTCTTAATCTCGAGGCGATGACAAGTTGTGGAGACAATTTCTATCTTGGAAACGGACGAAGTTAATCTCTCCCTTTTCACATTCTACGTCATATATTCTTTTAAATTATGTTATGTGAAAATCTGAGCATACATTTTTAGACATCCTATAACTCTGAGCTAAAATACGGAATCTGAAAAATGTTGCAAAACTCTAAAATAATACATTTCATTCAGTCAAAGAGAAGATGTATGCGTTATGAAAGTAGCAGCAATATGATTATATATATATATATATATATATATATATATATATATATATATATATAACGTATATATATATATATATATATATATATATATATATATATATATATATATATATATATATATATATATATATATATATAGATAGATAGATAGATAGATAGATAGATAGATAGATAGATAGATTGATAAATAGTAATAATTATATACTATAACATATGTGTGTGTGTGTAATTAAGATACCAATAATGCAAACTTCAAAACGCGTAGGGAGAATATGAGCAGAATAATTTTGTGACTGATACGAGGGGAGTGATTGGCAATGAGAATGATTTACTATTTTTCTTCTATCGACAGCAAAATTGTAATGACTACAGTATAGTACAGTACCCGCCATTAAGAGAAAACGAAACTTTCAGTATATAATCAAACACAAATTGAATATATTTACAAGTCTTAGCAAAACCGGAAGGAGGAGGGAGTGGGGAAAACATACAGCGGTACTGCAGTCCATAATGTAGTATTGACAAGGCTCGTTCGCATCACTCAATTAGGGCATTATTCGGGGGAGTTCCCCCAAAGCGTGTCGATGTTCAGTGCCCAACCTTGTGAGGCATAGAAGCAAACACGGCTCATATAAAAACGGTTCGTGATAAATCCTGCACAAATGCCAAGGCGAGAGGGATGTGTAGCAATTCAAGCATTATCGGATATGTTTGTTCACTATTTCTTAGTAGTCCTTGTTTTATTGTGCACGAGAGAGAGAGAGAGAGAGAGACGAGAGATGAGAGAGAGAGAGAGAGAGAGAGAGAATTTGTTGGAAATAGCACTGAACTGAGAAAACGTGCGCACTTAACCCCAAAGTTCTTTCACATAATTCACGATGTATAAATCCACCCATCTCTGGAATGCTAATTGTAAATTGGGATGAAATGTAGTAACAGTTTATGTATTTCTTTTTGTTACGAATGAATTGTATAATTATAACTGTTTCAGCTGTGCTGAAATCTCCCTCACCCTCGTTACTCGTAATGTTTACAATCTTATTGACCTTCGGTTGGTCGGGGCCGTAGCTCGTGCACCTCCCTGAGTAACCCTAATCAAAAAACAATGCGTTAGATGGTGTCGGATGAACATTTGTAGATGTTAACAAGAAAATTAGGTTACTCTTGGGATCCGTTTCGCATCCATCTTGAATTTTGATAGATGCGGTTTTCTAAAAATAGAAGTTATAAATTTTGCTCCCGGCATGGTACAAAGACTAATTAAGTATTTATTAGTATAATTTTAACATGATAAATTCATATAGAACTTTAATATAACATTAAATGATGTCTTCAATGATGAAGGTGAACTGTAATGCTATTTCACATAAATTTTAAGAGGAATCAGTCTTCATCATCGAGATATGACATGAATCAGTCATTATCATGCATAGGTACTACTAAATCAGTTCTTCATAATCCTCCACTCCATTGTCATCTTGATTGTCAGTCCCATCCTCCTGTTCATCAGGAATGTCTAAAAGGTCATGTAGGCAATGGGTCAGGATCGGGCCATGTGACCAAGATGCCATCTTTATTCACCTGGCCATGACCATCGTATGGGTTGGGGTTTTTTGCCCAGCACTCTTGAAATGATAGTCTAGGACAGTGGTTCTTAAACTTGGGGGTGGGGGGGTGGGGGTGGGGTCACCAATTTTTCAGGGTAGGGGCGACCCCTAGGGAGGAATGAAAAATTCTCTAAGTATATTCGTCATTTTCTTAAATAAGATGTGGAACTAATATTCAGAAGTTTATGAAAAAATGGCCAACAAAAGTGTGCTACTTTACCAAGTTTTGTAATTATTTGCTTCCCTCCCTATCCCTTCTCTTTCTCTCTTTTTTTCCTCATTTAAATCTAGGAGAGAATTTTACTTATACAAGATGCAAGGGGGTCGTAGAAGGAATGACCAACTCTTATAGGGGGCGTGGTAATAATATCTATATATATATATATATATATATATATATATATATATATATATATATATATATATATATATATATATGTGTGTGGTGTGTGTGTGTGTGTGTGTGGTGTGTGCGTGTGTGTGTGTCTGTGTTTGTGCGTTTGTATGTATATATTATATAGAATATATATTATATATATATATATATAATATAATATTATAATATATGTATATATATATATATATATATATATATATATATATATATATATATATATATATATATATATATATATATATATAGGCAGGAGAAGGGCGCAGGAACATATACACATCCATTTGATACATTTATTGTCAACGCGTTTCTTGACCCATGGTCACATCATCAGGACATCTATATAAAAAGGAATCCGAGCACATAATTAAACAGAAACATATAAAGCATAACTTAAAATGGAAACTAAGTTAAACTTAAATACTGAATCACACTTAAATACATTTACACATTAAAAACCAAGAAAGCTTAAAATGATCCTTAAAAACTAAATTCAATAAAAGAAAAAATAAAGGTAAAAACGAACTTAAAATGGAGAGCAAGGCGCACCTCTCAAAATGACAGAGACAAACGACTAAAAGAATACACAAGAACAGAAAAAAGAAAGTCTGCTAATAAAGAGAATTGTACCTACGTTAAATTGCCAATCATCGGCTGTTCCCCTGTTCATAGCATAACTAGCTTGTTTGTTTATATTTGTCCGCCCTCTTTTTCTGTTCTTGTGTATTCTTTTAGTGCGTTTGTCTCTGTCATTTTGAGAGGTGCGCCTTGCTCTCCATTTTAAGTTCGTTTTTACCTTTATTTTTCTTTTATTGATTTAGTTTTTTAAGGATCATTTTAAGCTTTCTTGGTTTTAATGTGTAAATGTATTTTTAAGTGTGATTCAGTATTTTAAGTTTAACTTAGTTTCCATTTTAAGTTTTCTTATGCTTTATATGTTTTCTGTTAATTATGTGCTCGGATTCCTTTTTATATAGATGTCCTGATGATGTGACCATGGGTCAAGAACGCTTGTTTTTCAATAAATGTATCAAATGGATGTGTATATGTTCCTTGCGCCCTCTCCTGCCTACTATAGTACCCTTTGATGTGGGATTATATATATATATATATATATATATATATATATATATATATATATATTATATTATATATATATTTTATATATATTATATATATATATATATATATATATATATATATGGTATGTATGTATGTCAGTTTTATTCCACATAGGAAAATGAAAAAGGTATGTCTCAGAAAATGCCCAACAGTTTCGTCCTCCAAATTAGTTAAGAAAACGCTCCAAGGAGAGGTCAATTGGAGGACGAAACTGTTGGGCATTTTCTGAGACATACCTTTTTCATTTTCCTATGTGGAATACAACTGAATTACTATATCTTCGTGCCTAAGAAGTTATTGGGACTTTCATTTTGTAGTGTCAAGGTATATTTGTAAGGAAACTGGGCTTGGTAAACAGAGAGAGAGAGAGATTATGAGAGAAGAGACAGACGGTACCGAGAGAGAGAGAGAATGAAGAGAGAGAGAGAGAGTTGATCACGTCGAGGAAACCTTGTCTTTTTATTATGATGTGATGATGTATATTCCAATAATCTCTGGTCACTTCCGTTTGTTAGTCTCTCTCTCTCTCTCTCTCTCTCTCTAACCATAGCTGCAATTCAGAAATTAACTAGCTTCTAGGTGCTTGAATCACTACATAGTGTAATTCAGTTTTAAAGTAAATTGTCTGAAATATTAATTTTCTCGTCTGATACAAGATTCGAACAAGGGCTGCTAGCATGTAAGATCAAAGTACTGTCAGTTGCACTTAGAAAGATGTATTTGCTATTATTTATTTATTTTCTTTTACTTGAAGACTAGAAATATCTTGCAGGTCTCGGAAATAATCATGGGTATCTTTTTTTTGTTTGACTTCAGTTTTTCAGTAACTGAAATGTGTCCGTAGTTTTCTTGCAAATCTCGTAAATATATAAAACAAAAGCATTTGTGTGGATTGCGTTGGTGTTTTATTATTTTATTTGAAACAGACCCAGTCGAAACGAAATTCTCTTCATATGAAAAGTTTTGGAAAGGAAATTAATCATTCATTCTTCTATACTTCAGAGTATTAAAAGGACCAGTAAGTATGTATGTTATGCAAGAAATGGTTGATCTGACTAGTAATTGAAAAGCCTGATTTATGGACGGCAATTAAGTCTCTCTGCTTTATGGACTTTCCTCTATTTCCCCTGCCTCTCATCCTTGTCTCCATTTGGAGTATGTTAATAATTCACCCTCTTTTACGAGCAAAGCAAACTATCAATATTTGCCATTCCGAGGAGAGATTAGCGTGATGTGAAGAAAGAGAGAACTTACGTTAAAGAAAACGAATGGAATGACATTAAAGATTTTTTAATAAATAACAAATATACGACGAATTGAACGCGACGTTTTGTTCTTTGAATCCCATGGCAGTGTCAGTGACAGTAAGTTTACTTTTATCAGATTATCATTTAGAGACTCGCCAAAAGATAATATTTTTTACCTTAGTAATTTCGAATGGATGGACACCAGGGTTTATATTTGAGCTGAATATCCTCTTACGTAAAAGTACTGAAAATGGAGAGAGAGAGAGAGAGAGAGAGAGAGAGAGAGAGAGAGAGAGAGAGAGAGAGAGATTTCTGCATACTTTGAGCTCTCTCTCTCTCTCTCTCTCTCTCTCTCTCTCTCTCTCTCTCTCTCTCTCTCTGTGTGTGTGTGTGTTTTCATTTTAGAGGCACGAACAAATTTTCAAGAAAAGTAACCGCACCTTTCTTTTCCTACCCGTTTTCCTACCCAAAGGCACGATTGTACCATGAGGAACGAGAGAGAGAATATCTCTTGTATACCAGCTAAATCCGTTGCTAGCTTGCAAACACACATCCAGTTACTGAGAGCGAGGAAATAGTTTGTTGAATCGGCTACATAATTCCCAAGTAATATTATTGCTGGTTAAAAAAAAATGTTATTTATGCCTAATTTTACACCGTTTGGATAAAATTATGCTACATATAACCGAAGTACAGCTCATTTATTTGCATTTTGAATCTGCAAGCAAAATTATGTTCTTGAGAAACTGGCACGTCAGTCAGAAAGAATCACAGAATTGTCATGTACAGAGTGAAAGAAAGTTGGTTTAACCAAAATTCATTATGGATTTCAAGACTGGAAGGATCATATACTATGACTTGTTTGTCATCTATCTTAATTGCAAACATACAGCGTGAGACCGGTTGCCATAAATCTTACTTCAAACAAAACTTATCCTATATGTCTAAACCATTAAACATTTTCTTGAACCTGTAATTTTTAAAACTGTCACGTCACAAACAATATTTTTTTTCATCATAAGGTTGCGAACAATTTTTGCATGAGCGAATTTGAAATATGCAAATAAATTGCCATGGAAAACTTTACTGAACCCAAATGTATAAAGAAAAAAATGGCAATCACAACGAGTAACTCGAATAATCTTCTCTCTTCTTACTTTTGAGTACCTTCTGTGAGCCGGCCTCTTTTCTCTCTCTCTCACTCTCTCCCCCTAAATAACATTGCTCTTTCATCTCTCTCAGACTTTTCCTCTTCTTTCCTTTCCACATACTCACGGAGATCATTCCCCTCTAGACCTAGTAGCTTACCTGACTCAATAAACTCTTTTACCATCTCACTCATTCTGATTCTTTCTATATCCTCCCTGTTTCAAACCGTTAAAGTGTTGATAGCCTAGGCAAGGTCGCCACAATGTTACGGATCTGAAGAGATCTCAGAGACAATGTTACGGTATCGAAAATATCCTGGAAAGGGTCGACACAGTGTTACGGCCTCTGAGAGAGGTCCGCTTCAGGTTCGATATGAAATAATAAAAAAAATAAAAAATATATATAAACACAACAGTTGAAACTGGGGATACGAATATAGAAAGAAACACTAACAACAACAAAGGTTTATTTGCAATCTTACTAACAAAGGTAAATGCAGAATGGTATCTCCTATTTACATAAAAAGATAGAACCTTACACTGCATGAACTGGGGGAAACAGTGAGGCAATTCGAATACTTGCTAATCAGTTTAGCACTTCGAAGAGGTGGCTTCATAAAAGTAGAGCGGCAATTGCAGACGTCCTCTTGACTCCGTATTGCAGAAATAGTCTACTTGTAAGGCAGGAACTCATCAAAACCCTAACAGGACCTTTTCTTCTTCTCAACTCTCAAACAACTTTTTCTTCTTGATTGGATACTTCGTCGGTTCCTTCGTCTCTAGTCTCTCTCTGACGATCAATGCTGCTGATCTCTCCACTGATAATCTGATCTGTGGGGCTCTTACTAACTGCTGATCTCTCCTCTTTTACGATCTCTTCCTCTTACGATCACTGATCTCCAAAAAGTCATTCTTCGCATTTATACGGCACTCTGGGGGCAGAGCCAAACGGTGGAGCATGACAGACTCCCGAGTTTACTAGGACTCCCTAGATGAATCTAGATGAGGTATTGCATCAGAAATCGCGGCGTTTCTCACGTAACATTAGCGCGTTTTTGCGCTCCACAACACGCCCGACGATTCCAGACAGCCGCGAGGAAAGACGCCTCCAACACGGGCCCGAAGCCTCCTTACTGCCGAACTTCTCGAAATGCGTTCTCCTTTCCTTTTATCTTCCTTTGCTATGAAGCAATTTACCATCACAAAAAGGAAAAATGAAGGAGTACCTGCTAGTCTAGTAGGGATTGCATGTTTTCTGTCTTCCTTCTCTCTCACATACCTTGAAGGTGGTACTTGCTGATGCTGCAGACTCGTCAGCTGATGTGGTTAATCTTTATTAGACTCGTTGACATTCTTTGTATTTTCTCATCGTAACCATCTTGTTGGGGCAATTTTAGGAGATGTTTGCCTCGAACTATCAAAGGCAGACAGGAATTGAAACAGTCAAGTTTCCTGGATTAATGGGAGAGATAATTATTGCTTATATTTTGCTCAGGCCTTACACTTGCTTTGGGGATAAACATTGTGACAGCTGGATGCGGGTACAGTTTCTAGTCATTCTGTACACAAGGGTATTTGTTTCAGGAGTATTGTTTGATGGTATGACGTTCATTTTAATGTTAGTGAAAAACAGACTTATTCATTCATCAGATAAAACGGCAGATGTTTTGGAAATACAAATTAACTCAACTATTGCATATTTTGTGGATTAGAAATTAGCCCATCTCACGTTGTTTGTAGGAATATCATATTACTATTTGCAATGCATCCATTATCAGCGCATTTGAAAATTATCTGTCTTGTACAATCTTTTGGGTTTTTTTCTGTGAAAGGTCATGGTGTAAAGTGAACAATATATGAATGTGACTGCCGCTATGAGGATTAGATGCTTTCTTTTTGTCGTGGATCATAATAAGTTCTCGTGTGTTAATTTAGAATCAAATGACTAATGGAAATGACATAGTTTGGTTGGATTACTGTATAACACCTAAAAGGTTTGCAATTCGGGAAGTCAAGTTGAAACAAATTTGTATTTGTTTGGAATAATTTCTTCTTCTCGCAAGAATTTCTAGCGTCTCTTCCTCGGCCTCTATCTGCAACCCTTTCATTCTTTTTAATGTACCCCAGTTCTATCTCATTCTTCCATATGACTTTGCACCTTCTACTAACATTTGCTCACAGCGCAATTGCGAGGTCTTCCTCCTGTTACAGCTTGAAAACCTTGTTATTCTCATTTTCCCTTTGAGCGTTGAATGGCCTGATAGGTTCCAGCGCTCAGCCTGTGGCCTAAATTTTATATTCCATTCCCAGTTATACTTTACGCTCTTTGGGTGATTTCATTAAATCAAAACTGTTAAGTTCTCATGATTATGATGATCTGAGAAAAGAACCTCCCGACAGAAAAAGAAAAATGAGAAAAATGTCTAAAACCCATTTTGATGATGACCAATACGTACCATTTTTCAGGACTCAGTTTGCACATCCTGTTTTTATTGCACAGTTGACATTTTTTGTGTTTTTTGCGTCGCAAGGTAATGCTACGTTTGTGCAATATATTGTGTCGAGTTTTATGAAATACTTTTTCTAGCTGAACTAAAGGTCTTCTTCTGATACGTTATTCCTAATATGCCGATTGAATATTCATGGAAATTTATCTTTGTTGTAAAGTGATAGCTAGGTATTTTATGTTTCTTTGAACGTTACTAAATATAGCTAGTGAAACCTAAAAGACAAATTGTGGGGACGCCTCAGAATGTCTGGCTGCAGCCCAGAGCGCTTCGTTTTCTGTGTTAGAAATAAATATTGTTTACTATAGTATTTTGGTAAAAACTTTGCATTATTAATATTTCTTTTGTGATCATTGTACATTTCCATCTATATGTACTTTCAGAAACCTTTTTTCTTCAAAATGTATTAGAATTACTGACTAATGATTTTAAAATTGGAATGACCTGCAGTGGTTTAATGTATATTTTGCCTTGGATTTTTACTAGCTACTTTATATATATATATATATATATATATATATATATATATATATATATATATATATATATTATATATATATATATATATAAATAGCAGTGGACAGCTTGTTAATAGTATTTTGTTTTACAAGAAATCTCCATATTGAGAAGGGTAACAATGGACTCATTCTATTCCGAGTCCATTGTTACCCTTCTCAATATGGAAATATATATATATATATATATATATAATATATCTATATATATATATATATATATATATATATAATGTTTTTTCATGTACATGTATGTTTCATCTGTGTTGACCAATGTAACATTATACATAATATCTGTCGCAAAATACAGTAAATTCTAAGACCTGAAATTTTTTTTTTGTTTTTTTATTGAATTTGTCATACCATCGTATCGTATATTTTGTTCATAGTGTATTGTAATATATTATTATATATTCAGTTGCTTACAATGTTTTAAATTCTTTTAGCAATGCTTCAGGCCAGAGACGGACTGGGAACTAAATTTTGTCCCAGGACTTTTGATGTTGACCGGCCCACTTGAAGATGAGCTAAATAGAAGTGGGAAGGTATATCTTGAAATGAATGTATACATGCAATGGGAAACAGGCTATACACACACACACACACATACACACATCACACACACACACACACATACACACACACACACACACACACACACATATATATATATATATATATATATATATTATATATATATATATATATATATATATATATATATATAGTTATATGATGGTTCGGATAAACGGCTCTGGGAAAAGTAAAACACATGCAGGCATAACTAAAGGAATTACTTTTATTTTAGATTATCAAAATTTTCTTTAATAGTTCACTCTTGGATGCAACTTTGTCAATTATTAAATCATTATCGAGAGACATTAATATATCCCTCTCTACTGTCATTAGCATAAACTCCTGGAGGTGTTCCTGTGAGATTTTTTATGAATTTCGAGGTAGAAAAACTTCTCTCACAGGAAACTTGAGTAACTAACAAGGTCAGGAGATACTTGTAAGCCAGACCAATTTATATGATAGCATCAGTTAACAAGTTGTACCTACCGAGTATCTGGTAACAGCAGACTGGACAATTCTTACACGATGAACATTTCGTTGCAATTGTCTCATGTCTGTCTTCATTTAAATAAGACTCGTGTTCATCCTCATCATTCATATCTTTAACGGTGTAGTCTTCCAAGGGTGCATTTTTCAATTTTTCCCAGTGTGTAGCTAGACTCCTTAATTCCAACTTCAAGTTTTCAGCTGTTGCCCGGCTGTCGAACTTAAAGCAATGCCTTACTGGAGTTCTTTCAATAAAGACTCGTACTCTTCAATAATGCTGTTCTTCAGCTGACCAAAATTTCTTTGGTCTAGAATCGATAAATCGTTGTAAAATGAGAAGAAATCGACCACTTAGGCTCTGTGTGGACTTTTGTCCAATATTGGATTATATACCTCAACTTCATAAGCCCTCTCTGCGTCATTCAGCCTTTCATCATAAGCCTTCTCGCCAGGCATCGTTTTCTTCTTTCTAACTCTTTTCAGTGGCAATTCTGTCTCCAAATGGCCAGTCCGTTGCTGCTTCAGGCCCCTTCATTAACGCCCCCAACCCTCTCTTTCTCTCAAATATTTGTTTTTTTATTTAGACGCTGAACTAATTACGATGTAATTACTTTTCTCAACTATGCAGGTAATTAAAAGGCCTGAGAGGTGGTCATGTAAATACTCGGTACGTTGGGTAAATATAATTCTAGCTGGTTTTAAGTGAAATGCCAAAATAATTTTTAATGCGCTCAGGTTACTGCGAACTTGCCTTTATTTGTGGCATATATGTTATATATATATATATATATATATATCTATATATATATATATATACTATATATATATAATATATATATATATATATATATAATATATATATATAGATATATATATATATATATATATATATATATATATATATACTATATATATATATAATATATATATATATATATATATATTATATATATATATATATATATATATATATATACAGATACATATATGAAGATACATTATTTATGTAAATATATAATATTCCATCTCTCTCTCTGGATTTTTGTTATATCAGTTCAAAATGCAAGTCTTTACGCCCCTTGCCTTAGCCATTGAGTACCTTTCACTATATATATATAATCATATATATAATATATATTATATATATATATATATATATATATATATATATATATATATATTATATATATATTATTTGTTTTGGTTACCAACACTCTAAGAAAGGACATAAAT
>NC_061100.1:5790875-5833375 GCF_015104395.2 Macrobrachium nipponense
AATTCCTCAATGCAATGCCCGAGAATCGAACTCGCGACCAACACCACCGAGGTGGCAGGCCAAGACCATACCGATCACGCCACTGAGCCGTTGTTGTTTGCACATGTTATGAGGGCATTTTCTACGATCAGTCAGGCCGTTTTGTTTGCGTTCTTGTATAGAAAGTTCACATTCTCCCAGTCTAGTCTGTGATCTTTTTTCACAACAGTGCTTGGGAAACCACCGATGACTGACTGTAGTGCTTAATGTTTTGCTGTGTTTGTTTTTCTTGTTCTTTGCTGAATTTACCACTTTCATTTCACCGAAGTAACGCTGCAATGTATACCAACTGGCCCCTCCCCCACCCCAACTACTACCTTATCCTCCCTCTACCGACTTTACGTTTCTATTATTTCATTCCTAATAGTGTTTTTTGTAACTGCCTATCAATTTTAAACGTAGTTTCCTGTTGATGGGGTGCATTGGCGTTGTGTCCGGGACTGAAATTATTTTCTTCCCTTTCCAAAGTTCCTTTTCTATTCCTTCCCTCTCCCCAAAATATTCTTTTCTTGCCTTGGTGTGTGCCCGTTCCTGCCAAAACTGTTTTTATACATATATGTATATGTATAAAATATATATTATACACACATATATATATACATACTTACATAAATAAAATGCACTTTGCTTTAGTTTTAACTGCTCTGTATCATTCCCTTTTCCATTTGAGGGTAGCATGTCTTAGGCCTTACGTCATAGTAATTTATTATCAATTAATTTAAACAATATATAGACTTGAAAAAAAATAAGCGACTTTGCTGACAATAACTGTCACAGAATACAGGAAAGATTTAGGAATATGTAAGACATTTTAAGAAGGACGAGGATTCAAGCCTCAGGAGAAACGACCGAGACGTCACAATCTGCTTTCGCACCGAATAAGAAATTCGGACGATTCCAGCAAATGATAAAGGTTGTCTCCGATTCTTGGACACCTGAACTGCGGTTCTTTCGATATAAAGCTAAGGTCTCCCGAGCGCTGGACTCTTGTCTCGGTTTTCAGTGTTTCCAGGAGGCTCTTGTTTTGTTCAATGTCTAGTGAAATGAGTTAGGCCCTTCAAACAGACAAGACAGTTTTGGATTGTCAGTTAAAGGAAGTCATACTCAACACTGGAATTATCTCCCAAAACAATGTTTGAAAATCTCTCCTCGTTCTTCGAGCTGTCCTCTTCCCCATGATGATAGAATCAAAATCAGAAAAAATATATCTGAGAGAGAGAGAGAGAGAGAGAGAGAGAGAGAGAGAGAGAGAGAGAGAGAGAGAGAGAAAACGATTATTCTTTCCACTTATATTTGCGAAAACCCTCCCACTGAAACTTAAGCTAATCGTCGCGTAAAACCCGGCTTTCGGCCATTGTCCCATTTTGGTCCCGAAATGACTTCTGGCGTCGCACACAAATTCCTCCGTAAAACCGTCCTATTTAACCCCCCTACCGAAAAAAAAAACGAAAAAACCAAAAAAACAAAAAAAAACT
Organism: Macrobrachium nipponense; assembly: GCF_015104395.2. NCBI lineage: Eukaryota > Metazoa > Arthropoda > Malacostraca > Decapoda > Palaemonidae > Macrobrachium > Macrobrachium nipponense. The sequence continues at coordinate 5,792,390 of NC_061100.1, forward strand.
CGTCCCTTCATCACTCATCAGCACATCATAAATCGTTCCCCACCACTCACTTATAAGCGTTGATGATTACATCGACTGACAATTTGATGTTACAAAACTGGCGATGGGGATTGGGGGAGTTACTGGGTGAGTAATTTATCTGGCATCTTTGCATCCAAAACTAACCAAAACTTAATCAATAATGAATACAAACAATCACAAACACAATTAGTTGTCTCTTATAAGAGTAAACCCTTGCCTAAATCGATTAATCAAAATTGGAAATGAAGGCATAAAAGACTTATTGTCTGCACGAGGAAGGCAGATTCCAACTGGATTTCCACTGGTTGTGAAAATGCAGGATATTAATCTTCTTATCATTAGTTGTTTCAACTCAAGGATTACCACTCCATCTGTCAGAATATTCTAGATATTCCAAATATTCATAATATGATCATATTTAATGCTTCTGATTGGTCATTTATTCTGAACGAGATATCGTGCGTCTGAATGCTCATTTTCCTAGCTATTTGTTTATTTATTATCAAAATATCCATTTTACTTATTTACACTTCATTTCAATCCTTCGTCACTCAAGGGTTCACTCTCATTGAAAGTTTACCCTTCCTTTCCTCTGCTGCTTAATAATTCCGTAATCAAATTAAAACATTTCTTATTTGTTTGTCATTTTATTCTCGCTGCTGCTTCGTCGCATAAATCAATACTTGGCAATCAGTGTTTATTAATAAATGAAAACCTGTAATCAACAAGTCGCTTCATGGCGATACCTGAGCAGCCGAACGGTTCTTTTTTCAAAGGGAAACTGCCAGAGAACGAGTAGGAGGAGCTGCTGGATATCTTCCATGATGTAAACGCTGAGCCGTTTAATGTCTGCAATAATTTCACTTTTCTAGAATCTCTGTCAGCCTTATTTTTACAGGTCAAAATAGTAGCAATTAAGGTTCCGCTTCAATGTTCACAAAGTTTCTTTATTTAGTTGCAAGTTTCTCGTTGGTCGAGTGGTTTACGTGCTCGTCTGCCGATTCGGTAATCGCAAGTTCGACTCCTGCTCAGCCAACGTGGAATGAGAGCAATTTATTTCTGGCGATTAGCAATTGGATCCTAGCAATGTAAAAACATCTAATCCTTCGGGCCAGCCATAGGAGAGCTGTTAATCAGCTCAGTGGTCTGGTTAAACTAAGATATACTTAACTTATTTTGTTGCATTTAAACTTTTATCTGTAGAAGGTACAACGTCGAAAATCTGATATCATACGTTTTTATATTTTCTGGTTTCATAAGATTTCTTTCTTGACATTTATTTGTGAGTTTTCATGTCCTTTTCTTGGACCTTATTCAAGAAATTTTATTCATTAATAAATTTGTATAAAAAAAAATGCTGTGGTTAATAAACTTCTATCTATCAATCTCTCTATCTATTTGTAAATCCCCATGAAATCTTGTAGATGGAAGGATTTATGGTGCTTGGGCCAAAGCTTTTTCACTAATAGTGAGAAGTTTCTTTCAAAATGCAAAAATGAATTCAGTAACTGAACTTAAGGTGAAATTTGATAAAATACTTTAAATAAATCTAAATATGATGAAATTTAAAATGAAATTTCAGAAATAAAAAAAAAAAAAAAAAATGCTTCCAAAAATATCCGAGTAATGACTTACAATTTCCTAGTGGCCAACTTGTTCTTAAATACCTTTTTATCAATGAAGAATTTAAAACTAAGGGCTACTGAAGACCCGAACATGACACGTGTTTCATTATTTAACTATATAAGACAATATATAAAGAAACCAAAGAAATGACAATTATCAAGTCATTCTTTTGTCAGGGTAAGCCTGTGTGTTTTTTTCCAGGGATGCAAATGACGACAAAATGAATATTGATGTAGATAAATATAAGCGTCGATACATCAATCATTTGATCTTCAAGGTGACTGTGACAAGGCTAATTCATTCGTTAACTAATTAGATCTCATTGTTTTTCTTGTTTAATCCCTTATGGGATCGCTGTTACTTGATGAACTTTTCCAGGTATTTCTACCACTCACTTAATGGGTCATTTCGCTTTTTATTTCTGGCAGAAATTTTACAGACTCCAACCCCCTCTATCCCCGCTTAGCAGAGGAAAAAGCATAGCCACTGCAATAGTTAATTAAGTACATGATCAAAGATAACAAAGGGAGTCCAATAACATAATTCCTGGGGTAATACTGCTGTTGTTTATATTTCATTAAGCAAATGCGATCGGGGAAAGTTGCTTCTATGAAATTAGGCATTTTATTTAATATATGCTAACGATAATTACTCTTATAGAAAAGAGATCCACACAGAAATCAAATGTAAACAGAACTAAGTATACAACCAATTTATGATTCAAACTGCTGAAACAGTTGCCCGCTGCCAGGCGGCTCCAATAAACCAGACAAAAAAAAAAAAAAAAAAAAAAAAAAACATAAGTACTGTTTAGTGAAGTTGACTCAATGGAGCAAAATCGTCTCCAACCACAGATATCGCATCCCAGCTCCCCTACGGTCCCCCCCCCCCCCCCCCCCCCACCCCCCCCCCCCCACCCCCCCCCCCCCCCCGCTCCTATTCCCCCTCCTTCAATTCCCATCCTCCTTCCTGTGGTCAACTCTACACGAATCTACCTGGGCCTGTTGTTTGTTTGTTTTTTTCTTTTTACCTTGCTTTGATTAATTAATTTACGAATAAAGGACATTCAGCACTAAAGACAGTGAAAAAGGAGAGTTGAAGTGGTTGCACAGCAAGACAAAGAGGTCCAGAAAATAAAGCAGATGAAGTACAGGGAGAAGAAAAAGACACATTATATTAAGAAGTAACAGTTAATAGAGATTGGACAGCAAGACTGATGAAAGGAAGAGGTAATGGAGGCAAAGTAAAAGGCTAGTGGGTGCAGCTAGGAGCCGAAGGGACCTGCAAACATCCGTTAATAGTGACTCCGGTGCGCCAAGTGAGGTGGGCTGACTGCACTATCACCCTATGGATTCGGGCTGTATAAGAAGGCCAATGAAAAGTGATCCTCATAGAGCAATTTACAATTTACGAGTAATCATGTATAATCACGAGGGGCAAAACATAAGGAAAAGCTTTTTTACTCGTATATACAGCCTGATCAATTACACCTAATATTCTTCTCTACCTATGAGTTTGGGAATTATCTTAAAAACTATCGCGCTCTCAACACAAGTAACGCCAGAACAACAGTTCTCTGTCATCGAAGGTACCAGTGAGGAATTTGATAAAGAAAAACTATTGGAATCGTAATTTACCTCCCATCTCTGTACATTAACACCTGTCATCTATCTTAGGCAAAATAGGCACCTGGAACATTTTTCAAAATGTTTGTACTTACCATTGTTGTGTCCCGATAGGAAAGTCTCGACTGTCGGCACCAAAGTTTCCCCTGCAATTAAAAATAATACATTTGTCAAGGGACACTTTGTGTTTTACACATAAGCAAAAAAATGCACGAAGAACTTCGTCGCAATCGAGTTTTTTGTACAGCCGCTGTTTAAGACAGCACAAAAATTTAAAAAATCAAGAATTGATATATATAGAGGCAACAAAACATTTCTAACGGCATATTTATGTAAAAAAAAAAACTAATATGACTCTAGAAATGTGCGTCAGTGGTTGGGTACACTAACTTACAATCATAACATCTAAACGCTATCAACCATCTGAGAGAGAGAGAGAGAGAGAGAGAGAGAGAGAGAGAGAGAGAGAGAGAGAGAGAGAGAGAGAGAGAGAGAAGAAGAAATTCGGTGGAGATTGAATAAAGAAAAGAACAAACACTGTGAGAAGGAACCCCGTGTAAATATCTCAGTATTTATCCCTGCGATTATTTCATTGCAATCTCCTGCACAGATGTAATTTCCTTATTGGTAGACTTCCAATTACATTCACAGTCCTTGGCAAAGAGAAGGACTAATTCTGATCAGTATCTTAGACAAAACTTGATTAATCATCAGAGACTTCGACTCCCATTTCGACAGAGAAAAGAGAATCAATGAGTTGGAATGAGGGAACCAGCAAAGAGGGGAAACCTGGAAGGGAATCCAGCGAATGAAGGATTCAGGAGGGAACCCGACGAGGGAATCCAAAACGGGGAATTCAGGAGATAATTCAGGACGGAATCCAGTAGGGGAAACCAACGAGATAATCCACGATGTTGAATCCAGAAGAGGAACCCAGGAGGGAGAATCCAGAAGAGGAACCCAGGACAGGAATTCAGAGGGGGAACCCAACCAGGGAATCCAAACGGGAATCCAGAAAAGGAATCCAGAAGGGGAATCGAAGAGGGAAACCCAACGAGATAATCCAGGAGGGAGAATCAGCGAGGGGAATCCAGGAGGGGAACACAAAGAAAAATCCAAAGGGAATTCAGGAGGGGAATCCAGAAGGCAAATCCAAGAGGGGAACCCAGAAGGGGAAATCAAAAGAGGAGAATCCAAGATGAATCCAGGAGGGGAACTCAAACGAGATAATCCAGGAGGGTAATCCAGAAGAGGAATCCAGGAGGGAATCCCAGAATGGAATTCAGGGGGGAATCCAGAATAGGAATCCAGAATAGGAATCCAGCAGGGGAATCCAAGAGGGGAACCCAACGAGATATTCCAGGAGGGGAATACAGAAGAGGAATCCAGGAGTGGAATTCATAAGGAATCCAGAAGAGGAACCCAGGAGGGGAATTCTAAAGGGGAATCCAGAGGGGAAACCACGAGATAATCCAGGATTGGAATCAAGCAAGGAATCCATTGAGGGGAAGAGCGTCCTCATGAGACAAATAACAGAGAGGTGAAATTCCATCTGATTCGAATTCCATTCAACGATCAAATAAGTCCTGTTGCCAATCAAATATTGGTTAACTTGTGTTATGTATCACATCAATCGTCATCGAATATAGTTCATTTAAACATTAAAGTTAGTGTTATTCAATTCCCCATCAAATAGAGTTTATTAAACAGGAAGTTAAATGTATCACCTCATTCCCCCAGCACGCTAGTTTTTTTTCTTAAATACGGGTTTATGTATTATTAACAGTCAATATTAATTTCTTACACTAATTCCCCCCCATAAAATATATCTTATTTAAAACTATTATTTTTTGCACGATTCCATTCCCCTAAATATATTGTTTAATAAGACCGGAAGTTCGTATTTAACACGGATCAGATGTTTTATTATTTTTCATTTCATAGAAATATCAATATTGTTGGTTCTCTGATATTGTGGTTAGTGTCATGACATGCCACTCAAGATGTTTGCGCATTCGCGTCTCCCCAGGGCGATGAAAAATCACTAGCTCTGTATCATGATCAGGTTACTACTCCCCAGGTTGTGGGGTCTGCGGTGGGAGGTTGAAAACAAACATTCTTGGATGCATGGATTTCAAGTCAATGGGCCACAGTGTGCTTGTTCCATGTGAATAGGTTTCATCTAGTGAATAATAATAATAATAATAATAATATATAATAATAATAATAATAATAATAATAATTGTTTACTATAACCAAGAGTTAACTCGAAAGATACCTAGCCCTCGAATATGAATTCCCAGTAATGGAACTATTAATAGAGAATGCATGAAATGCACAACTGCTATACTATTCGTAAAAAAAAACTAATACGGACATTACTCACTCAAAAGGAAGCTGACTGCTTTATCTATATCGTTCATTCAATCGTACGCAGATTTATTAGCCTATTCTTTTCATTTATGCTTTTGGCTATATCACTTTCTCAAAGACAATCACATGCAAAAAACACACACACAAAACACACACACACATATATATATATATATATATATATATATATATATTATATATATATATATATATATATATATATTTTATATTTATATAAGATTATATATATATACATATTTATATATATAATATATTATCATTATTATTATTATTATTATTTCGGTGCATGAAACCTATTCCCATGGAACAAACCACACACACACACACACACACACACACACACACACACTATATATATATATATATATATATAATATATATATATAATATATATATATATATATACTATATATATATATATATGACTGGTAAAAGTGTTCTGTAACAACAGAATTCCATCTAATAAAAGGAGCCCATAAAAAACACCAAAATGTAGAGAGAAAAGTACTATATTTCAGAGACTGCTGTCTCTCTCTTCAGGTATATTGAATGAGAAAAGTTTACAGAAAGGTGGTATTTATACCAAGAGATTCGTCCACAAGTAAGCCAATTTAGGTCCACCCCCGCTGATAATCTTCCTTTAATCTTCTTAGCGTTGGTTGATGAACATGCGTCGACGATGTCCGATGTCCAATTCCCTTTTGAGATGTTCATTACCTGCTTCTCTTTTATTAAGGCCGATTCCATCATTTGACTCTTGTACCGGCAGTTGCTGCTATAAATTACATGTGACATATTCCGTTTATTCTATGGTTATGTTCATTTATATGATTGAAAATAGCCGAGTTCTGTTGTCCATACCTAACTGACCGTTTGTGTTGTATTAATCTCTGGGAAGTGATTTACCTGTAAATCCGATGTAAGATTGGTCACAGTCCTGGCATGGGATCTCATATACCCCAGAGTCTTTGGGCGATGTCTTTTGTTGGACGTTAATCAGGGATTTGGCTAAGTATTTGGGTAGGTAAATGCAAAAGGGTTGGATTTCCCAAGGGTGTGAGTTTACTCTCTTAATCGTCTCCAGGTGGGGAATTTTTATTTTATTGTTGGGTGTGTCTCTGGTCTTGTCTTTATGGGTCGGTAGAAAATTACGTTTGCTTTTTTGAATTGCTTTCTCAATTTATATATGGTCAGGATACTTTAAAGATGAAAGTTGCTTGCGAATTAGTTCAAATTCTTTTTCCAGGAAATCTGGGGAACAAATTCGTAAGGCTTCTTAAGAATAAAGGTTTGCTTAGCTAAGACCTATCTTGATAGTATTGTCATGATAGCTAAAGTAGTGATATATGAAATGAGAACGTTGGTTTTCTGTATATGGTAAATTTGTATTCTGTCGTGTCTCTGATTATTAAAACATCAAGAAAAGGAAGTTTTGTGTCTGTTTCCCACATCAACTTTAAATTTGATGCTGGGCCACTAATGCGTTTAATTTTGAGAGGAATTCATTAAAATTACCCCACTTATTATCCCCAAAATGTTAGTATGTCATCCATGTATCTCATCCACAGCATGTTTTTGGGCTTTATTGCATTTATTAACTGTAGTTTCAAAGTATTCCATGTACAGAATTGGCTAAAATAGACTTAAGGACTACCCATACTACACCCGAATTTTTGCTTGTAGAATGATTCCCCGAATGAAATACGTTATTAGATGTCACATAAGTCAACTAACTTTATTATTTTGTCAAGTGCCCCAAAGGGAAATGATCTGAATAGGGGGATAATTTTTCCCTTAAAAACTGAAGAACGTCCTGTACTGGTACTTTTGTGAATAGGGAGTCTACGTCAAGGCTTAAAAGTTTTATGTTTTGAAGTGGTATATGTGCTTCTCTGAATTTGTGACAAAAGTCTTCCGAATGTTTGATGTGACTGGGAGAAAAAGTGCCTAAAAAAGGAGAAAGGAGGCCAGCTAACCATTTAGAAATTTTGTAATTGAAAGCTCCGGCGCATGAAACGATGGTCTGAATGGAAGATTGTCTTTGTGAGTTTGGGAAGACCATAAAGAGGGTGGTAATTTAGGATTAATTACTTTAAATTTCTCTAATAGTTCAATACTCTTTTTGTCTTGGCCAATTAATCTTACTTTCCGAAAAAATTCTGTGGGAACGTTCTGGAGGGGATTTTTCGTCAGTTTTTCGTAAGTATTTGTGTCGCTAAGGAGCTGGTTGATTTTGTCGAGGTAGAAGTCTTTGTCCATTATTACAATTTTGCCCTCTTTGTCGGATCTACTTATTATCCCAACATCTAACTTTTTTAGCGAGTGGATGGCTATCATGAATCTGCGGGGGAACAGGATATTTCTTATGAAGGTCAGTAAAGCATTTAGTAACACTCCTTTTTAAACATATCTCTTCACGGCTGTAGTTTTTGTCAGATATGAATAATTTATCAAAAGCCACTATGAAGTCTAGGTTGTTTTTTGCGGTCTGGCATTAGGGCAAAGGATAAGCCTAATTTAAAACTAAATGTTGATTTACAGTAAGGGGGTGTTGGATAAGTTTAAAACTTTGTCTTGTTGTTCAAGATTATTCCATGCGCTATTATCTATTAGGTTATTTAACTTGCGTAAAAGTCTGTTGGAATGAGTCACGCTATTATAGGCAGCAATGTCGGAACAGAATGAAATCAGATACCTGTATACGTGGTCCGTAGTGAGGAGGCGAAGATTAGATTGAGTTCCATATATCACTCTGCGTAGCACGAAGATGTCGTTTGTTCTCGTATTGGTGATTCTTTCTTCCAGGAAAATCTTGTGTGATAGAGGGAAGGGGTTTGATTGCAGAGTCCATCTCCCGAATCCGTACATTTTGGAAGTACTTGTTCTTTGATGGCATTCTTCCAAAAGTGTTTTTGGTTTTTCAGCCGGTGTAGTCTGTTCAGTTCTTTTTTCAAACTTGCGGAAAACTGGCTTGATTCTGGCGGGAAGTGAGTGAAGAATCGTGGAAAGGCGGTTGAATTCCATAATGGGCTGACAATGACTGGTAAAAGTGTTCTGTAACAACAGAATTCCATCTAATAAAAAGGAGCCCATAAAAACACCAAAATGTAGAGAGAAAAGTACTATATTTCAGAGACTGCTGTCTCTCTCTTCAGGTATATTGAATGAGAAAAGTTTACAGAAAAGGTGGCATTTTATACCAAGAGATTCGTCCACAAGTAAGCCAATTTAGTCACCCCCGCTGATAATCTTCCTTTAATCTTCTTAAGCGTTGGTTGAATGAACACTGCGTCGACGATGTCCGATGTCCAATTCCCTTTTGAGATGTTCATTACCTGCTTCTCTTTTTATTAAGGCCGATTCCATCATTTGACTCTTGTACGGCAGTTGCTGCTATAAATTACATAACCATAGAATTAAACTGGAATATGTCACGTGTAATTTATAGCAGCAACTGCCGGTACAAGAGTCAAATGATGGAATCGGCCTTAATAAAAAAGAGAAGCAGGTAATGAACATCTCAAAAGGGAATTGGACATCGGACATCGTCGACGCAGTGTTCATTCAACCAACGCTTAAGAAGATTAAAGGAAGATTATCACGGGTGACCTAAATTGGCTTACTTGTGGACGAATCTCTTGGTATAAATGCCACCTTTTTCTGTAAACTTTTCTCATTCATATACCTGAAGAGAGAGACCAGGCAGTCTCTGAAATATAGTACTTTTCTCTCTACATTTTGGTGTTTTTATGGGCTCCTTTTATTAGATATATATATATATATATATAATATATATATATATATAATATATATATATATATCTATATATATATATATATATATATATATAGAGCTTGTTCTTTCCCGTTACCCAGAAGAAACTCCCTAAACTGAAATAATGCTCAACGAAGGTAGCTCAATAAAGGAAGGCAGAAAGCATAACCCACAAAAAAGCAGACATAAAAGAAACAAGAAAATCGCCTCTCACAAGGTTTTATGAGAGAGAGAGAGAGAGAGAGAGAGAGAGGAGAGAGAGAAGAGAGAGAGAGAGAGAGAATACGCCCACTTCCCGAGTCACTTTTGCAGCTGCTTACTGCGGTTGACAGTGCAGCAAAAAAAAAAAAAAAAAAAAAGTAGAATAATGAAGATGAAAACAGATACAATAATGAAAAAAAAAAACGGAAATAACGAAAGGGAAAGAACAAAAATAAATCAAGATGGAAAAACAAGAATAACTGCAAAAGTAAAGGTATTAGCGACCTTAGTCTTTCTTTTTCTAATTTCAAGAGAGATCGCCCTTGAGGGAGGTTGGGGGAAGGGAGGTGGGAGGGGGGTTAGTCCCTCTGTCACTCTTCCCGAGTATTATCCTTTTGTTTTTCCTTCTGCCTCTGTTGTGTCCCTTCCCTGTCGCTCTCGTAATGGGAGGAGGAAAGGATTCCTCCTTCTTATCGTCCGCTTTGTCTCCGGCGTTTTTCCTCCTCGGCGGAATGGTTCCCTTTCTCCTTCTTACTTCAGGTTTTTCCCCTCCGCCATTTGTCTCATTCTAATTCTTATTCTTTATTCTATATTTCCAATGTGATTTTCTTTCCTATCCGCTATTTCATCTTCTGCAAAGGTTCGGTATTTGACAGCAAAGTTTTACCGAATTTAATCTTGATGAATTCTGTCGTTTGTTTTCTCTTTTGCCAACTTTTATTCTTTATTCTTTTACATAGTCTTTTTCTTCCACTATTTTTCAATTTTCAGTTAAGTAATTCATAATAAAGTTGATTAAATTCATCTAGATGTATTTTGCTTTGTATGCGATATCTGGAGTAGTGTAAACATTCCTTACCAATTTTGCTAAACTCTGTTTCTTAATACACACGTCTTGTTTCTTATTTTTATCCATCCAATTTCTTCTCTCATATTCATGTCGGTTCTCTTCGCTCCAGGCGTTGCCTCTTTTTTAAACAAAAATTTAAAAACTGTTCTTACTTAATACAAGCTTTCCTCCGTCGTCTCGTTCGACCACAACTGTATCATTTTCACTTTGAGGTAAGAATAAACATCTCAATTCCTCTCAGCCGCGTCCTTATCTGCTCATCCATTAAGGAAAGTTCACCACTGGACCAGTTTTAAAAAAAATTCACGTTTATCACATTCATCCCAACTTCCCACCAATTCTTTTGGAACTGACACCTCAAATTATTCATTACTTTTCCCATTTATAAAACTTATGGTAAAATTCTGTAAAAAATTAAATTAACGAAGCAAGATCGCAATGTAATAGTGATCGCAAAAAAAAAAATTTTTTAAATCGAAATCTTATCCTACGTGCAAAATTAAAAAATTATGGAGATAACATATGGGACAAAAGCGAAGAAATGAGACGGTGATAAAACATAACGTTTGTAATGAAACAGTGACAACCGGAACGGTGAACAATGCAGATGCAAATAAAGGAGTGAACAATGCGGGTGAATAACCATTTAATTCGAGGGGACTTAAAATGATGATGTGTAATGCTTTCCATCTCTTAAAGAACGGACAAATTACATTATTATACATTAACTGTTAACACTTATCATGAGCATATTACATAAAATGAAATAGCTGACAACGTTATTTGACATCTAGGATACATTCTATGTACCTTCTTTCAGAATGTGAAATCGGTAACGGTATTTTCTTTCATATTCCTACTTTGATTATTACTTGTTGTTTGACTTGAGTTGAGTTAAATACAGAATTTAGACCAAAGGCCAAGCACTGGGACCTATGAGGTCATTCAGCGCTGAAATGGAAACTGACAGTAAAAGGCTTGAAAGGCGTAACAGGAGGAAAGCCTCGCAGTTGTACTATGAATCAAGTGTTTGGGAGAGGGTAAAGTAAGTATGAAGAAAGAGACTGTGAAAGGAGGTACAGTAAAAGAACGAAATGGGTTGCAACTAGGGGCTGTGAACCTTAAGTAATGCCTATAGTGTACCGCATGAGGTGGCACTGACGGCATTACCCCCCCACGAAGTGCTGTATAACCTAAATTAGGTATGGAAGTTGTTTATCTAAAGCTGTTCGACATAACGATTATCCATACTGACGAATAAAAACGGAGGCTGCTGGAGTCATAGGAGCCTCCAAAAAATAAACGAGAAAGTCAAGAAAACCGAGTGACTGCCTCGATATGAGGCCAGAGCGCAATTTTCCCTCTCCCGCGCCTCTCTCTACTCCGGAAGGATGATTACACAGCAAACATTAATACTCGAGTTACCAGCATTTCACTGATGTTCAGGGAGAGATTTATGGTGTTTGACGCTCTCATGCAAACATATTCCGTCACCTTTTTGTTTTAATATACTGCAACGTTTTGCTTTGGTACGGAATGAAGGAATGTGTTCAAGTTCTAAAATAGGTCGCTACGTAAAATATAAAGAATAAATATTTGTCAGAGATGGCAGGAAAAAACCTAGTATTATTTCGACTGTGTTTTATGTCCTTGATTCATGAACTTAATTAACAGAGATGTTTACTCCAAAGTGATTACCTTCCACAGATACAAACCTTAAGTATATTTTGTAAAACTGAATGGCTTAATATATATGTCCATTCTAGGTCAGATGGGATTTTTAGGAGTTATGGATGATCAGCCAACTCTTACTAGAAAAGAATATCATAATAACAATGCAGCGAATTTGAAAACATCTGCACAAACGATATGTTAGCCTTACGACACAAAATTTAATTTTTTCAAGGCCGATTACATTAAGCTATCTTTTTTTTAATTTCCTTTCATCTTACGTTACATATTCAGACGTCACTGATGTAAAAGATAGGAAATAGATAAGGTTTTAAATAAAGTTTTCTCCCACACATCTCTCTCCTGTTAAGTGTTTACATAATTACTCTTACAAATTAGGGCATTCGTTTACTACATCTGGAAGAGAGAGAGAGAGAGAGAGAGGGAGAGAGAGACGAGAGAGAGAGAGAGAGTAAGGTAAGGATTACCTTATCGAGGGCTCATATTTTTCTCATAATTGTGTATATTTTGACACAGCGTTGAACACTCCTGTTGGTTCTATATATTTTTTTTTCTTACCTCCCCGTACGGGATTAGTTCCATCAGTGTACCTCACGTGTCATATTGTAGGATTACTTATGGTTCTTTGCAAGGTCCCTTCGGTTCTTAGCTGCAATCCCTTTCATTCATTTTACTATACCTCTGTTCATATTCTTTCTTCCAGCTTCCAGTCCATCCCTTCTTAAGAATTAACGAAAACATAAAGACTGGATTTTTTTGCACTGATATGGCTAATTAGAGCTGCTAGGTCCTTAGACAATGCCCAAACAAAACTTTACACACAAATAGAAGAATGGCATGGCATATTTCATGGTATGTCTTTGGTACAGACTCTGCATAATATTGTAGTACCGCAAGGATGCCAGAATCCGAAAATTGCCGAATGCAACACTCATAGCTTCTGTCTATATGAAGTATACTCGGCGCTTTTATACACAAATAGGGAAAATTACATATGGCACGAGTGTAGCTACACCTTACGGACATATAGCGCAGACCGCGACTGCAGTACTGCCCAACTGTTGGAGAGAGTAAGAGAAACAACTAAATATAAAGTCTTTATCGCCCCAGCATGAGTTCCAATGGCCTAGTTATACAAAATCCGAAACAATTCACATATTTGTTACGAACAGTTTGATGATACCGCCAAGGGACCTCCACTTTCAGGCCCAGTGGATAACATATGTGTGTTGTCACGGTAAGAGGTAGATTGATGGCTGCCAAGGAGTTTAATCTGATCATTTATCTCACAGGTATGTTGAGGACGGCATTTTAGTATTCAGGCACCTAAATCACGTTAAAACACTTCAATCGTTAATTAAGTTTACCGCAGAGCGTGAAGTAAATAACATTCTCAACTTTAAGGATGTAAGCATTACCGTACGATTCACATTATTATGAGGTTCATTCATTGCCAAAAATGAATAAAATTATTTGCTGAAGCTTAGGAAGTCACAATGAAAGAATTATTATTATTATTATTATTATTATTATTATTATTATTATTATTATTATTATTATTATTATGATCACGTCTTCCCAAGGCAATTAAAAATCACTGGCTCTGTATCATGATCAGTTACTGCTGCAGTGTGTGGTCTGCGTAGGAAGGCTGAAACCTCCTACGTCTTTGGAAACTTGAATTTCAAGTCAATGGGCCACCGTGCTTGTATCGTGTGAATAGGTTTATCTACTGAAATAATAATAATAATAATAATAATATAATAAATAATAATAATAATAATAATAATAATAATAATAATAATAATAACAATATGCAGGGAGCAGACCTTCTTTGATACATGTTTTGTTGAAGATGATATATATAAGCAAAATATATTAATGAAATATTTTTTTATAAAATACTTTTGACAAATATCCTAATTATGACAAATACGAATATTGGAATTCAAACTCAACAACCTAGCTGAGTCAGGAAAAACGAATTATCAGAAGAATTGAAAAGACCCTGTACAAAATTAATTCGTTGAAAACTGCCATTACTTTCAATAATAATAATAACATTAATAAGCTTATGATCTCATGGTGCTGGCAGGAAATGCTCTAACCCCCATCAACTTCCACAGAACACCTCTTATATGAGGAATAAGAAAAGCTGTATTAAGGTGACAATAACGCTAATCATCATTTGGGCGTCCAATTACTTCTTAACAGGAGGTCGGACAATTCTACCTCGTTATATGATCCGATCGCTCAGTCAAAACTCAAGCACTTGTGCAATTTGCCATACAATTCTGGTGTTTAAGCAAAATGCTTTACCACTAACATTACTTGATAACCATTCGGAAATATATGAAAATTAAAATATGTTATGTGCGATTATCGGAAGAGACTGTCTAGTAGCAACACTTACACATAATAAATGCCCATGGTCGAATTTAAAACCGTTCTCATAATTTAGCAAGCGAAATAAATCCGAATAAATGCCGTCAGGGAAGATAACAAATTTGCAAGTGAAATAGTAGATTTAAATACTTAAAGATAATATTAAGATAAATCAATACTAAACTGACTAAAAAATTCTCCAAAATGCTTGTGTTTAAGATGTTACTGAATAAAAGTGAAAAAATAAAATCACTCCTGCATTTTCTTTTCACTACTTTCTGTCTATCTTTATAAATGTTTATGCATGAATTACCTTTATTCCCATGTACAGTTTTCCTCTTCAAATGGCCTCACATCCTCTTTTTTTAATCTCATTTAAGGGTAATAACCATCACAACTGGGCAAAAAAAAAAAACGTTAATCGTCATAAAGAGGAAGGAGGAGGACATAAAAGGTCCCACTCACCTCTAACTTCTCTCTCAAAGTTTCTCTGTTTTTGTTTTGCCTTTCTGCTTTTTGTCTCCTTCATAACTCGGTAAAGTTCAACGACCCTTCTTTCTTTCCTCCTTTATTTTTTCTCTTGTTTTTTATCAAGAGCATTCCCGGTTAACACCCGAGACTTTTGGTCTCTGCAATTATAATTGCCTAACTTCTATCATTTTATCTTGCTCTAGTTTTCACCTTGCAAGAAATTACAAGTTTTTCGATGGAACACTAAGGGTCCAGAATATTACTCAGTGGTCTCGTTACATAATAATAATAATAATAATAATAATAATAATAATAATAATAATAATATAGGAAGGAGGCCTTCTCTGAGGGCAGTAGCATTGAATACAATAGCTGTTTCAACGGCATTTAATTTATATAGAATCTTCTCAATTCTTCTTATTATCTTTTTCTCGTCAGCATGTAGCTGGTGTATTAAGTTTCCTAAGGACATGTAAAGATTTTCATTTGTCTTAGGTTTATTCCTCTAACATGTCGACAGCGCACACCGGCAGTCATCTATGAGAGTTTACAGTACAGTGAATTAAGGTACGTTTTACAAGTATTTATAGCATGCAAGGTCGTGTACAATCGGTGGGCGGGTCGGTGGGAACGGATTTTAATTGGTCGTTGGATGGAAACGAAAAATCTCCCCCTGAGGCGTTCAGACCTACGTAGTTTGAACGGGGTTATTAGCGTCGGTTGGGTGTTGGTTGGGGTACCCACCTCTTGGGTCGGCAGGCTGTACAATTGATATATCTTCCGCTCGTTCTCTCCCGCTTTCTCTCTCTACTTCTTCCGCTCTTTCTCTCTCTCTTGCTCTCTCTCTTTCTCTTTCTGCAAGTTCCTCTCTCTCTCTCTCTCTCTCTCTCTCTCTCTCTCTCTCGTTCGCTCCTTCTCACGCTCTCATCTTTCTCTCTCTGCCTGCTCCTCTCTCTCACTTTCTCTTGCATGGTCAATAATTTCTATGTTCTTTATAAGCTCAGCTCTTTCTGGTCTCCTGTTGTGTTTTTCCCTATAGTGAATGAAAATGGCCCCTTCTTGAAGATGACACGAGAGACGCTTGGAGAGTCTGGTAGTGGTCATCCCGATATACCAGAATGGTGGCATCCATCCACCGAGCATGTGATTCGTAGATGACACTCCTTCTATTCAAAGACGATTCTGGGGGCGCCGGGTGTTGTTTCTAAGAAGCAGCTGGCTGGTTTTCATGCTTTTGTAATAAATTATGAGGCTAATTTTTATCGCTTTCTGTAGTGGGGGAGACATTTTTCACTGATTATTTTCCTTATAGCCTTTTCATCTTCCAAATATTTGTGGTGGCATATGATTTTTATAAAAATATTTTTAGCTCCACTTTTGGTCGTTAGTTACGGTCGTTCTTTCTTGGTGCCATTTATTTATGGAGTCCCTCGTTTGGCGTTCGACCATACGGTTTGAAAAGTTATTATTAGTGAGAACTTGTGTAGACCCTTTTTTCGATCTCGCTTGGTGGTGGTTTCTCTCCATGTGGAACAGAGTGTAAGGGCGCGGCGGACGAAGGCATCTACCACCGATCTTTTATACCTGTCTGGGCACTCGCTGGACCCATTAAGGTATAGACCCGGCGGTTTGGTGGGGGGATAATTTTTCCCTCAAAAACTGAAGACGTCCTGTACTGGTACTTTTGTGAATAGGGAATCTACATCAAGGCTTAAAAGTTTTATGTTGTGAAGTGGTATATGTGCTTCTCTGAATTTGTGACAAAATCTCCGAATGTTTAATGACTGAGGAGAAAAAGTGCCTAAAAAAGGGGAAAGGAGGCCAGCTAACCATTTAGCAAATTTTGTAATTGAAAGCTCCGGCGGCACATGAAACGTGGGTCTGAATGGAAGATTGTCCTTTGTGAGTTTTTTTGGGAAGGCCAATAAAAGTAGGGCTAGGGGAGTTTAGGTGATTAATTACTTTAAATTTCTCTAATAGTTCAATACTCTTTTTGTCTTGGCCAATTAATCTTACTTTCCGAAAAAAATTGTGTGGTTACGTTTTTGGAGGGGATTTTTCGTCAGTTTTGTCGTAAGTGTTTATGTCGCTACAAGTTGGTTAATTTTGTCGAGTAGAAGTCTTTGTCCATTATTACGATTTTGCCGTCTTTGTCCGATCTACTTATTATAACATCTAACTTTTTTAGCGAGCGGATGGCTGTCATAAATCTACGTGGAACAGGATATTTCTTATTTAGGTCTGTTAAAGCATTCAGTAACACACCTTTTAAACATATCTCTTCACGGCTGTAGTTTCTGTCAGATATGAATTTATCAAAAGCCATTATGAAGTCAAGATTTTTGGTCCTGAGATCGTAAATATGATACAAGTTTGGTAAAGGTAAAATTGTAATTTTAAACGCCCTTGATGCGAATCCCACCTTCCCAGGGATACGCTGGGATAGGCGAGGGTGAAAATTACTTCTCACGCCTCTGAGTTTCTCCTCTTTTTCTCACTTTCATTCTTTAAGAAAAATGTATCAATGGAGAAGGGGAGGAGGAGGAGGTCGCTTTTTCATTGATATTACATATATAAATTTTGTTGGTGTGTACGACTTATGCTGTTCTTTTAGGGCATATATATATATTTGGTTTTTTATCCTTTTGGTATTTTTGTTCTCCATTCTTCATTTTTTTGTACTAATAGTGACAAAATATTCTGTATGAAAAAAAGTTTCTCTGCAAGTTAATGGCCTTTTAGTCTCCCTCCATATGGAAATTCTGTTATTAAGTGGAAAGAATCACAAAGAAAATCACTATGCAGAACCATTAGCAGATTACATTATTGCAACCCTCATGCCCGTGATAAACTGATGAATACAGTCAGTTTGGTATTCAAGGTTGTGATCGAAAGACGCCAAGGTGACGAATTATGAATCTAATGAGTGAGTACAGAATAAATCGCCCTAGAACTGCGTATGTAATGAGTTTATCTTAATTATAAATCATTCCACAGAAATTTTTTTTCCAATTTGGCTTCAAAAGATTAGATTCCCTGTCAGTTTCTACGGTTTATTTTCCTGCCCTTCTGTATAATTTTATGGAGTGAAAGTATTCTTGAGGTGTACATTTATGGAATGAAAATAAGGTTAAAAGATATATGGAATAAAACTCTTTTTCATATCCCTTATTTCGGCACCATTCCACCGCCCAATCTTTTTCCTTCTGGGAAATCGTCGTCCCTGGGGTAAGGGTGAATGAAATGGCTCTATTTATGGATAGTTTTATCTTTTTTTCACGTTTCCTCGTCAACGGAAAAAAGACGGAGAAAAACTAAACCATTTATCACGTACATAGAAATATTATTTTTTTAAATGACCACGAAAAATATATGAAGAATAACGTGCATTCTTCTATAAATAGGATTGTGATATTCCATAACGAATTTCAGAGTCAGAGTAAAATTACATGAATGTAACTTACCTAATTTTTTTGTTCTATACGAAATATTATACATCCTGTCATATTTAGGGAGTGACAAATGAAAACCTAACTTCCAGCCATTCAATGTTTAGATTAATCGCCACCTACCAAGCGTTTTACGCCGAAATGGTAAAAGGTACGCCCCCCCCATTAGCTGGAACTATGCAACTCTTTCATTCCCATCTTTAGTTTTTAGTTATTTTAGTTATGTTTTAAAGAATATGTTTTTCACTTCAGCATTTATTTACTTTGTTTTAGGAGTTTGCTATTTTTGAGATTTCATTACATTATGAATTTCCCTTATTTGTGTTACTTGAATTTAAATCTGAAATTCAGTATTATGCAGTTTATAATGTGGCTTGAGGTAATTACAGACACTTGCTGTTGCAGCACGCATCTAAGTTGCGTGGTTTATGCCACGCTAGCCCGTGAGGAATAATTAAGACAAACTTCGAACCAGGCTTTGTGTAGATGGTGATCTTCAGTCGAGAACAAACACCCGGCCCCAGGATTGAAAGCATGAATTCAGATATGCTGGCTTATCCCCTCTGCACTAATTTTCTTTACGTTTGCTTTATTGTTTTAGCTTTAATTCAACGTTGCATATAAATTGTTTCGGTTTTTTGACATAAAAATAAGGTTTTTTCTGTTAACATAAGGAATTTCCCCATCCAAAAGAATCGAAGATATACACCGTCCAATGGATATATCTAGAATTCGGAGGCGTCGCGGAATGCTACAATGTCTGATGTAGTGTTTTTTTTATATATATTTTTTTTTTTACCCAGCTGATCTAGTGAAGTGGGACGTACCCATACGACCACTATTAGAAGAAAAATTAAATAGCTTATTTTTTTTATCAAACAAGCAAGGAACTAGCTTTGCAGATTGGTAACATCAACGGTAGGCTTGACGCAGTCATCAAAAACAGTTTAATCCCGGAGTTTTTAAGGCCAACGACTCAGTGCAGGTGATAAAAACAATTATAAGGATATGCGCTACGTATATATATATATATATATATATATATATATATATATATATATATATATATATATATATATATATATATATATATATATATATTACGGCTGTTGCCTTGTTTGATAAGGCGCCTATGAGGTAATGTTAGACTTGCGATAATCTTACGCTAAGTCGGTTGGTATTGCACTTCCATATTCATTGGAGTGTCTTGGGGTTTGTAGATCACTTACGAAGTCGGTATTATCTTCTTTGGTTATGACGACGATGTGTTAAACTCATGATGATTCGGCAATGATGTGAGGTTCTAGTAAAAACACGAAGTATAAAAATACATATATTCTTCTAAGATTACATGGTGACGATCAGGTATGATTGTACAGGTCTTCTAATGACGATAGCTTGATCGCTTCTGCCAATGATGATGGCTAATTCTATTCTCTCTACATGATAAAGCTTAGGTAAAGAGATACAGGTCTGCCAGTGATGATGGCTAACTCTATTCTGACTACCATCTCGGTTACCAAGTCATAAAGGAGCAGACAGTAGCTCGAACATATGAACATACATACAAGATGAGACACATTACTAATCAACGTAGGCCATTTGAATTATAGGTCGCGGTAGTTGTCTCAGTAGGGAGCTTGGACTAATGTTTCAAAACAATGAATGACCACAGATGACGGCATGTCAACTTAGCCCACATACTTTATCGTCTCTGGTCTGATCACATTCCTGCAAGCAATCTGGTTGACCTCTTTAGTTTTAGTCTTTTATATATATGGAGTAACATTCCATATTTTTATTATGTAAACACTTACATAAAAGCTCAGTCAGCTACCAAAACCAACTGCTGAATATTACTGAAACTTGACTTGCATTTGACTTATAGGAGTGTCAGACACTATGTGAATATATATAGATAACTAGAAAATACTTATAAGTAAAAAAAAAAATTTCATGGTGTACACAAATACAGATTCAAGTAATAAGATATTAGACATACTGATATTGGTAAATGATAGTGATCACGTGATATATACTGATACAGTTTTTCACTTCATCTCATTAAGATACATATGCTACAGAAAATACTAATGTACTCTGATAACATGATAAAAATCATATTTTAACTGATAAAAATTTCATATTTGAATTGATAAAATTATTATAATGTTTATGCTGATTGATTCGTTGATTTTTATGCTAACTGTTATATATCTGCAGTATTGTTAAGTATAAAAGGGTAACAGATTGATTATAGGCTACCTGATTTGGTTATACATATGCATATGGATTCATATAATTATGATTAATATATGTTGAACTTTAAATAGATTCCCTATTGCGTACAACGCAAAGATATATTTCGATTCTGTTATTTATGATCATTTATATATAGGATACATGATACTTTATATATATAGGATACATGATACTTTATATATATAGGATACATGACCGAGGTTATACTACTACACATTTAACTAGCGTTCGAACAACTTTTCGTCCATTACACAGTTCCAGACAACCACCTATAGCCAAATGAAAGGGCCAATTCCAAATGGTTAAAACAAGGGGAAATTGCCTGGCGGGGTCCAACGTTCTATTTTGGCCTCATACTTGTTCTCTGCATCTTAAGCCACACGATTACATTCGCGATGAATAAAATCACCCCCAAGCACGAGTCCTTCACCCATCAAAGTAGAGTTGAATATCCTTCTGGTCGTAATTGTCGGAAGTATGTCCCTTTTTTGTAGTCGATTTCCGACAGCCGCTGGAGCGTTCCGCATTGAAAACGAGATTAACGACGGGATACGGTGTCGGTCGAAGAAGTCCATGATGGTGCTTATTCCTTTCACATTGTAGGCGGTTGTTACTCGACTGCCGTCGTTCGCAGCAACGAACGATTTTTTTTGAAGAAGTTGCGATGTGAACTCTCGTACTGCAGGATACTGTAACCAGGTTCCATTAATCAGCCTGCAAGTGAAATTATACTTGTCACAAGGGCAAAGTAAATTCAGACCACATCCAAATACAGGGGGGAGAAAGCCATTTAGAACCAGACTTAACCCACATGAATTCGCTGATATTTGTGGAATTTAAAAGGATCAGCTGTACAACTTTTTTATCCATGGCATTAAACAATGAGTGAACCTATCCAGGTCTATTGATGACTAAAAATATCCATTAATTATAAAAAATAAACAGATATCATTACGAATCCCAAAGAAAAATTCGATATTACTGGCAGTAAGTTACTAGACAAAGAAGTGGAAACGAGCTATTTGTAAGATTGCCAGGCAACATAAGAGTCAAAAGAGAATATTATCATGATTCTGTATTTTCTCTATGCTAACTGAAATTAAGCTGTGATAAAATCCTATCCTATGTGCCCCTAACAAAACAAAAGTTTCATATTCAAATTTTCTCGCGCGCATCCTCTGAGGTTAATTTTAAAAACTTTATTAATAGGTAGGAGATGCAACGAAAAAATCCACTATGTAACTAATTTCTATATAAACTTTGGGTTTTTTCAAGAAATGTGACATTTTCCCATGAATGTGATTTACTTGAATTGTCATAGACTAATGTTGCAAGTAAATTTTTCATATACATGACTTTGATACTTCTAAATGTCTATGAAGTTCAGAAAAAATTAATTCATTTTGTTGTTATAGAAATTCTATTTGTTTATTTTGTTTATTAATTTTAAAACGATTGCGAGTTGCATTGCACACACGGATAAGAATAGGTTATGGCTGTCATGTCATCGTGACCTATGAACCACATGTGAAGTTCATGAGCTAAGCATTCCTCTCTCCAGTCCAACCTGCTTTGCAAGCGCGAGATGACACACAGATAAAAGCCCTGTGCAAGCAGATATTTGAGGTATAAAGGAAACAACGCTGATACGGCTAACGCGACAGACCTTCTAGAACTGATGACGTCGTCACCAGCTTAAGAGTTACGTTACTTGCTGTAATAAATAGACTTTAGTATTTTCAAATGATATTTTTTTGTTTTAATTAACTCCACCCACATGAGAAGAATGTCTGAAAAAAAAACAGTACCAAAATTGAACAGTATATTAGTTTCATGTTGGAAATCTGCATGATTGTAAATAATGTAATTATGTTAAATTAAATATTCCTTATTCAAACTAATGAAATAGGTTTCCATACAAATTCTATATATATTATTAGCCCTATAAGAAGTTCATATATGATTATTCCATAGATATACATTTTTCACTTCTAAACTTCCTGACTTTAAATCTCTTTTATTGTATTTTATTTTATTTATTTATTTATTTATTCATTTTTCATTGACTACAAATATAAATCACCGGACAGACAGTATGTCAGTAGTTTTGATATGTGTTTGAACTTTTAGCTTATTTGTCATTACTTAAGTGTTAAGTTAGAGTTCAAATCTTTACGCATATATGGATTTATATTTAATTAACCTATGGTTACGTTTTGCTTATTGATTTATCGTGATTCCTTTTTTATTATAATTTGTAACCCTTCCGACTTCATTACGGAGTGTATTATATCGACTCCACTTGTATCCATATTTATTTTATTTTTTTATATTTATTTATTAAATATATATATATGATAAATTAATGGTTGGCTTGAATATGTGGAAAAGTGTTCTAGCGGCGTACCGTATAAGGCTACTTGCGGTATCATTCTATAGATACAAGATATGAATGATAAAGGTATTTAAAACTGCGAGACCGCTATAATCCAGTTCGGATCCAATATCACGAGTTGTAACTCGTAAGACATGACACTTTCCTATTTATCTCTTAGTTCTACCAAACCGATTGACTCTGGGTGATAAAATATGGTATTGGTTTTCATAATGGAAAGGAATTCACACGAGTTAAGGAGATTATTATTGATTTACACCCGAGTCAGATTATTATTATGTGTTGAATTGCCATGTTTTACTGATTTAGCACTCATAAATATTCCTAGTGCACTCTATTGCGGTATTCGTTTTTTAGTGCTATTAATTCTATATAACGTGTCAAGGGGAACTATTAACACTAAGAAGTGTTTATTTCCCCTGTCAGACTCGTAACTCTGTTAATGAGTCTACGTATATTTTTCCAGGATTGATTTGGCACAGGATAGGCCCTTAAACTGACAGATGTCTTAGTGTGTCCCTTGTTTCATGACACGTGTTTTACAATTAGTTTATGCTCTTTTTTTATATCTGTAAGCATTGTAGGCCAGTAAAATAGTGATTTGGCTTTTCTGTGACATAATAGGGAAGGGAACCCTGGATGACGGAATGCAACCAGTTTTAGGACGATTGGTATGAAAGAGATTATTACTACTACCTGGGCGTTAGTCACCTGCTGTGTTCGTCGAGTTTTCCTCGTCACGGACCTACATATAATAAACATTTGATTTACAATAATTCTGATACTCATACTTTAAATGTACTTTTGCTTTAGGGTTTCCATTCGAAGTGTTTTATTGTTTTTGCTTATTTCTGACCCTATCTCCGTTCAAAGTGTTTTATTGTTTTGCTTATTGCTGCTGACCCTGTTTCCGTTCGAAGTGTTTATTGTTTTGCTTATCGCTGTTGACTCTTGCTTTGTCCAGTTTGTAACAGTTCTGGGCTCCGACCCAGATATTCCATGCTCGCGATCTCTTGGGTTAATGAATTTTCTTGTTTAGATACGGTTTTAACAATAGGCACGGATGTTTCTATATTTTTTAGTCCAATTAATGGTTCTTCGCAGTATGGTGCGGGATTGCGGGATAATGCGTCAGCTATGATATTTGCTTTCCCAGGTAGATATCTTAACTTGGCTCCGAAACCTGAATGATCATATGTCGCCAAGTTCCTTTGGGACTGTGATTAAAGCCTTTGAAAAACTCGGTAAGTGACTCATGGTCAGTAAGGATTTTATCAGGATAGCCGTAGATTATGAACTTAAAATGTACTAGTGAGTTAAAGATACCCAACCCTTCCTTGCCTATTACTGTATATTTACTTTCAGAGGGCTTTAGTTTACATGAAATAAAAAAAGCTATAGGAAAGAACTGTTTATCATATTACTGAAGTAGTACCCCTCTTACCCCTTGGTCTGAGGCGTCTGTTGCAATAAAAAAAATTCCTTATTTAAATCAAGGATTTTTAAGTTAGGTGAGCTGCATTATTCCGCTTTTAAGATATCGAACGCCTGTTGATGCTTTTTAGACCATAATAAATCTACGCTCTTCTTCATAGATCTGTTAAAGGCAGCTGCTATGATTGAAGAGTTACATATTTGCATACGATTGTAATACCCACTACAGCGCAAAAGTGCTGTATCCCCCTTTTTTCCCCATGTTTTAATGTTATACCGGAAAGTTAAGTGAATAGCCGACACCATTATCATGGACTACTTTAAGACCTTGACTAGACACATAAAACCTAGATAAACATGTTCGGTTTTTAAAAACTTACATTTATATATTTTACTCTGAGATTATTTGTCTTTGTCTCTGTAGCACTAGCTCTAGTTTATGTGAATGTACTTCTAAGGTATTAGAAAAGATTACAAGATCATCCATATAGGCATGTAAGCTGGAGGCATACGTAAAAATTTGATAATGTCCCCTAGTGTGCTGAAAACGGTGTATGAGGTACAATCACTTAGGTAATGGTATCTGGTAAAAAGCTTTTAAGTAAGTCCAAGCTGGTGAAAAATTTATTCCTAACCCTTCCTTACAGAGATAAGATGTCGTCGGTACATGGCACTTGAAACTATCGGGAGTCGTTTCCTTGTTTTAAGCGACAGAAATCTACGCAGATACGCCAAGTCCGATCTTTTATGGCCATGACGTTTTTGAGGGAAAAATTATATGGGCTTATTTTGATTTCCTAATGACTCCCTATTACTAACATTTTTTCAACTTGCGTCATTTATCTCTATTTTGAAATTTCATTGAGAGTCTATACGAAGGTACGTATATAGCTTTATGTTTGTCCTTAGACCGTATTTTGTGTTTAATTACATTCGTTTTCCTCAGAGATCACTCGCTAGTGGAGAAACTTCCTGGTATTCAGATAAAGATAAAAAAAATTTCTGCTGAATCACCTCTGCTTGAATGACTTTACGGATATTACTTTAGATAGAGTATAAGAGAGATTCATCTATGACTGATTGGGCGTGATTAAAAATTAGCAACAATAAAAAAATGCGATATTTATAACTTCCGTATCCACGATATGTATACGTTTGTGGATCACTAGATTTAACTTGTTTGCTGCGAGTCAACCGTGTAATAGGGCTTTGTTTGCGGAAATCGTTATATTTCAGTGTCGGGAAAGGATTAAAATTTCAGATCCCAGCAAAGTCTTTTTACACGCACTAAGACATTCGAGGGTGCATGCGTCTCGAGATTTTTTGCGTGCAAACTGCAACTGCGGTTGTGGGAGAATTCTGTTGGGTCATTTTGAACAATGTTACGATTTATGGGACAAATATGTAGTTCCTCTATATAAGTTATTATTTGCTTAACTGTCTCTTTTTGTTCAAACGGATTTTAATATGTTTGCAGGTTTAAAGAATTTTCCTTTGATAAACACGCCTTATTTTGCAGGAGGTAATATAATATTTTGTATACCCTTAGATGGATATCTTACAATTACACCAGATACAGATCAATGTTTTTTATAACTATAGAGGTATCTGTAAGCGCTCGCTTATCCGGACTTCTCATTAGGGAAGTTCGAACAACAGACGGTGAGTCCGTAAATACAGGATATTACGTGTACTAAATTAATAAAACAAGATATTCTAATTTTTACGGTGCGTACAGTTGGGCTTAATCCACCACTACTTATAATAACTTATGTATTAAAAAAAAAACGAGAACCTGCTCTGATTACTTGATACGGTCGTGTGATGCATAGGGAAATTCCTTTTTAATTCAAAAAGATATTGGCATGAATGATCCAACATCGCTTTTCCCGCTCTGCTAGAGTCGCTTATTGTGTGGAATGTGCTATGGTTTGAACACTCGGCAGATTTAACTGACCCTGACCGCTTGACTAGGTGACACAGTACCCAAGTTTGCTTAAGCACGATTTGTTTGTTTCTGAAACAGGGCTACTGTTTACCTATTTCTTTTTGTAATAATTAGGATCCTTCTCTTTATTACGATTGGCAACGTATTGTGTGTTTTTAGCATTATGTTGCTGGTTACGTATAAAGCAACGAACGTATGAATGACGAACTATTAGGAATTGAGCGATTACTATTAAGACAAGTTATCTCTACTGCATTCAATATTAACTGTTTGTACTTGCTGTTGTTTACTTCATTCTTTGCTAAAATTTGAAATAGTGAGGGATCCTGGTCAGCGCATTTAGCCTAATGAAAGTTATAACAAATCAAAAAACTCAAGGCTAAAACTGCGATCAGGACTTTGCAAAGGAGCATTTATTGTCATGACCAGAAATAGTGTTACCTCTAATGTTACCTCTAATTTATCTAGATTTGTACGGGTGTTCCACTTGTTTTTGTGTGTTTTTCTAATCACTACAGTACCTAACGACCCTATCCATGCATCTGTATAAATACAGACGTCTACTGCGTAAACGCAATTATCACTGTTTTAACCCTCTTACGCCAGAGCCCTAAAAATCAAAACGTCTCCCGTATGCCGGGCCAGGGCCTGGATTGGACCCGTGAGCGCGGAACGTGGAAAAAATAATTTTTCAAAAAATTACAGCGCGCGTACTTTTGAAGATTAAGAGTTCATTTTTGGCTCCTTTTTTTGTCATTGCCTGAAGTTTAGAATGCAACCTCAGAAATGAAAAATAATATCATTATCATATGTAAATAATGCGATATATGGTAGCGAAAAAAAAAAAATCATACATAATTGTATTCAAAGCACGCTGTGCAGAAAACAGTCAAAGCTAACCAGTTACTTTTTTTTGCGTTGTATTTTACACTAAATTGCAATCATTTTGATATATAATACATTGTAAAACAATAAAAGCAACACCGGAAAAATATTATCACAAAATGATGTACGAATTCGTAACGCGCGGACGCAAAAAAATATTTTTTTCAAAAATTCACCGTAATTCTAAATAATGTTCTAGAGACTTCCAATTTGTTTCAAAATTAAGACAAATGATTGAATATTACGATACTGTAAGAGTTTTAGATTAGAATTGCAGATTTCGACCATTTCGGACGAGTTAAATTTGACCGAATGTCGAAATTTTAATATATATATTTTTTCATATGCACATATTTCGAAGATGGAAAAAGCTACAACCTTTCAATTATTTTTTATTGTATTCTTCATGAATTTGCGCAAATTTTGATATATGAAACTCTATAAAAAGGCTAATATGAAAAGGAGCAAATATTAGGATAATGCCATGTACGTATTTCGGAGACTTGCGGCCGCGAATCGGCGCGCGGAGTGAAGGTAAATATATTTTTTCAAAAATTCACCATAAATCACAATATTGTTTTAGAGACTTCAAATTTGTTTCAAAATGAAGAAACATGACGGAATATTACTAGGCCGTAAGAGTTTTAGCTTACAATTGCGTTTTTCAACTATTTCGGTAGAGTCAAATTTGACCGAACGTGGTTTTTTTTTCTATTTATCGTGATTTATATGCAAATATTTCGAAAAAAAGAGAAAAAGCTACAACCTTCAATCATTTTTAGTTGTATTCTACATGAAATTGCGCACATTTTCATATATAAAACTTTATGTAACAGCTAATTTTAAATGGTGCAAACATTTCGACAATCGCACAAAAAAATTCTGATTTTTTCGGAAGAGTTACCGCGCGAACGTAATTTTTTTTTTTTTCATAAATTCACCATAAATCAAAATATTGTGCTAGAGACTTCCAAGTCGTTGCAAAATGAAGGTAAATGATTGAATATTACTAGAATATAAGAGTTTTAGCTTACATTGCGTTTTTTTTTCGACCATTTTCGGTAGAGTCAAAGCTGAGCCGAAAGTTGAAATTTTTGCACTTAACGTTATTTATATGAAAATATTTTCAAAACTGATAAAAGCTACAACCATGGGTTGTTTTTTGTTGTATTGTGCATGAAATTGCGCACATTTCCAATATATAAAACTTTATGTAACGGCAAATTTAAAAGGGTGCAAACATTAGGACAATCGCACGAAAAAATTTATCGGAAGAGTTATCGCACGAACGTAAGAAAAAAGTTTTTTTCATAAATTCACCATAAATCGAAATATTGTGCTAGAGACGTCCAATTTGTTGCAAAATGAAGGCAAATGATTGAATATTACTATAATATAAGAATTTTAGCTTACAATTGCGTTTCTCGACCATTTCTGTAGAGTCAAAGTTGACCGAAGGTTGAAATTTTTGCACTTATCGTTATTATATGAAAATATTTCAAAATTGATAAAAGCTACAATCATGAATATTTTTTAGTTGTATTGTGCATGAAATTGCGCACATTTTCATATATAATACTTCATGTAAAGGATAATTTAAAATGGTGCAATAATTATGTCAAAGTGACGAAATAATTTCCGAGATGTGTCACTGATACTTTTTTAGTGCGATAAGAAAGAAATTCGCGCTTGCGCGCCTGCGTAGCGATTGTAAACAAAACAACGCCTTGATCCGTGAACTCCCAGCATCCCCCAAGGCGCGTGATACAAAAGTTTTCGGCTGGTAGGCCTATAAGTATTTTTCCGCGAATTTTTAAAAAAACTTTTTTGAGCCGACGTATGATACGTCCAATCGGCATACGGGAGACATTTTGACTCGACGTTTATAATACGTCCAATCGGCGTAGAGGGTTAATATGATTTGTTACGTAAAGGATTAATAATCACCCTAAATGATAAAATTAACATAGTATATGATTATGATATTTCAGTAGAACTTCTGGAAACAGAAACTCAAAGATAAAAAACTCGCAGTAGCGAAATCTCAATGATGTAGATAATTTCTGTAAAAAAAGTAAGATTAAGAATGTCTCGTAACTTCAGCCACAGGAATAACGAAATTCGACCTGCAAAGGAAACACTCAGTTACTCCAAATGAATAAAAAATTGTACTTAGCTTGCTTTTTGTGGGAAGTCACGGTGTTCCGATAACGACACACGGCCTTGGTCCTCCTTCTCTGTTTAGCGGATGACCTGGTTATTTTTGCTTGAGTTTTCCCCGTACGCGTTGTTTGGATGATTCGAGCCCTTGAAGTTCCGATGCTGCAGACCGCGTTCGGTTTGTTTCTTGGAAGTGCCGGAAACGCTCACTAACGATGTTTTCTTGAATGATTCTAATGAGACGAAGCTTGTCGTTGCCGTAGGAAAAGAAACACGTCGGGTTTGTTTCTTGAAGTTATTCACTACTGAAAACGCTCACTAAACGATGATACTAAGTTGCTTGAAGAATCTCTTGCTTTTGTCGTCGTTGAAGAGTTCTTGTTGTTTTCTGAAGTCGCTCACTAAACGATGATAATAAGTTGCTTGAAGAATCTCTTGTTTTCGTCGTCGTTGACTTCTGATATGATACTTCATTATTCTGGTTTTTCTTCGGAAGATGTTGTAGAGTTCTTCTGGGACGCTGCCACCATTATTAGGGCTGTTGCCTTGTATAATACGGCTCCCATGAGGTAATATTAGACTTGCGATAATCTTACGCTAAGTCGGTTGGTATTGCACTTCAATATTCATTGGAGTGTCTTGGGGTTTGTAGATCACTTACGAAGTGTAGAAAACACGAAGTATAAAAATACATATATTCTTCTAAGATTACATGGTGAAGATCAGGTATGATTGTACGGTCTTCTAATGATGATAGCTTGATCGCTTCTGCCAATGATGATGGCTAATTCTATTCTCTCTACATGATAAAGCTTAGGTAAAGAGATATAGGTCTGCCAATGATGATGGCTAAACTCTATTCTGACTACCATCTCGGTTACAAGTCATAAAGGAGCAGACAGTAGCTCGAACATATGAACATACTTACAAGATGAGACACATTACTATTCACGTAGGCCAATTGAATTATAGGTCGCGGTAGTTGTCTCAAGCAGGGAGCTTGGACTACTGTTTCAAAACAAATGAATGACCACAGATGACGGCATGTCAACTTAGCCTACATACTTTATCGTCTCCGGTCTGATCTCATTCCTACAAGCAATCTGGTTGACCTCTTTAGTTTTAGTCTTTTATATATATGGAGTAACATTCCATATTTTTATTATGTAAACACTTACATATATAATATATATACGAATTATATATATATATAATATATATATATATCTATATATATGGAGTAACATTCCCAATATTTTTATTATTTAAACACTTACCATATATATTATATATATATATATATTTATATATGTATATATATATTATATATATATATTATATATTAACATATAGATATATATATAATATATATAATAGACTATAATAAGTATATATATATGTGTGTGTGGTGGTGTGTGTGTGTGTGTGTGTGTGTGTGTGTGTGCGCGTGCGCGTGTGTGGTGTGTGTGTGTGCGTGGGTGTGTGTGTGTGCCAGTGACTAGCATGATTAGAATTAAGAAATACTTTTTGTTAAGAATCTGACCTCAGTCGACCTCATATAATGTTTCCACATTAAAAAGACTCGTTCCATAATTTCCAAATGTTCAAAGGAAGGAAAACGTCCTGGAATCTGTGAGAGGGCTTACAAAAAGAAAAGCTGAAAGGAGACGTCTCCGCTTAATGCGTACCAACTTGTAACTTGTATTTATCACAATCCCGATAAAAGAGGGTAGGGAATGGGGTGGGGTGTGGGGAAGTGTTTGTTTGCCAACAAGAAAATGATCCTAAATTATTGAGGAAAGGAAGGGCGAGTCTTGAGAAGAAAAAGGATTAATCTTCTCCTGTCTCTGCAGGATTCTTCGATATTATCAGAAGTTGGAAAAAGAAAAGAAAGATGATCGAAGGATGATGAGCAGCTTGTTTTCAGAATTATGACACCCGAGATCCCAGGAAGACCAGCTGTCTCTAATAAAGATGGATAATCTCTCTCTCTCTCTCTCTCTCTCTCTCTCTCTCTCTCTCTCTCTCTCTCTCTCTCTCTCTCTCTCTCTATATATATATATATATATATATATATATATATATATATATATATATATATATATATATATATATATATATATATGTGTGTGTGTATGTGTGTGTATGTATGTATGCATGTATGTATATATATAATAATGTTTTGATATTTTTGCTGTGTTAGTTCACCCAACAGTTTTTCCTTGTTGAGTGAGTAATTTATAAATATTCTTATACATAGATTACCTACCCAAGATATCATTAATCGCGTCATAATTTGTTTCGTTTACTTTAGTTCTCAACTGTAAATGGTCTCTGTGCGTCAATACAATTAGCATTAAGTTAAATATCGGATGAACTTTGCTTGCAAGATGTCATCTTCATTTCCGTGTTAACAAGAAGAATAAAAAAATATATTATTTTTGAAGGCTGTAATAGTAAATCTTATTGAGCCTGGAAATTTTGAGTCCGCGTTCCTGAATACCGAACTTTGGAAAAAACTCCTCTTGTTCATGGCCCCTAATTAGACCCCATTCGACCCACCAATCTCGACTTACGCCTTGTGCGGGATACGACGATCGACACCCTTTGTATTTTATGAGGAGGATAATACTCATCCAGTGTGAATATTACTGTTCCCGGTAGTGATGGAAGGCCGGTAGTATTTCTCACACGTGAAAACTCAGCTAAAGCGCAGGAGAAACTGCAGAAAATTGAGGGGGAACAATTTCAGCAGAAACCATTTGCGAACATGTCACTGTTTTCTCATCCAGGAACGAGTTCACGGTGTGCAGATAAGTAACCATCGATCTCACCTATTATAACCTGGTGGGCCTTCACCCCGAATATACCCTTAGTTATATATACGATGTCTGTAGGAGATTGCCAGATTTCAAAATAAAGTTGTTCATTTTGTGAAACTGATCTGTGATGTTTTTGAGAGCAACTCTTCTTACATTTTAGGTCTATAAGTCTTAAGTTGTTTTTGTAGGTGATCATCGAGATTTTTTATTTAAAGATTTCGAAATCCGAAACTGCATAAATTTGTATTTAAAGATACTTGTTACATTTCATTTTGTTTTATCTCAATAAATTGTTTATTGATTGCATGTTTCAAGACATTGCGGAAGCTAGTATGTTTATGTTACCTTTTGTAATATTTCTGACATTTTATTTACCTGATTCTGAATGAATCCTCGAGGGTGTACTATTACGATATCATGAATTCCATAATTCCGGAAATCAGATCTAGTGATATTTCATGAACAAAGTAAAAATGACTGCTTTTCTCGTTGATCCGTCGATATTTATTAGGTATTCCTCGTATCATTCCATATTTTTTTTTGTTCTCTGGCATAAAATCACTAAAAGTTCCATAAAGTTTTTTAAGTAGTTTTTATGCAAACCCTGGTATCTATTACAAAAGTATTAAATCTGTTTATACGTAATCTCCCATAATGATGTGTATACAACAACAGATTTTGCACTCAAATACTGACCATTCTGTTCCAATACACATGAAGTATATTTTTCTTATTATTGTTTCCTTTCTTCATCACTTGTGTTGGATATTCAAATTCATCTTGTAAATCCTATTATTCAAGAGCAACAAAAACGTGACAAAAATATAGTTAGAGAACAACCGGAGACCTTTTTCAAATATTCTAGTGTGTTCTTTAGATCTGTTTTTTCATGTCGGTTTTTTTGCTAGTGTTATCAGTACTTTTTTTTTTTAGATTGTTTGCGAGTACATGTTTATTTATCATCTTTTTGTGTCTTCGTCCCTTCCTCTGTTTCCGAAATATTATTTCACTGTTTAAGGAACGAGGTTTCATTAAAAGCAGAATACTACTTTTACCTTTCTTCTCCTCTTCGTATGTGTTTGTATTTGTCTTTGTTATGTTATCTGGTTCCAGAGTCGTGTTGCTTTCTTTCTAGTCATCTCTGCATCAGTTTTTTGTTAAAAGCTGGACCTCCCTTTTCGTATCAAAAAAATTAAAATGACCTTATTGTGTAATAGATTTGAACAGAAGTTAGGAAAGAATTTTCTTTTTATTCTGTCAATGAACTTACATCATTGATAAAAGATCTCGGCATTAAAGACTTTAATTATTTATTTAAGGATTAAACATTAAAAGATCTCGGCATTAAAGACTTAATTATTTATTTAAGGATTAAACATTTGTGCGTTATTATACCTCTGTTCATTGTGATTGACGATGATACTAATATAGTAGACCTCGCGTATTATCCCTGGAGTATTTGATTTGAATAATTCATAAACATCAACTTTCCCTCATGTAATGACCATATTTAATTCATATCCTTCCTTCAAAAATGAATTATTTGGCGTCTTTCGCTTGACAAATGAAGACTCCCTGACTTCGCCTGGTTACTAAATCGGCTACTTGGCACCTCGTGTTACTTTCCCCCAAGGCGTGATATGAATTTCACTCCCTCAAGTATAATAAAAAAAAATTCAGTTATCATGATCAACAATGTGAAATTAGGGCGAATAATTCATACATTTGCTTCTTTGAAGTACATTGTCGCCTAAGATTTCCATATCACTTAAATAAATTATTCATGCAATTTATGCACACGCCATGGACTCGTGAGTGTGTCGGTATAATGTGCATTAATGTCTGCAGTCGATTTCTCACGACCATTTGTTCTGCAAAGTTGACTCTGCAATGAAGGTGTTTATGAAGTTATCACGTGGTGAATTATTCTCTCTCTCTCTCTCTCTCTCTCTCTCTCTCTCTCTCTCTCTCTCTCTTTCTCTCTCAGGTTTTCACTTCTTCATTATTACCATACCTCCGGAATATATGGAGGTCTAACAAAAACCTGGCGTTATGCCGGAAAACAAAACTGATGTAAAGAAAATGAGAAACTTGGTAGTTTATTTTTTTTTTAATTTATTTATTATTTATTTATTTTGAGAACTTTTGTTGGTCGAGTTAAATCTTAGTTTTCATATTCCTTCCCGAACTTTAAAAGTATCTGAGAATAGGAGAGAAATTTCTACATGCAGAGAATAAAAACATAAAGAATGACGACTTTCTATCCAAACTTTTCTTAATTAAATGAAGTTTTTATTAGGGATAGTCGCTCCTTTTGTTGAAGTGAAATCAAACAGTAAAGTAGTGAATACTGAATGCCATTCTGATTAATTTCGCTTGCGTCCGATTTCAAAGTAAATCCTTTAGAATCATTTACGAGCTGACCTTAAACTATTCTATTTTTCTTTTGTTTCCAAAATCCCTAATAGTTCGCTGTGGCAGGAAACACGAGAAAATAGGAAGGTGCTGACACATATTCACACATACACACACACATAGCCTATATATATTATATATATATATATATATATATATATATATATATATATATATATATATATATATATATATATATAGATATATATATATATATAATATATATATAGATATAGGAAATGCACTTGAGCTAATGTTCTCTTCATACAAATGCAATTCATTGTACCAACATTTGCCACTCACTCAGACAGCGAAATACTTAGAAGATATTTCAGTAACGTATGCATTTGGTATTATTATATATATATATATATATATATATATAATATATATATATATATATATATATATATATATATATATATATATATATATATGTATATATATATATATATATATATATATATATATATATATTTTGTGGTGTGTGTGTGTGTGTGTGTGTGTGTGTGTGTGTGTGTGTGTGTGTTCATAGTTACAGATAACAATACCAAATGCAGATGATACTGAAATATCTTTTAAGTGTTTCGCAGTCTGAGTGAGTGGCAAATGTTGGTACAATGAATTGCATTTGTATGAAGAGAACATTATCTCAAGAGTATTTTCTGATCCGTTGTTGATGGTTCGCTGATTACTTTTAAGCAATTGCAAGGGTCTTATTTTATATGGCTGATTTTGGAAACCAGGAATAAGATCAAGAGAATTCTAGTGGTCGTAGTTAAATTTTGAAACATTCGTCGTTTAGGTTTGTTTTTAGAAATGCTTTGAATTAAACTGAGCTCATAGTACAATTTTTTGACGCTGGCGTCATGTTTTTTGCTAGTTTCAGATTTTTATTCCACTCAGGGGTGAATTAAACAATCAGGATAAAAGCTCATTATGAAATGATGAGGTACATTGTTTCTAAAAACTTATAAAGATAGAAATTTCCTCTCTCCTCTCTCTCTCTCCTTCTGCTCTCTATCCTTTCTCTTCTCTCTCTCTCGTCTCTCTCTCTCATCTCTCTCTCTCTCATCTCGCTTCTCTCTCTCTCTCTCTCTATCTCTCCTTCTTCTCTATCTTCCTCTCTTCTTCCTCATGATGTACCGCATATTCCTTTTTTCTGTAAAACTGCCCTAAACAAAATTTTCCGTAATGAAAACACGGATGCGTTCAATATAATAGCATAAATTTTTTTTCACTTTTCATCCGTTTCATATTAGGAGTGTTTATGATCCCTGGACATCGCAAGATACTATAATCATTTACATGTGTAACAATCGACCTGATTATTTCATAGTGTTTGTTGTGAATGCAAACAATGTTAAATGTAAAATTTTTACTTTTCGAAAAACGAAGGTTTACAGAAGTTCTACAGCTTATAATCTTAAAACAGAAGAGAATACCGAAATCAGGAAAGCGGAAACTCTGATGTCAAAAATGCTGTGATATTCGTTTAATGGGTAATCTCGTTATCTCATATGATTATGCTAATTACCTGTGTCTCTCTGATTATGTTAATGTGGCTTATGATGTGCGGGACTGCATTTGAAATTGATGAGAAGGACAGAACAGGAGGAAATTTGTCTCGAATCAAAACATAAGAAAAGACAGGAAAAACAAATAATAACATAGTATTGAAATTCATAACTTGTTTTTATCACAAGTATTACCATTAAGAAACACGATTTTCAACTCTTCAGCAAAGTAAATGGCAAATTTTCTATACTTTATGAAACTCATTATGAATCAGTCATCAGTATTAGCAGAATCATCGAATGAAATCCCGTCTCTTTTGAAAGATGTTATAACATAGTACACATAGTCTATTGTTAATGCAAACGTAGAATCCTTCACGTTAAGCTAAATAATAAAAACTTACAATTGCTTTACTCACAATTTTCCATTTTATGAATGAATATATATATATATATATATAATATATATAATATATAATAGGAATAATAATAATTATCTTATATATATATATATATATATAAAATATATATATTATATATATATATATGTAATTATATATTATATAATATATATAATATATATATATTATATCTATATATATATATTAATATATATATATAATATATAATATATATATATAATATAATATATAATTATATGTAGATACTATATACTACATATATATAATATATATATTATATATATATATATATATATATATATTATATATATATATATATATTATATATATAAGTAGCTTTTTTTTATTTAACTGTTGACATGTAGCCATTCTCTGGAGTTCTTGCTGTGTAATCTCATGGCTTGCTAACTTGTCCGTGTAGATGATGCATTCTTTATCATTAATGAAGATAATCTCAATGGCAATTATATGCCAGACTGTAAAAAATATAGTAAATTCACAGCTGATTTTTAATATCCCATATCTTATGTTTATAACAAATCGCCAGTCCCCGCCCGTTTATCATCGTGTAAGTTTTGATTTAAGATTAGTGCTGAAGCAGCAATCATTTTTAACAAAATATGTCTACGTGAGGGTCTCCTTCCGAAAATAATAATAATATAATAATAATAATAATAATAATAATAATAATAATAATAATAATAATAATAATAATAATAATAATAATGTGGTGCCTTGGCAAAGTGGGTTAGGTCGTCAATGGACTGGTTAAGCAACATTGGGGCTGGTCAGTCGTTGGATGGGTGACCGCTCTCCTCTGGCGTTGATTCCTTGGGAAAGGATCTTTACCATAATTTCCTTAGTCTACTCAGCTGTAAATGAGTACCTATCCCTGATGGGGTAGGTCCAGCTATGGGTAAAATAGGAAAAACTCAGCAATGATGTTAAGAAATGAAGGAATAAAACGACAACGACGTAAATGGAACCACTGGCAACAGAGGAGCTTCGTCCAGCAGCCAGGTATTCAACCCAATTGAAGGGGAAGACAGTCAGGTACTTGGAGGTCGTCAACCAGCAACTGACCACCACAACGATAGTAACCAACAGCTTGAGATTGGAGCTACAGAAGCAAACCAAAGGAAGAAATGGACGAGAGAAGAAAATAAGGAAATATGGAGATGCTACATCAGAAGCAAACCCGACGGAGAGAGGTTTTATAGAAGAAGGTTGGTCAACACCTGGAATGAGAGGAATAAACACCCCCCAAACAGAGCAGAGGCTGGCAGACCAAGTAAGGAACATAAAGAAAAAAGAACTAGCTCCCTCCCCAACAGAAAGAGAAGAACTGGAAAGGGAAATATCACACGACAACGAATTACACGAAGACGAACTGAGAGACGATGCCACAGAAGACGGCAAGGGATGATGAGGTATCAAACAACGACACCACGAAGAAACACGAAAACATTGACGAGTAAAACAGAGAGGACGGAATGGGTAGAAAATTTTAGAGAGAACAAAGATCCCCTCCATGAAAGCCTACAACACCAAGAAATTAAGGCAGAAAACAAGTGAGGTCAATGAAATAATGGGCATAATACCACACCACCAGTATCACAGAAACAATAACTTGGCATATGCAGGAGCAAGATTAGTAGCAGAACTGATGGGGATTCGAAACACCAACACCACCAGCACAACCAACCCAACAGAAACCAAAACAGCAACCTCCTTTGAAAAGGCGCCTGGAAAAGCAAATCATGGTGATGAGATCTGACTTGAATAAACTGAAAGAGATGGCAGAAAAAGGCTAAGAAGCAAGAAAACAAGGGAGGAAACTCAACGGGAAATATAAAGTACAAGAGAGGGGACTAAAACAACACAATAGAAGATGTAAAACAGAGGCTTAAGGCCAAACACATAAAATCCAACAGTACATGAACAGGAATAAGGGATAACAACAGAACAAACTATTCGGAACCAACCAGAAAAGACTATACAGCAACTAAGAGGGAAGACAACCACCAAGAAATTCCTGAAGCCGAACCAAGTAAGAGACTCTGGGAAAAACATATGGAGCAATGCGGTATCACACAACAAACATGCAACATGGCTCCAGGAAGTCAGGAAGAAGAACAGGGTGAATAAAACAAAGATTCACAGAGATCACGACAGACACAGTCAGACACCAACTAAAAAAAAATGCCAAACTGGAAAGCCCCAGGTCCCGATGAGGTCCATGGATACTGGCTCAAAAACTTCAAGGCCCTACACCCACAAATACCAGAACAACTCCAGCATTGTATCTAAAACAAAATCACCATGCACCCAAAATGGATGACCACAGGAAGAACATCCTTGGTACAAAAGACAAAAGTAAGGGAAATATAGCCAGTAACTACAGGCCTATCACCTGCCTATCAATAATGTGGAAGTTACTAACAGGTATCATCAGTGAAAGGCTATACAACTACCTAGAGGAGACAAACACCATCCCCCACCAACAGAAAGGCTGCAGAAGGAAGTGTCGGGGCACAAAAGACCAGCTCCTGATAGACAAAATGGTAATGAAGAACAGTAGAAGGAAAACCAACCTAAGCATGGCATGGATAGACTATAAGAAAGCCTTCGACATGATACCACACATATGGCTAATAGAGTGCCTGAAAATATATGGGGCAGAGGAAAATACCATCAGCTTCCTCAAAAATACAATGTGCAACTGGAATACAATACTTACAAGCTCTGGAATAAGACTAGCAGAGGTTAATATCAGGGAGGGATCTTCCAGGGAGACTCACTGTCCCCATTACTCTTCGTAGTGTCCATGATTCCTATGACAAAAGTACTACACTACAGGAAGATGGATGCCGGGTACCAACTCAAGAACATAGGCAACAGAATCAACCATCTGATGTTCATGGACGACATCAAGCTGTATGGTAAAAGCATCAAGGAAATAGATACCCTAATCCAAGACTGTAGGATTGTATTTGGGGACATCAGAATGGAGTTTGGAATAGAAAAATGTGCCTTAGTCAACATACAAAAAGGCAAAGTAACGAGAACTGAAGGGATAAAAAAGCTACCAGATGGGAGCAACATCAAACACATAGATGAGACTGGATACCAAATACTGGAAAAATGGGGAAATGGAAGGAGGGGATATAAACACCAAGAGATGGAAGAAAAGGACACGATCAGGAAAGAAATTAATAAGCAAAAAAAAAAAAACTCAAAAACTCAAGGCGATACTCAAGTCAAAACTCAATGCCGGAAATATGATAAAAGCCATAAAACAACATGGGCAAAGTGCCGGTAATCAGATACAGCGCAGGAATAGTGGAATGGACGAAGGCAGAATTCCGCAGCATAGATCAGAAAACCAGGAAACATATGACAATACACAAAGCACTACACCCAAGAGCAAATACGGGCAGACTATACATAACACGAAAGGAAGGAGGGAGAGGACTACTAAGTATAGAGGACTGTGTCAACATCGAGAACAGAGCACTGGGGCAATATCTGAAAACCAGTGAAGTCGAGTGGCTAAGAGTGCATGGGAAGAAGGACTAATAAAAGTAGACGAAGACCCAGAAATATACAGAGACAGGAGAATGACAAACAGAACAGAGGACTGGCACAACAAAACCCAATGGCACGGATAATACATGAGACAGACTAAAGAACTAGCTAGCGATGACACATGGCAATGGCTAAAGAAGGAAACTGAAGGAATGAATAACAAAAGCGGCAAAAGATCAGGCCCTAAGAACCAGATATGTTCAAAATACGGTAGACGGAAATAACATCTCTACCCATATGTAAGAAGTGCTATACGAAAAATGAAACCATAAACCACATAGCAAGCTAATGCCCGGCACTTGCACAGAACCAGTACAAAAAGAGGCATGATTCAGTGGCAAAAGCCCTCCACTGGAGCCTGTGCAAGAAACATCAGCTACCTTGCAGTAATAAGTGGTACGAGCACAAACCTGAGGGAGTGATAGAAAACGATCAGGCAAAGATCCTCTGGACTATGGTATAAGAACAGATAGGGTGATACGTGCAAATAGACCAGACGTGACGTTGATTGACAAAGTCAAGAAGAAAGTATCACTCATTGATGTCGCAATACCATGGGACACCAGAGTTGAAGAGAGGAGATGGAGGGTGGGAAAAAAAATGGATAAGAATCAAGATCTGAAAATAGAAATAAGAAGGATATGGGATAT
>NC_061100.1:5838375-5853375 GCF_015104395.2 Macrobrachium nipponense
ACGAGGAACTACGGAGTGTTGTATAACCTGAATTAGGTAGGGAAGTTGTTTCTCTGTAGCTGTCCACAAAAACGATTAGCTACACTGACGAATAAAAAAGGAGGCTGCTGGAGTCAAAGGAGCCTACAAAAATAAACGAGAAAGTCAAGAAAACCGAGTGCCTGATTCGATATGAAACAAGAGCGTAACTTTCCATCTCCCGCGCCTCTCTCTGCTCCGGACGGATAATTACACAGCAAACATTAATACTCGAGTTACCAGCATTTCACTGATGTTCAGGGAGAGATTTATGGTGTTTGACGCTCTCATGCAAACTGTTCCTTCACCTTTTTTTTTTATACTACAACGTTTGCTTTGGTACTGAATGAGGGAATGTGTTAAGTTCTAAAACAGGTCGTTACATAAAATATAAAGATAAATATTTGTCAGAGATGGCAGGAAAAAACCTAGTATTATTTCGACTGTGTTTTATGTCCCTGATTCATGAACTTAATTAACAGAGATGTTTACTCCAAAGTAATAAC
Source organism: Macrobrachium nipponense (assembly GCF_015104395.2). Taxonomy (NCBI): domain Eukaryota; kingdom Metazoa; phylum Arthropoda; class Malacostraca; order Decapoda; family Palaemonidae; genus Macrobrachium; species Macrobrachium nipponense. Next base: position 5,838,900 of record NC_061100.1, read on the forward strand.
CTTCCACAGATACAAACCTTGAGGTATATTTTGTATGCCTGAATGGTTTAATACATTTTGTCGTTCTGGGTCAGATGGGTTTTTTTTTTTTTTTTCGGTGTTATGCATGATCAGCCAACCATTACTATAAAAGAATATTATAATAAACAAAGCAGCGAATGTGTAGAAACATCTGCACAAACGGCACGTTAGCCTTACGGCACAAAATTTAATTTTTTCAAGGCTGATTGCATTAAGCTATCTTTTTTAATTTCCTTTCAAACTCTGCATAATATTATAGTACCGCAAGGATATCAGAATCCGAAATTGGCCGAATGCATAAAGTAACGGAGTTTTAAACCTTAAATGTTAAAAAAAATAAGCACATATGAATTCTAAGTTGCAGCCAAGATATTGTGATGCAACACTCGGCCTATATGAAGTATAATCGGTGCATTCATGCACAAATACGGAAAAGTCACATAAGTCACGAGTGTACCCACACCTTACGGACACATAACGCAGACCATGACTGAAATACTGTCCAACCGTTCGTGAGAGTAAGAAAAACAACTATATATAAAGTCATTATCGCCCCAGCATTGGTTCTTGTAGCCTAGTTATACGAAATCCGAAACTATTCACTTTTTTGTTACGAACAGTCTGATGATACCGCCAAGTGATCTCCACTTTCATCCCCAACAGATAACACGTTTCTGTCGTCACGATAAGAGGAGGCTTGATGACTGCCAAGGATAAGTACTGATCATTTATCTCACAGGTATGTTGGCAACGGCATTTTAGTATTCAGCCACCTAAATCACGTAAAACATTTCTATCGTTAATTAAACAGTAAACAGCCGTATATTAAGTTTACTGCATTGCGTGAAGTAAATGACATTCTTAACTTTGAGGATGTAAGCATTACCGTAACTATTAACATTATTGTGAGGTTCATTATTTGCTGAATCTTAGAGAGTCACCATGAAAGAATTATTATTATTGTTTTTTTTTCTTGTTTTTTTTTCTTTGCTCGATCACAGTCCTCCAATTCGACTGGGTGGTATTTATAGTGTGGGGTTCCGGGTTGCATCCTGCCTCCTAGGAGTCCATCACTTTTCTTACTATGTGCGCCGTTTCTAGGATCACACTTCTGCATGAGTCCTGGAGCTACTTCAGCCTCTAGTTTTTTCTAGATTCCTTTCAGGGATCTTGGGATTGTGCCTAGTGCTCCTATGATTATGGGTCGATTTCTACTGGCATATCCCATATCCTTCTTATTTCTATTTTCAGATCTTGATACTCATTATTTTATTATTATTATTATTATTATTATTATTATTATTATTATTATTATTATTATTATTATTATTATTATCATTATTATTATTATTATTATTATTATTATTATTAGTATACTGATCACGTCTCCCCAGGCGATTAAAAATCACTGGCTTTCTATCATGATCAGTTACTGCTGCAGTGTGGGGTCTGCGGTGGAAGGCTGAAACTTCATTCTTTGGAAACTTTAATTTCAACTCAATGGCCCCTGTATGTTTGTTCCATTTGAATAGGTTTCATCTACTGAAATAATAATAGTATAATAATAATAATAATAATAACAATAATAATAATAATAATAATAATAAGAAGAGGAAGAAGAAGAATAATATTAACTATAATAATATGTAGGGAGCAGACATTCTTTGATATATGTTTTGTTGAAGAGATATAAGCAAAATATAATAATAAAATATTTTTGATAAAATATTTTCGACAACTGTCCTAATTATGACAAATATGAATATTGGAATTCTACTCAACAACCTAGCTGAATCAGAAAAAACGAACTATCAGAAGAATTGAAAAGACCCTGCGCAGAATTAATTAGTTGAATAAAAACTGCCATTATTTTCAATAATAATAATAACATTAATAAGCTTATGATCTCATGGAGCTGGCTGGAAAGCTCTGACTCCCAGCAACTTCCACAGAACACTTCTTATATGAGGAATAAGAAAGCTGTATTAAGGTGACAATAGCGCTAATCATCATCTGGGCGTCCAATTACTTCTTAACAAGGCGGTCGGACAATTCTACCTCGTTATATGATCCGATCGCTCAGCAAAACTCAAGCACCTGTGCTATTTGCAATGCAATTCTGAGTTTAATTAAGCAAAATGCTTTACCAATAACAATTACTAGATAACAGTCAGAAAATATATGAAAATAAAATAATAAATGCCCATGGTCGAATTTAAAATCGTTCTCATATTTTAGCAAGCGAAATAAATCCGATTAAATGCCGTCTGCTCAAACGCAGACACCGACAAACGTCTGTGTATGTTGAAAGGTCAACGTTTTCAGAGGTATTAGCGACAAAAGTTGTATTCTCAGAAGGTGAACAATTGTGATATATATTCAGGGAATATAACATATTTGCAAAGTGATTATAGTAGATTTAATACTAAAAGATAATATTACGGTAAATCAATACTAAATGGACTCAGAAATTCTCCAAAATGCTTTGTGTTCAAGATGTTACTGAATAAAAGTGAAAAAATAAAATCACTCCTGTATTTTCTTTTCACTACTTTCTGTCTGTCTTTATAAATGTTTATGCATAGATTACCCTTATTCCCGTGTAGAGTTTCCTCTTCAAAATGGCCTCACATCCTCTTTTTTTAATCTCATTTAAGGGTATAAATATCACAACTGGGCAAAACGTCAATCGTAATAAAGAGGAAGGAGGAGGGACATAAAAGGTCACTCACCTCCAACTTCTCTCTCAAAGTTTCTCTGTTTTTGTTTTGCCTTTCTGCTTTTGTCTCCTTCATAACTCGGTAAAGTTCCACGACCTTTCTTTCTTTACTCCTCTTTTTTTTCTTATGTTTTTATTCAAGAGCATTCCCGGTCAACAACCGAGACCTACCAGTATAATTGCCTAACTTCTATTATTTTATCTTGCTCCAGTTTCACCTTGCAAGAATTACAAGTCTTTCGATGGAACACTAAAGGTCCAGAATATTACTCAGTGGTTTCGTTAAATAATAATAATAATAATAATAATAATAATAATAATAATAATAATAATAATAATAATAATAATAATAATAATAAAAGCTTAGCACCTTTTCCCATTTTCTAGTTATTTTTTCCAAGTGTGGATCTATTTCGAATGATTTTCACCCTAACTTTTATTTTCTTTTATATACTGTTTTTTCTTTGATATCTTTATTTTCTTCTTTGTGTACTCCAGTGTAATTAGTTAGACTCTCTCTTTTTCCTTATAAATATTCCAAACATTTCCAAATGGACTCTTTTCTTTCTATTGCCTTTTCGTTTTTACTAATTGTTTGTTAGAATTGTTCTCTCGTGTCTGTTTCTACCAATGCTGCTACTACGATTACTATTACCGCTAAAACTGCCAATGATGTTGCATCTTGCTGTTGCTTCAATATGTCTCGTTTAATGTTGATGTCAGCAGATCTTCCCAGCTCTCCCGATAAATTATATTCCTCCTTGTACTTAATTTCGTTAACCTTCGCCTCGATTATCCGTTTATTCGATTCTTTTATTTTCCCAATCATCCTTCAGTCTTCCTTCTTCAGTGGACCCTTATGTGTTCTCCTCTTCCTCTGTCGTACCACTTTTTTCTTTCAGGCACCAGTTTCCTTCTGTATTCCATTTCCCTCCGTCTTCCTAATTGCTCTGATTCGTCTTGCCAATCTTCATTCCTTTACTGCTTTGTTTTGGTCTCTCTCTACTTTTCCTTGTACATGAAGAATTTTCTTTAAATTCTGTTTCTTCTCTTACTTTTCTTTAATTTTACTTACTAATCATTTTCTGTTCTGCCTATCGGGACTTCCAACTTACTGGATTTTTATTCGCTAAATTTATTCATTTATTCTCTTTACATTTTTATCGGACTTTTTCAATTTTAGATGTGCGTTCTCCCAATGTCGGCAATGATTTTGCCCCGACAATTTATCAACTGTTATTTTTAGGTCTTTTTTTATTATTCATCTCGCTGTTCCTTTCAATCCTTTTAAGCTTCCGCTTTTACCTTGGCTTCCAAAATTGTTTCTTTATATTTTATATGTTATTATTTTTATTTTTGTATATCATATTACATATATGTGTCCTGGCTGTATGTTTTTACCCTCAAGTTTGTATTTCCAGATTCCTTGTAGATCTGATTTTGTACTTCTTGTAGTAAATGTCTTCATGTATTTGTATTTTGTATTTGTATTTCTTTTATTCTCAATCTATATTTGAAAGCTTACTTCATAATCGATTTTACATTCCACATTTCCGTCATAACTCAATTCTTCATTGTAAATATCTTAATTTGTGCTTCCTTTTTCCTTTCTGTTAATAACTCATTAGAATTTTAGGAACACTGAAGATTCCCTTAAAAAGTGAGGGACGTTACTCGACGTCTTTTGGGAAGAAGGGAACAAATACTTACTCAGGAAATGAGGCCACGGGGTTACAGGCCTCCCTCGTTTGCATAAACATTAATTTTTTAAAGATACCCTTCATCACAAACTACAACAAGATCCACTTTATTTCATGTTTATACGAGCCTAAAATATATTTCCAAGTTAGCAGTTTTTTTTAAGATAGTCAGGAATTTATTAATCGCCTGTAAATAGTTTTGACTGACAGTTGATACTCCAAGAGGAATGCAAGACAACGGTCACTGCAAAATCCAACATTCAACTGCTGAATCGAGGATGAAACCCATCTGCAGAATACTTCCACGGCATCAGCCGATTCACACTCCTAGCTGTAGGCTCAACAACAGTGTGTCGAATCCCCGTAGTACTGTTCGCCGTTCATTTCCATCTTGCAATATTTTGCTTTATCAGTTGAAGGTATACTTGAAATTCATTTCTCGATGTAATGTGGTTCGGATCCCACAACAAGCTGTAGGTCCCATTGCTAGGTAACCAATTGGTGTCTAGCCACGTAAAAAATATCTAATCCTTAGGGCCAGCCCTAGGAGAGCTGTTAATCAGCTCAGTGGTCTGGTAAAACTAAGATATACTTAGTCTTCCTCATTCTATGTAATAAGTAATCTATATTCGTGGCCAACTGTATATATTCAGAAGACAAGTCATTTACCTTTCATAAGGATTTTGAAATCAAATATCTCCTTCTATAAAATCACGAATAGAGACTAAAAATCTCCACAAAGAAAGATATTATGCTGGATAAATACCCAGCTTCCAAAAATATCAGTGTTTGATAAGTAGCTCCGTAAAGAAAATCTCTTTCATTACTTCATAATGCTGAAAACATAATGAAAATTCAAATTACATAAAAAAACCTTCTGCAAAGAGTAGAGAAAATATCGTAATTAACGAGAAGATACAGTCCGACGAAAGTAAGAGGAATAGACAATGATTAGGCGTAATGGTTAAGGACTAATGTCACAAGCATTAGTATACTTTCAACGGCTTCATTCCGGAAAGAGAGAGAGATAAACATTATTCGCACCACATCCAGATATAAGTTCGTATAATTCACAGACTCCAGGGGTCTCCAATTCGCGCGGAAAGTGAATCGCCGCCAGAGGAAGAAGACGAAATGGAACAATATGATGGTTTTATGTCTTATTTCTCCTTCTTGAGTTCTCCCTCCCCAGCACTGGCATGGAAGGTGATGGCAGGAAGCAGTGAAAGAAACTGTTAGACAAGAAAAAAATACGACGAAGTTTTTTTTCGGCGCAATCGAGTTTTCTGTAGAGCGTATAATGCAGTATGAAACTCTCGGCTACAGCATATGAAATTCTCAGCCGAGACATATTAAAACTTTCAGCCACGACCCCGTGGTGGCCTGCGTTGTTGGCACCTATATGGGTGCCAGACGCGAGATCATGGCTAACTTTAACCTTAAATAAAAACTACGGAAGTTAGAGTGCTGCAATTTGATATGTTTGATGACTGGAGGATGGATGATCAATATACCAGATTGCAGCCCTCTAGCCTCAGTAGTTTTTAAGATCTGAGGGCGGACGGACAGACAAAAGGCCATCTCGACAGTTTTATATTACAGAAAACTAATCAAGTAAAGCCAAACTTTATACTTTCTAAAAATTACACGAACTCGGTTTCTCTCTCTACGGTCCTGGTGGGGCAAAGGACCTATACTTTCAGCTCTAAAGTTAAGAACTCGCGTTCAACCATCGAATCCGGCGAAAACTTGACAGTATTGTCGTCGCGTTTCCTTCATAATTCAGGATGTCTCGGTTCATCCCTAAGCAGTGAATTAAGTAGTAGTTTGTCGTTAGGTGTAAGTCATTAGACAGAAAAAAAAAAAAAAAACTTTTTTATAAGACGTGAGTGATCAGTGCTACGAAACGCCACCAAATTATACACCATCATATGCGTAATAGCAAAGGAAAATGGGCAACAGGGTAGTTCTCACTTAACCAGGGAGAAACCAGTAATTGGATACTAACTACCTCTCTCTCTCTCTCTCTCTCTTGCCGTCTCAGTTCAAGAGACCTTCTCCGTAACTTTCCCACGCGCTCATTAGCGTCTCAGGATCACTAGAGAATAGAAACTTTCTTTACAGGTCTAATAATAGATAAATTTCCCCGAATTAGAACTTCGTATCTCGACTAACTGGCAATTTCATCAGGACAGCGTCACTTAGCTGCTTGATGCATCCAGTCTAAACACCACCTAGGCCATTTCTCAACCTCAGTTGACACACTTTATCATCATCATGGGTACACCTATTATTATTATTATTATTATTATTATTATTATTATTATTATTATTATTATTATTATTTATAGCATGCAAGGTCGTGTACCAATCGGGTGGGGGCGGGTCGGTGGGAACGGATTTTTTTTTTAATTGGTCGTTGGATGGTAACGAAATCTCCCCTGAGGCGTTCAGACCTACGTAGTGTTGGACGGGGTTATTAGCGTCGGTTGGGTGTTGGTTGGGGTTGATATATCTTCCGCTCGTTCTCTCCTGGCTCTCTCTACTTCTTCGCTCTTTCTCTCTCTCTTGCTCTCTCTCTTTCTCTTTCTGAAGTTCTCTCTCTCTCTCTCTCTCTCTCTCGTTGCTCTTCTCACGTCTCTCTCTCTCTCTGCTTGCTCTCTCTTTCTCTCTCTCTATCTCTGCAAGTTCCTCTCTCTCTCTCTCTCTCTCTCTCTCTCGTTCGCTCCTTCTCACGCTCTCGTCTTTTCTCTCTCTCTGCTGTCTCTCTCTCTTTCTCTTTCTCTCTCTGTTTGCTCCCCTCCGTCTCTCTCTCTCTCTCTCTCTCTCTCTCTCTCTCTCTCTGTCCCCCTCTCTCTCTCTCTCTCTCTCTCTCTCTCTCTCTCTCTCTCTCTCTGTCTCTCCCCCCTCGATCTCTCCTCTCTCTCTCGTGGCGGTATACGTAGTCGGTTGGTTTCTTGCGCCATTTCTTCTTATGATGGTGGGAAGAAACTCTGTTTCTTTTACCGTGTTGATAGTCGGTTTTTTCTCTAATATGCGTAATGCTTCAAGATAACGTAGGCGTTTTCGGTCCGGTGCATGGTCAATAATTTCTATGTTCTTTATAAGCTCAGCTCTTTCTGGTCTCCTGTTATGTTTTTCTCTATAGTGAATGAAAATGGCCCCTTCTTGAAGATGACACGCGAGACGCTTGGAGAGTCTGCTAGTGGTCATCCCCGATATAAGAAAATGGTCGCGGCAATCCATCCACGTAGGCCATGTGGAATTCGTAGATGACGACCTCCCTCTTCAAAGACGTTTCTGGGGGCGCCGGGTTGTTTCTAAGAAGCAGCGGCTGTTTTTCATGCTTTTGTAATAAATTATGAGGCTAATTTATCACTTTCTGTAGTGGGGGAGACATTTTCACTGATTATTTTCCTTATAGCCTTTTAATCTTCCAAATATTTGTGGTGATATGATTTTTATAAAATATTTTTATAGCTCCACTTTGGTTGTTAGTTACGGTCGTTCTTTCTTGGTGCCATTTATTTATGGGAGTCCCTCGTTTTGGCGTTCGACCGAGGACGGTTGTTTAAAAGTTATTATTAATGAGAACTTGTGTAGACCTTTCGATCTCCCTGGTGGTTTCTCTCCATGTGGAACAGTGTGTAAGGGAGGGCGTGGCGGACGAAGGCATCTTAACCACCGATCTTTTATATCTGTCCTGGGCACTCGCTGGACCCATTAAGGCAATGGGACCGTTCCCGGGTTTGTGGGGTTTCTTTGTAAACCGTGGGTGTGTATCCCGTAGGGGTCTCTGTACCCGAACGTCCAGGAAGGGTAGGGCACCGTCAACGCTGCGTTCACACGTGAAGTGGAGGACGGAGCATTCTTCGAAGGAAGTGTTCTTAAGGTTTCAAGGTCCTCTTCTCTGTCAACTTTTATGAAGGTGTCGTCTATGTAGCGGTAGTATTGGGGAGGGACAGGGGATCTTATTGAAAACTCTTTCTTCGACGACACTCATGTAGAAATTGGCAAATAGAACCCCTAATGGGGATCCCATTGCCACGCCGTCAATCTGGCAATAAAGATGTCCTCTGTGGGTCGTGAATGGCGCCTTCTGGGTACATATTTCAAGGAGGGCTTTTAGGGCTTCCTCTTGGGATGTTCAAAGCCTGGGTCTCCTCACATCTGTATACTCTGTCGAGGATGTGTTCAATCGTCTCGTCGACTGGAACGTTCGTGAAGAGGCTCTCGAGCAAGAGAGGCGATGATACCTGTAGACGGAGAGTCTCGGAGTTTACGTAAAAAGTCGGTAGATGACTGTAGACAATACCTGTCAGGGATATATGGCGTGAGGAGTTCATTGAGTCTCTTCGCGATTTTGTAAGTCGGGGTTGGGATTTGGCTTATAATAGGGCGAAGAGAGGATTTCTAGGCTTGTGGGTTTTAACGGTGTGCCGTAAAATATACCCTGGATTAAAGTCACCCTGGGCGGCAAGGGGAAGTCTGGGAGCATTCCTAGCGGCATGGATTCTTTCGACCGTCCTATTAATGTCTTGTCGGATGTCTTCGATGGGGTTCTTGTTGATTTTTCTGAATTTGGATTGATCAGCCAGTATTTGGTCCAGTTTCTCGTGATATTCAGAGGTCTTGATGGAGCACTAGGGCAGCAGCTTTGTCTGCCCTTCTTATTGTTATTTCTTGGAATATAAACCGACACCCGAAGAAGATCTCCTTAATCTTGGGCTCAATACCCACGTGACAAAAAAGCCAAACCCACACGCCAAGCGCCTGGAGGTTGAAGTCCTCCTTGACTTTATCCAGTGTCTCGAGGACGAAGGCAGGGTCAGGTCTAGCGACTCCCTCCAGCCCTTACTGTTAGCAGAAGCCCTTACCGACCGAGGAGCCCCATACAGAAGCGCTATCCTTACCAGAGAATTGAAAGAAACTGCTAAACAAAACTTGAAATCAAAACCACCAAGTAACAATAAGAAGGGCATGAACAAAGCTGCTGCCCTAGTGCTCATCAAGACCTCTGAATATCACGAGAAACTGACCAAATACTGATGATCAATCCAAATTCAGAAAAATCAACAAGAACCCCATCGAAGACATCCGACGAGACATTAATAGGACAGTCGAAAGAATCCATGCCGCTAGGAATGCTCCCAGACTTCCCCTTGCCCAAGGTGACTTTAATCCAGGTATATTTACGGCACCGTTAAAACCCACAAGCCTGGAAATCCTCTTCACCCTATTATAAGCCAAATCCCAACCCGACTTACAAAATCGCGAAGAGACTCAATGAACTCCTCACGCCATATATCCCTGACAGGTATTGTCTACAGTCATCTACCGACTTTTTACGTAAACTCCGAGACTCTCCGTCTAAAGGTATCATCGCTCTCTTTGACGTCGAGAGCCTCTTCACGAACGTTCCAGTCGACGAGACGATTGAACACATCCTCGACAGAGTATACAGATGTGAGGACACAGGCTTTGAACATCCCAGAGGAAGCCCTAAAAGCCCTCCTTGAAATATGTACCCAGAAGGCACCATTCACGACCCACAGAGGACATCTTTATTGCCAGATTGACGGCGTGGCTAATGGGATCCCCATTAGGGGTTCTATTTGCCAATTTCTACATGAGTGTCGTCGAAGAAAGAGTTTTCAATAAGGATCCCACCCTGTCCTCCCCATACTACCGCTACATAGACGACACCTTCATAAAAGTTGACAGAGAAGAGGACCTTGAAACCTTAAGAAACACCTTCGAAGAATGCTCCGTCCTCCACTTCACGTGTGTGAACGCAGCGTTGACGGTGCCCTACCCTTCCTGGACGTTCGGGTACAGCAGACCCCTCACGGGATACACCACCACGGTTTACAAGAAAACCCACAACCCGGGGTCCATGCCTTAATGGGTCCACCGCGAGTGCCCAGACAGGTATAAGAGATCGGTGGTAGATGCCTTCGTCCGCCGCGCCCTTACACACTGTTCCACATGGAGAGAAACCACCAGGGAAATCGAAAGGTCTACACAAGTTTCCATTAATAATAACTTTTCAAACCGTATGGTCGAACGCCAAACGAGGGACTCCATAAATAAATGGCACCAAGAAAGAACGACCGTAACTAACGACCAAAGTGGAGCTATAAAAATATTTTATAAAAATCATATGCACCACAAATATTTGGAAGATGAAAAGGCTATAAGGAAAATAATCAGTGAAATGTCTCCCCACTACAGAAAGTGATAAAATTAGCCTCATAATTTATTACAAAAGCATGAAAACCAGCCAGCTGCTTCTTAGAAACAACCCGGCGCCCCCAGAAACGTCTTTGAAGAGGAGTGTCATCTACGAATTCACATGCTCGGTGGATGGATGCCACCATTCTTATATCGGGATGACCACTAGCAGACTCTCCAAGCGTCTCTCGTGTCATCTTCAAGAAGGGGCCATTTTCATTCACTATAGAGAAAAACATCAACAGGAGACCAGAAAGAGCTGAGCTTATAAAGAACATAGAAATTATTGACCATGCACCGGACCGAAAAACGCCTACGTTATCTTGAAGCATTACGCATATTAGAGAAAAAACCGACTATCAACACGGTAAAAGAAACAGAGTTTCTTCCCACCATCATAAGAAGAAATGGCGCAAGAAACCAACCGACTACGTATACCGCCACGAGAGAGAGAGGAGAGATCGAGGGGGGAGAGACAGAGAGAGAGAGAGAGAGAGAGAGATCGAGGGGGGAGAGACAGAGAGAGAGAGAGAGAGAGAGAGAAAGAGAAAGAGAGAGAGAGGAGCAAACAGAGAGAGAAAGAGAAGAGAGAGCGTGAGAAGGAGCGAACGAGAGAGAGAGAGATAGAGAGGGGAGCAAACAAGAGAGAAAGAAAAAGAGAGAAGCGTTGAGAAGGAGGCAACCTTGAGAGAGGAGAGAGAGCAAGAGATTGAGAGAAAGAGCGGAAGAAGTAGAGAGAGAAAGCAGGAGAGAACGAGCGGAAGATATATCAACCCCAACCAACACCCAACCGACGCTAATAACCCCGTCCAAACTACGTAGGTCTGAACGCCTCAGGGGGAGATTTCGTTACCATCCAACGACCAATTAAAATCCGTTCCCACCGACCCGCCCACCGATTGTACACGACCTTGCATGCTATAAATACTTGTAAAACGTATCTTATTATTATTATTATTATTATTATTATTTAGGAAGCAGACCCTCTCACAAGCATACTTTATTAAAAGTAATGGCTTCTTCAGCAGCGTTACACTTGAAGAGATTCTCCTCTATTTTCCGAATAGCGACTTTTTCCCTGCTACTATTATTATTATTATTATTCTGTATATCTGGTCCACATACTTATCATCGTCACGGGTACACCTTTTATTTTTTATAATTATTCTGTATATCAGGTAAAACAATAATATTCAGTGGTGAATTATGTTGATTCTATATACGCGTATATACTATATATATATATATATATATATATATATATATATATATATATATATATATATATATATATAACTTTCCATGTCCTGGGTTCGTCTTCAGTCTAACTAAAATCATCCAACACGAAAATAAACATGTAAACTCCAATTTTAAAGAGAGAACAGATTGACGACCCCTCTAACGGACGAGGCAACGAACAGGACGGTCCACTATCCAGCTACATGATTTCTTCTCCTCTACTTACATTTCGCGTGGCTATTCTTCTTGATCTCCCCTACGACCAAGAAGGATAGCTTACGTATTTACTTTTTTGTATTGATAACTTCTGAAGTGAACCCAGGGGCAGGGTTCAAAAGCTATGTAACGTGTTTTGTTTTTTTTTTTTTTTTTTTTTTTTGTAAAATCAGCAAAATTCACCACTGAATTTATTGTGGACCTGAATACAGCATATTACTTCTCGATATAGAGGGGAAAGACCTAATATTATCATCATATCACTAAAAAGAAAAGCGAACGTTTGTACGGAAGAAACTTAATTACCCTTTTATTTGCCAGCGAGAAGCCACAGAACATAAAGCAAATTTGTGAATAAAGAGAAAATAGTATATGAACAACGGTAGAGATAAGTCAATAAAAAAAATTAATATATCTCTTTTTCTCCATTATAATTAAATTGTAACTACATTCTTGTTTCGTCAGTCAAAAGGAAGTTAAACAAAATTTGCAGTATTACAGGCCTCGAAGATTGTTCCCTATAAATAAAACTACGACTTAGTTTCCCAAAGAGGCTCGGCTGCTGGCGATACTCTACCTCCCAATATATTCATGACAAAATCCTCGGTAAATATCAAATTAGCATATCTACATTGCACGTCACATGACCCAAAAGAACCGACTTTTTTCGGGGAACTCAACGTTCGTATGAACTCGAAAGACTTTTGAAAGCGGCGCCCAGTTACTGAGGTTAGTTTTATCATTTTTTTTATATAAATATCTACATTCATTTACGCATTATGGATTAATGATTCAATCGCAGTAGGAAAGAACCACCAGATCTTTCACGTTAACGGCATACGTTTTTGTGAGGACAAGATATATTACATACTTTTGGGGACACTACTTTCCCCAGTATATGGTCGACATTTTGCATTTTTTCCTCTCTCGAACGAACCAGGTTAGAAAAAGCATAACTCACGTTTCAGTTCAGAAAAAATACACCGCACAACGAAACTTACGAGGTTTTGATGTGAACTACATTTGCGAAAGATAACGAAATTCCGACTTTCATCCTGCAAAATGTTTCGTCCGAATACCTCCCAGATCACCTGTCGAGTCACGTCGTCCTTCGATATGGCAACACTTTTATGAGAGGAAAGTTGGTTCTGATACAAAAGGAGTTTGAGCTTCAATTGCAGGTTTTACGGTCGTCGAATTAGGTTGATGAATATTTTCATTTTATCATTTGTCATGTAACTGTTAATTTCAGTTTGTTAGCCAATATAATAAATTAGAATAGTCAGTTTTATGCCGTGTATTCTCTCAGAATATTTTCCTAATAAACTTAGTTACTTGTTGCATTTCCATTCCTTTTTTAGTGAGTAGATTTTAATGTTCAATCCAACGTCCTATTTTTTATTATAGCTTAAGAAAACGTGTGAAAGATTCGTCGTTCTTAAATCATCTCTAGAAAGAACCTTACATATGACATGAAAAAGATTGCGACCATTCCTTGGAGACGCAAGACGTTAGACCCACCGGAAAAGCCTTTCAAGTAAAAATCGGTAACTGGGATATATATCATCGTCATACATGCTGGGAGAAGTCTTTTCTTGGATCGAATTAGACGCCTGATATCCGAGAGTTCTTGACGGCTCTCTCCATTTTATTTTCCCTCGCAAATTCCTTCTTTTCCTTATCCTCTATTTTCACATCTCCTGCAAGCTCTCTTTTCCTCTTCTCTATTCCAACGTCCCCTCCCCCTAAAAACTGGGAATTTTCCGTCCCCTAAAAACTGGGAATTGTCCATCCCTCTAAAAATTAGGAATTTTCCGTGAGATGTTTGACTCTGCAAGTTCTTGAATACTTACTCTCTCCATTTTCACTATTATTTCTTAACCTTATGATCATGCTCTTTTTTTTCTTTTCTTTTCATTTCTTTTCAGACGAAAAGCACTGAAAAAGTCCTGAGCTATTCCTCAGACGTCTCAAGATTTTATAAAAAAAAAAAAAAAAAAAAAGGGAAGGAAAGCTGTGAAATGGAAAAAGGAAAGGGAAAATTGGACTCGGTGAGTAGGTGGTTTTCGCTTCCCACTCAACACCTGCCGTGTGGGCGCTTTCTCTCTCTCTCTCTCTCTCTCTCTCTCTCTCTCGTCTCTCTGTCTCTCTTGTCTCTCTCATATATATATATATATATATATATATATATATATATGATATATATATATATATATCTCTCTCTTTCTCTTTCTCACTCTCTGTCTCTCATATATATATATATATATAGATAGATTAATATATTATATGGTATATTTATATATACATATATAATATAGTATATGTTATATATATATATATATATATA
>NC_061100.1:5858375-5860875 GCF_015104395.2 Macrobrachium nipponense
TGTTTCATATATTGTTATAGTGGTTAGCGTCGTGACATGCGACTCAAATGTCGAGATGAAAAATCACTGATATTGCATCACGATCAGTTACTGCTGCAGTGTGGGGTCTGTGGTGGGAGGTTGAAGCCAACATTCTTTGGAAGCTTGAATTTCAAGTCAATGGCCCCTTTGGTGTTCTTGGTTCTATATGTGAATAGGTTTGATCTACCTATATGTATATATATATATATATATATAATATATATATATATATATATATATATATATATATTGCTCACCTTCAAATCCTCTATCCTTATTACTTGATATCTTTCTCCTTCTTACATTTTTCTTGATTCCCTTATCCATCTTTCTGATTACATACACATGCTTTTTATCCCTCCTGTCATATCCATTTCCTCACCCAACTACGTACTTTTATTTTGTTTCCTCAACTCCAGTCCGTCAGAATATCATCCCTTACTCTAAAACTTAAATTTACCTCTATCTTTTATTTCACTTTCATCCAATAATGATAGGCTAAATTTCCAGCTACGTCTCGTCTTGTCATTTCATCTATCAACATGCACTTTGCACTGCACATAACCTATCAAATTCTTTTCTTCCCCATCTCTCCTTCATGAACATTTTCTTTTTCTGGAAACCATGATTTTTTATTAATCAAGCCTTTTCCCAAACATTTTTCCATAGAAAGCAGAGTCCAGCTGCCTATCTTACTGCACCGTTTTCTACCCATCCCTACATATAAAAATGGGCAGCTTTCATGTCCCCTATGATGGGTGTGACCACGGGTGCAACAATACGATACCCACAGTGTTGATTCAGGAAAACGTTATGTCATAACCAACAAAAATGGACCCTAATCCCCCAAGTATCATCCCTAGTATGATATATTATTATCATTATTATTATATCATAATTATTATTTCAGTGGATGAAACCTATTCATATAGAACAAGCTCACAGGGGTCACTGACTCGAAATTCAAACTTTCAAAGAATGCTGTTTTCAACCTCCCACCGCAGACCCCACACTGCAGCAGAAACCGACCCTGTGATTTTTCATCGCCCTGGGAGAGACACGAACCCGCAACATCTGAGTGGCACATCAAAGCACTAACCACTATGTATTTATTGTCAATGCAAGTAATTCTTCGTGACGCGGTACCCACTTCAGTAATCATTAATTGACCCCTCTTGAAAACTGTTGCAAAATGTTCCAAAGAACAGCAAGTATCGTGAATGCCCACTGCCCTCGTCTTCCATTGGCGAAGTGCCCCTGCCACTTGATTCCAAAATTACCACAACCCTGGACTGACCCAAGCCAGCTCATTCTCGAATTGGATGTGCAAGAGGAAGTGAATTTTTGAATTTTGAAGTTACTGAATGTGGAATATAAAAAGGCATAGGTTCGAATCTTGTTAAGAATAGGTCACTTTTCAAATGTGTTTCCCTTTAGGTGTTAACCGTTCCCAAGGCATAATGCATTCGAGATTAATTTGTGGATTCACCAGGAACTAAAATAATTTATCAGCAACCTCAAATACTGTAAAAGCACGACTTTGATATTCATGATAATGAAATTGCGTTGCATAGGATTAGAAATGCAATATACGTATATCATTAATTTTGTTAGCAAATGGGAACCGAGGAAATCCCGTGTAATCAGCTGGTTAATGAGCATAAAAATGAATGATGTGATTATGACACTTCCGAGTTTGGCTTCGCATTCCGTGCAGCAATGACACGACAGGAATATATGATGTAAAAGGTACCTCTCAGAAGAGGAGTATTATCGAACGACTGAGAGAATTGTAATGGAAACATTCTAACGACGCAATTTACTGGAATTCTGACGCCTCCTTTTCACCTTCGTCACTAAATAGGACATGGACCACGGTTAGCGAGGCGATAAATATTTCTAATTGGGTCTTTACCCTGAAAGAAGTAGACGTTTTCAGGCTTTTTCTTTGCGTTTTCCTTCGAAAGATACTATCTAGATTTTTCTGAAGAGACCGAGTCTTAACCTGCACGAAAAGGAGAATATAAAGACCCATGAGTCTTTTCTGTACAGCGTATAATGATGTATGAAACTGTCGGCCGGCCTTGGTGGCCTTTCCTATAGCGTTGCCAGGAGCACGATCATGGCTAATTTTAACCTTGAGTGAAATAAAAACTACTGAGGCTAGATGGCAGCAATGTGGTATTGATGATAGCAGGGTGGATGACCAACGTACCAATTTACAACCCTCTAGCCTAAGTAGCTTTTAAGATCTGAGGGCGGACAGAAAAAATGCGGACGGGCAGACAAAGCACTCTCAATAGTTTTCTTTTACGGAAAACTATAAGTAATATGGGATATGGTGAAAGAAAGATACAGAAAGGAAGTAAGATATAAAAAGAGAAAGACAACGGAAAATAACACTGACGTGAGAATGGGCTTCGATGCATAAACGATTACGAGCTCTCCTTCATCAATTTTTTACAGAACAGCTTCGTCT
>NC_061100.1:5865317-5880317 GCF_015104395.2 Macrobrachium nipponense
AGTTTGAAGGATTATATCCTTCTAATATATCTATGAATGCTTTTGTATCTTTTGGTTAGGACTGTTGCTGATCTCATAGATGAGAAATGCCAGTTCCCTTCCTGCTACCTCATCGTATGCGAATTTGCCAAGCAAGCCAAATTCGCCATTTTTTCCCGCAGTTGGAACTTACTGCCATCTTGTTCTGATTACAGTTTTCACTTGATAAACTAACTTAGAAGACGCTTTATCCTACTATTTTTCACACTAATCTTATCACCGATAGTTCACGAACACTTCTAGATATTTCTCAAATTCTAGACGTATGTTAAACTTGTGATATCTGTTGATTAATCTGACTTCGCGCGGAACGTCTCACCAAGCAAGATGGCTACTACGAGAGATAGGAAAAAGATAAAGGTTAAATGATGTGAACTGAATAACAAAGAAAGAAAAGAACGGGAAAAAAGGAAATGTAAAGAACAGAGAGAGAGAGAGAGAGTGAGAGAGAGAGAGAGAGAGAGAGAGAGAGGGTGGATGGGTGGGGGGAATTATGTAGACGGTTTTTACCCTCTAGAATCCAGATGCAGTTTTGGGAAAAATTGCGGCAAGAAGTGTCAAAGAAAGATATTTCGAAATATTGGGAAAATGAGAAAATCAGAATGAAGCAGAAACGTATTTTACCTAATTATGGGGCTAATATATTCTTAAGTATATAGGTTATAAAGTATACGTAACCACACAAACATATGTATGTATGTATGTTATATATATGATATATATATATATATATATATAATATATATATATATATATATATATATATATATATATATATATATATATATATATATATATATATATATATATATATTGTATATACCTATATATATGTATATATATATATAGAAAATATAGTAAATATATATATATATTATATATATAGATATATATAGTATATACATATATATATATCTATATATATATATATATATATATTATATATATATATATATTATATATATATACTATAGTATATATATATATATCTTTATATATATATATATATATATTAATTTATAAGTATATATCATATATATCTATATATATATTATATATATATATATCTATATATATATATATAATATATATATATTATAGATATATATTATATATATATATTATATAATATATATATATATATATATATATAATAGATCTATATATATATGGTTTATATATAATATATATATATATATATATATATTATATATATATATATATATATATAATATATATATATATATAATATATATATATATATATATATAATATAATATATATATGTATGTATATAATATGTATATAATTTTTCTATTGACAAAGTTTAGCACATGCCTATTCAACGTATCATACTACTCAGCAACGTACAAATGCTTATGTGAAAGTACCAATCCTTACCAGAAGGCCCTTAAGCATTCGTCACCTGGAAGTCATTTCGCGGAGCAATAACATTTGATAAAGTAGAAAGTCCAGAGAGAAGTCGCTTCGAACTTGAAGCCGCAACGTGGCCGAGACGCCATGTACATTTGCAAAGGGACTTTTAAGTGAGAGTCTGTGACCCCAGACGCCATTTGCATAGAAATATCCAGGACAGAGTTTCTGATTGAAGAAGGAAGTCTTTGGGGATCTCCTGCAAAAGGATTTAAAAAAGGAAACTTGTTTACTTGGCGATTAGGGTAAATCTCTCGTGTTTTATCAAATGGTTGAGGAAGGACAACTGGGGAAAGGTTTGGCATTAACGGTAAAAAAAATGAAACAAGGGGAAAGGAAGGATGTGATAAAATTGGATAAAAAAATTGGGATACCAGATAACGTTATATGTTTTTTTGAAAGTTCTGACAATTTTGATCTAATTTAATATCCCCGAATAACTTTTCTCCCATAAATGAATGTGTGTATCGGTGTTAGGTTGGGTAATAAACAGTTACGTTAAGTGATTTGTTTTCCTTTGGAGCCATTAGTTGCTTTATTTAATTTTTTACTCATTCTTTTTCGTCTGTTTCCATCTAGATTTCCAACTTCCCCAATTTTGTACTTTTTTCATGTTACCATTTTCAACCCTTGATCAAGCCCAAATCTTCGGAGTAATCCTGTGAAGGATCTTCGGAGAAATCCTGTGAAGACATCATCATTGTGATAAACATCCTTTTTAACAAACAAAAGCCTCCAGAGTATTCTCGCGCAAACAGTTGCTCCATTTACAGAAGCTAGTATTTCAACTACTTGTTAATCTGTAGACTTTTATCATTTATTTTAAAAAGTAAACAGCATCTTTATTGGGCAAATTACCGGATACTTTTCACTTTTTCGTCAATGATTGCTGATACCCTTGTAACGTATCTAGTATATAATAACGAGTCATCAGATGGTTATGAATGTCAAAAAATTTCTGTACCTTAATGGGAGAATAACCCTAAAAAGATACTTTTTGAAAGCTTTTTGACAGTTAATCTCGGTCTTAATAGTGATTTTAATGATACTGAATTGCCATGTGATATCATAATATTTGCAGTGCTTGCTGCGGTAATGGATTTCAAGTTATTGCGAAACATTATATCTTCCTGTGATATGTTCATTCAGTGATCAGTGCGTATACCATAGAAAGAAATTAAATAGAGATAGATAACCCATAGAGATGTACACGAGCTGTGCTTCAGTAGTTTTGAAACGCTCGAACTCTCCTTTTCTTCCGTGCAAATTATGTAAACAATAGGAAAACATTTTAACTTTCTCACTAAATTATGTCCTTTGTGTAAATACGTAGGAATACATTACTTCTGTACATTTACTGTGGTTTGTTTTTCTTTCAGCAGAAACTACAAAGCGTGCCAATTCAATCGTTAGATTTCTTCCAAATGCAATACTAGATTGTAAAGGTAAATGCCTGAGAGTGTTCGAAAGATTGAGTTCGGCAATCGTGGAACATATTGTAGTAGAAAAACTAAGCCTAAGGGCAATGGAGATGATATTGTTTGGATGAGGGATCGCGGACATTTAGATGCTTGAAACTCTCTCTCTCCTCTCTCTCTCTCTCTCTCTCTCTCTCTCTCTCTCTCTCTCTCCTATACGCATTCCTCTTGTAAACTGTTTGCTGTTTCAATAAAAGAACGTCAGCTAGCTGTGAAAATTTTTTATCAGACAGGAAAAGTTTTCCTGTATTTAAAGTTTAACACTTCCTCGCCGTTTTCAGAGTCCGATTAAATTTTTTTCTCTTTTAACTGACTTTCTCATTTTTGCATTAGCGTTGTAGAGAGAGAGAGAGAGAGAGAGAGAGAGGGGGGGGGGGGACTCAGCAGTTGGAACTTACACCTACCACCCCATAAATACACTATCGTTTCTATTACCCTTTGAGACAGCCCGTTCTATTGAGGCAGTAGAACGATCTGCCAGTTTGAGCAGAGGTCCTGTGGCAGCTTACCGAAGCCGGCATGAAGCTTAACGCCTCTTGATAAATAATTTAACAAAAAGTTAATTTGGTTGATAATTTTTTTTTCTTTTTTTTTAGAAGGGACTTCATAAAAGTTGAAGATGCATATGGAGTAGCTTGCTGTAACAGTGTTGTATCTTTACAAATTTACGACAGAATTCATAGCATTAGTGAAATTCGACAGATTTTAATGAATGAAGTAATGGAATTTTATCCAACCAATTGCACCTGATAGCTGATATATACCTGTTTCCGCTGGGTATTTCATTTCATCGCCTCATTGACTTGGGAACGAGTCTAGCTAGAGTGTAAATAATGTCATGGCTGAAGTATGATATGGGGCCAGTTCTGTTCTCTTATACTCATACCAATGGATATGAACAACAGAAAATATAAAGTATGAGATGTGATAAAAACTGCATAACGTATAAAAATGACATAGCACAATAGGAAGAATAACCCATTCTGTGCAACGAAGAACAAGGAACCCGGACAGATAATAGTAACTCGACCTCTGTGGTCTCCCTAAGGCAAGTTAGAAGAATCCTGAACGCCCAAAAAGACTGAATTGAACAAGAGTTGAAACTATATTCTTCTTCAGTTGCAAAACTGACATCGCTGCTCATTAAAAATTCCCAAATACATCAGACAATTTTTAGCGGATATTAAATTTTTTAAAATTTTTTTGTTACAAATAGAATTTGAAATAGAGTTTCGCCTTCTCTGTTATTATCGCCTGAAGTCAATGAAAGCGCCAATACCTCAACGACATAAAAGCTGGAAATAAATAAGAAAAAATAATGCCTGCTGAGCAAAAAGTTGAATGTTAAGAAGATTAAGAAAAAATAGAAAATTAAGTAGGAAAGTTAATGAGTTCTAAAAAAAGGATGACGACAAAAGCTGATGTTTTGCGAAGACGTTACAAAGGCAAAGAAATCCTCTTCAAAATATTTCTAAAAGTCTGATTAAAAGCTTCAAGTAAGAGACATTATGAAACCTAGAGGTCACTGAAAGAAATGAGATCAGGATCTGACAATCTAAAAATGAAGGCGCGTAGAGCTTCATCTCGAAAAATTTTCAGAATTCGATGTATATATATACATATATATATATATATATAGATATATATATATATAATATATATATATATATATATATATTATATATATATGTGTGTGTGTGTGTGTGTGTGTGATATATATATATTTATATATATATATATATATATATATATATATATATATATATATATATATATATATATATATATATATATATATATATATATATATATTATATATATATATATATATATATATATATATATATATATACATATATATATATATATATATATATATATATATATATATATATATATATATATATATATATATATATATATATATATATATATATATATATATATATATATATATATATATAGATATATTATATAACTATATATATATATATATATATATATATATATATATATATATATATATAATTTTATGTATATATATATATAATATATATATATTTTATATAATTTCATATATATATATATATATATATATATACATATATATATATATAATAAATGTATGTGTATGTGTAATTGATATTAAAAATGTAAATATGAGTACCACAGGAGGGAAGAAGCTCATTAAGATCTGAAGAGCGGTTCCGATTCAACAACGCGTGAATTATGTAGGTCTGGCTTTGAATGACATAAGTATGATGTAAGATTAGATGAGTATGAGGCGAGGATTAGATGATGATGATGATGATGAGACAAGAGTTAGATTTGTACGAGGCAAGGATTAGAAGATTATCAGACGATTTTTTAAGCAGCTTATCATATATGTCGTCGCTTTTGCTATTTCATGGACTGTCCGATCGATTCTAGAGCCAAGTCGTGATAAATTTCTGCTCTCACCAGAAACATAAGGTCTTATGGCAGGCTTTTTTTTACTAGCAGACGTTAGGTGTATGACCTGACTGTCGAGAATTTGAGAAAAATCTTGAGAGCATCTGATAAATTGAAACGCTTATATAAATAATGAAATGTTAAGTACAGAGTCTCACTGAAATAACCTGAAGACTGAAATCGACTGTCCCTCCGTACGTTCTTTACGTACACTTGTGCACACACAAAATCGTGTGTGTGTGTGTGTGTGTGTACTTTGCGGAATATAGAAGAATTTTTGCCAGTTAAAACAGTGCACAAGGAAAAAACATTTTTCTTTTGTTTTTTACTACTATACCTTTTGCCTGTTAAAACTGTGCACAAGGATTTTTTTTACTAGTAATGATATGAGAAGCCAGCTCGAGTGGCTTGAATATTGCTAAATAGCAATATTTATCAATGGAAACTGAACAGATCTGGTACGTTTATTAAATGTTTTCCTTTTAATTCGCCAACTCAGGGGATAAAACAGGATAACAAATCTAGCGATACCCGGGAAGTGAAGCCTGTGTTTTCCTTATAGGATTCACCATTCGTCCAAGAGGAAAATAAAAAAGTCCGGCTGACTAATATTTTGAGAAGGGCATCAAGAGAAGCGGGTAAACATGAATTGGGCCGATAACGTAACTCGCTTAACAACGAGGCAACGCAGCATTCGGGCATGATCGTAGTCAGGGTTGGCTGGTGTTTAGGGGAGCCTGGTTCGCTGACACCATGGAAGGTTTTTTTCTCTTTAGGTTTTGCTCTTGAGGAAATTTAGTGCCGGGTATGGTATTTTGTGAAAGCTTACTGGATGGAGAGAGAGAGAGTTATAAAATAAAACTGGAACCAAGTCTTCATTTGCCCTTATAACTAAAATGATAGGTTACCGTGAAATCCAACCGTAGTAATTTTTTTAATGTTTTTTCTACTTAGAAAAATGACTGAATACATATAAGGAAACAATGCATAATGGTTATATTAATGACAATGATGATCATTGATATTGTTGTATCTTCTATAAAAGTTATACGTTAATTATATAAAATTTCGGTATATATGCAATACGGAAGGTTGTGTAAGAGAATAATTGAAACATTCTACAAACATGAAGTAATGTGTGCCACATCTAATGGAAATTTGGTTATATACGTAATAAGAACCTGCAGAATACACAGTGCATGATAACCAACAATACAAGTTAACCAGGTACCAAATAGTTATCGTGAACTAAATAATAGTCATCTAATTTGTGATGATATGTCATTTTTGTCTATGAAGCGATAAGCTGAATCATAGTTATCTATTTGACCTAACATATTCAAGCCCGTACGTTTGTTCATCGAAGACAGACCAATATGTGTTATAAACTCGCTTCAGAGCTGTCATCGAATGAATAATATTGTATTTTCTTATGTGGTAATAATGTTTACTAGGCTGCTCGCGGCATTATGCATTGTTTCCTTATGTGTATTCAGTCATTTTTAAACGTAAAAATAAGCATTAGAAAATGAATACGGTTAAGTTTCACTGTAGCCTATCATTTTAGTTATAAGGGCAAATGAAGACGTGGTTGCATTTTTCTTTATATTTAGATTTACCAACAACATATGGGTGTCCGTCCATCCTGACTTCTTGGAAATAGAATAGTATCTTGAAGTTGATCAAGGTGCGATATATTCATTGACACTTTTTACGTGGATAACTAGAACCGTTGATTTTGTAATACGTTTACCAGTTTCCAGATGCCACTAAAACAACCTGTTAAAACTGTAGTTATTTGGTTTCGAGTTATCAGTGTTCACAGAGAGAGAGAGAGAGAGAGAGAGAGAGAGAGAGAGAGAGAGAGAGAGAGGTGGGGTGGGGGATGGGATGGATATTTAATGAAAGGTTTCAGTTTCTACAACCTAGGTTATGACCCAAGACAATCGATTATACCAACCGAGTACTTGAATCACAGCTCAGGTTAGCAGAGATAATCTGACGCTCTCTACTGAGAGCCGGGAATGCTACCATGTACAGCACAACCATGAGAGAGAGAGAAAGAGAGAGCGGCCAAAAGGTCACTATCATTAAATTTTTCAGTGTCCCGACCGGAACTGTATAAAACAGATTAATTGGAGAGGAAATATAATAAAATTCCCTAATATTGCATCCACTGGGACTCGGATATATATGAATAAAAGAAAAAGCGAATTAAAATGGACATATTCAGATTGAGATTTGTTGCGATAAAAATCATGAAACCTTTCCAGCCACCCAACAGCAAACCTGGATCCCAGATGTGAAAAAAATGTAAATTCTGGGAAAGAAAAAATTCAGAGTAAAATAATTGTAACAGTTTCAATGTATATACCGTATATTTTACTTATATTTTATATCCCGTTGTTATTATATATATATATATATATATATATATATATATATATATATATATATATATATAATACATACGAGTATATAGTATATTATATGCCCTTGTAGAATCGGGGTTTTGACACGAGTCTTTTCAGCAAGACGGCCCAGGCTTGATTGGAGAGAGTGACGGAGCAATTTAAACCCGTTTCATTAAAATGTCTTAGTGCTTTATGAACCGAAGCCATGAATTCAATGCCGTGAAAATTTCTGAGGAGTTACATATGGAATGGGACTTGGCCAGCAACATACCAAGCAGTGAATATATCACTTCCATACAAAATAATCATTCATAGTAGAGAGAGAGAGGTCCTTGAGCGTGTAAGCAAGTTAAAAATATTAAATGCATGAAAAGTGATTTGTACTTCTGTTTTGACATAATTATGGATCGCGAGCTGAGAGGAATCTGCAGTACCATCTTGGGCTGGACACTTGAGAATTCCCTGGGCTCGAAACAGTGAAGAGGCAAAATTGATAGGACACAGCGTTGGCGTCTATGTTATGCGAGGACAGGACGGCCCTTTGCATTGATCATAGGAAGGAGAAACATGAAGACAAAGATAAAAACAGAGAAAAGCCGAGGGTTTCTACTGGCACTAAGAGGTTGAATCAATCATTTTCTTCATATCACGTTAGAAGAATATTATAAGTGCAGGGTGACAGATATGACGTGCTGACTGAATGGTACATTTGGTGAGGAAGACACCTGGTATTTGTGTGTGTTGGTTTAACCGTTTCAGCAATCGCGTCATTCGGTGTTGACCTCTAGCGTGGACAGTAGTTTGTGATCGGTTTTGAAAAAAAAACCCTCGAAAATAAAAGATGAAATAGGAATTCCGATAATTAAAATAATATAACGAACTTCGATCTTGGGAAATATGTCGGTGATGCAAAAAAAGAAAGAAAAAAAAAAGAATTAAAAACTAAAAACGGAAACAATGAATAGAAAATAAAGTTGGGAATATTTTTTTGGAAAAGAAAAATACAGCAAAAATGGGACGGGAGGTGTTGAATCGGTAGTACCAAAAAAAAAAAAAAAAAAAAAGCTCTATCCGTGATGTAAAGGAAAACATTATCTCCAATAAAGAAAATAAAAGATTGGACTATATATAGATTAAAAATGCATGAAAATATAGGCGAAGGAAAAAAAATAATAAAAAAGGAATCTTTCAAAATTACAAAATGAGGAGAGATATTGATGAATAAGATAAATTGTCACTCACAATTCTTAGACATTTTAGCTGCGTTATTTGTGGGTACGTGAGACTCAGAAATAAATGTAAACGTGCTTTCACGTGCGCACAGAACCACAGAAATCCTTTTGTGAATGGATTTTGAAAATGATTGTGGTAGTTAGATCTCTGATTTTCATGTAACTAATGACCATTACTTGAATTTAGATGACTCGCGCACCCACTGAGAAGGGGGAAAACAACCCACAGTGAGAAAAGAGAACCCCCGATTAAATTAATTGTGTTGTATCCATATAATATAAAATTCACGCCAGCCGATATTTTTCCAGGAGAATTATAATATATTCACATCACCGGTACATCTGATGTCTAGGCCAGTCCGTTACGACGCTCCTGATTGGCTGTTGATAAGCCAATCACGGGGCTGGAAACAGTCTCTCTCAAGAGTCACTTAGGCAGGATGTTTGTTCTACCTCTCCTGAGGGATACGTCAGGAGAGGTGGAACATACATCCTGCCAGTATGAACTCTCGAGAGAGACTGAGTTTTTCCAGCCCTGTCATTGGCTTATCAACATCCAATCAGGAGGGTCGTAAGGGACTGGCCAAGACATCAAATGGACGGCTGATGTGAATCTACTATAGTATATTATACTTAAGCCTTATAGTGGTGAATACCTAAAAGTAATTTTACACTATTATTATTATTTTTATTATTATTGTGAAAACTAAAACAGATAAATAAAAAGCATGAACCTGGGGCCCAATAAAAATATCCGAACACTCCAAAGCGCGTAGGTAGAACTTTCCACGCACCACTGCCTTAGATTTTCTATCTGACGTAGATTGTTGTTTTTGCATGAATAATATTTACTTTTTTGTTGATTCATATTTATTGTTATTTAGTATGTTTTCTTCTCTCTATGTTTTGTTTGCATTTGTATGGATTCTATTTTGTGACGCCTGCTGTTTCCGAATGGATTTTGACTCTGTATAATAATAATATCCTCATATTAAAATATTGTAATTATTTATATGATTTATCTGTTTAAGAACGGTAGTCTTTAAGATTTATTTTCGCCGACGTACAACCTTGGGCCAGCATCGGACACTCTGGGATGAACGTGTAATCAGTAGCTAACCAACTTCAATTACTCATTTCCTTCTCTGTGCAGAGATTGCACTCAAGTACACTTGTTGGGTGATTGTCTGCGGACATTTGAGTCCGACTGTAAGTTGGTCCGATCTTGCGCAAAAGTCCTCAGGATTGGAACTTGGCATCTCGACTCTCTCGTATATATTGTCACTGTTTCGATGACCTACGTACACCTCTGATAGTAATGATAACGAAGATAAAGTAGCAGCAATAAACATGAATAGCAACAACAAGTATTGATGCACAAAGAAATCGTCAGAGTAGTTGTGTTTTGACGAAGAGCTCGGCCGTAATTTGTCCAAAATAAAGCGCCTTGGTGGCGTGATCGGTATTGTCTTGACCTGCCACCTCGGTGGCCGCGAGTTCGAGTCTCGGGCATTCCATTGAGGCGTTAGAGATGTGTATTTTTGGTGATAAAATTTCTCTCTCGACGTGATTGGGAAGTCACGTAAAGCCGTTGGTCCCGTTACTGAATAACAACTGGCTCCATGCAACGCAAAAACACCATACTAACTAACTAATTGACCTAATAGATTCACGCCAGTCACGCAAAACGTTTCCGCTGCCAACAAGAGGCTATTAGCGGGCCCTTATGCTTCGTTTCGACTAACAATATATTGATATCACAAAATATATTGTTGCAATATCTGTATTGTGGTCGCCAGGATTCCTCTGGCCAAGGAGATAATGACCTTTTTTTTTTAAGTTACTAAATACTTAATCAGCTCTTAATTTGCCACCATTTGATTACTTATGGAGATGCATAATGTATGAAACTGAAAGCGGATTGGTGGTTATTCAACATGTTGACTGAACGTTGATGAATTCCTTTAAAACAGCTATTTAGGTAGATTGGGAATTGTTGTCTGCTGCTTATATGTACACACACGCATATAATATATATATATATATATATATATATACATATATATATATATATATATATATATATATATATATATATATATATATATATATATATATACATTTTATATATATACACGCACATATAGTCTCTCTCTCTCTCTCTTCTCTCTCTCTCTCTCTCCTCTCTCTCTCTCTCTCTCTCTCTCTCTCTCTCTATATATATATATATATATATATATATATATATATATATATAAATAATGTGTGTGTGTGAATTTCTATTATACTTACCGCGACATTTTTATTTCCATTCGCATGTATTAAGCATCACATTTCGTTTAATTTCCAATTCATTACACATCGGAAATTACTTACACGCAAGGGGAATAATGAGGGTTAAGTGTTTTGTCACCAGTGGGATTCTAACTGCCGCCTGGTAGAGGAGCAACGAATGCACAGTGACTAAGACCATTGTGCTATCATTGGTCATAGTCACTGCATTTACATTGTCTCCCAACAAGGCAGCAGGTGGAGTCCCACTAGTGATGCAGCGCTTATCACTTATAGTCCAACCCACTTGCGTGTGTGTTATTTTCCGAGGTATAACGAATTGGATATTGGACGGAATTATGGGCTTGATATACATATATATATATATATATATATATATATATATATATATATATATATATATATATATACATATATATATTTATCATGTTTTTAGAGGGAGTCGTTGCCTTCATCCCATTTCCTCCCTGCATGCTACCCAGTGATTTATATATATATATATATATATATATATATATATATATATATATATATATATATATATATATATATATATATATGGCATTATGCCAAGCACTGGGGCAACTAAGGCCATTCAGCGCCGACACGGAAATTGACAGTAAAAGGTTTGAAAAGTGCTACAGGAGGAAAACCTTGCAGTTGCACTATGAAACAATTGTTAGGTGAGGGTGGACAGTAAGAAAGAAGAAAGAGAATATGAACGGAGGTACAGTGAAAGATATGAAAGTAATTGCAGCTAGGGGCCGAAGGGACGCTGCAAAAGACCTTAAGTAATGCCTACATTGCACCGAATGAGGTACACTGACGGCACTATCCCCCTACAGGGAACTTCTTACTGTTGCTGCTGTTCTTTCTAAACCTCTTTTTCTATGATCACTCTATGAGAGATGTTAATTAGGTTTTCTGGTCTCTCTCTCTCTCTCTCTCTCTCTCTCTCTCTCTCTCTCTCTCTCTCTCCATTTCTAAGTCAACACGTAAGAAAGCACTCAACAAATATGCTTTATATTCTTTCCCTACATAAAATTAAGAAAAAGAGTAAGCTTAAGGGTTTTTATCTTCTCTCGTAAGAACATTACCTTCCATTTGTAGGGAAAATAGCAGAGATAAAAAAGGACAATGACACTGGGTATTTTTTTTAAAGAAATG
Source organism: Macrobrachium nipponense (assembly GCF_015104395.2). Taxonomy (NCBI): domain Eukaryota; kingdom Metazoa; phylum Arthropoda; class Malacostraca; order Decapoda; family Palaemonidae; genus Macrobrachium; species Macrobrachium nipponense. The sequence goes on from NC_061100.1 coordinate 5,877,825, forward strand.
AGAATTTCTTTTTATATCAAAGATGTCATTCTTCCATTTTTAGGGGAACAGTAGGTTAAGGAAAAGCAAGAAGAAATTTACACGAGGTGTTTTTGAAATAGAATATATTCAGAGGCACTATACTGCACAATGCAATATTGATGCATTTTGAGACAGATGTTGCGAAATCGAATCTTGAAATCCTTCCACACCTTGTGGAAGGCACAAAGCATTCCGGAAGATGAAAGTTGAAGCAAGGCGTCAGTTGGAAACAATGATTGTGAATGTTTCAAGACGAGACTTGTTTTTTCTGGATGACTTTAAGATTGTGGACATAGTATAGTAAACTAACAAACTATTCAGTTGTTTTTGCGTTTTGAGGTGAGAGAGAGAGAGAGGAGAGAGAGAGAGAGAGAGATGTTTTGAACTGAGGAATGTAATTTAAAAAAAGCTCTACATAATTGTCTGTATAACAATGAAAATGCATTTACACTTGTAGCTAATATTAAAATATGAGTGAAAATGCATTCCAAATTTTCACTTGAACACCACAGACCGTTATCTCTTGCGTAGAAAAAAAGAAAGAACATGAATTGAGAATGAAAAAACATGCAAGCTAAATTCCATTAAAAGCGCAAAACGAAATACACAATTGTATCGTAAGACTGAAACACTTTCATAGCTCAAGGGAAACAGTCCTCATTAAGGGAGATAAAACTGACTTGTAATACGTCTCTTGGGTTTGCGTTTGTGTGTGTGTGTGCTTTTTTTTTCAATAACAGGGTACAGGTCTTGATTGAACTGATAAGGGAAAATATGACGATGCCCGGTGAATGTACACCCTATGGACAATTACAGGTTTGAATCGTAGTTAGAGAGAGAGAGAGAGAGAGAGAGAGTTCTGCCTACAAGTTAAGAGAATGTCAAAAAAGGACTTTTCTCATTTGCTTTTGAGATGAGATTACGTAACTCTGGAAGCCATTCCTCCTTCCTCTAGGAGAATGCCTAGAAGCTGTGTTAATATACGTAGAAGTTTTCTGCTTTGGGATGTATGCAGAATGGAGCCTTTAAAATTTGAATATAGCAATCCCTCCTATTTGTTTCTTGAGTCACCCACCATCGTTGTATAATATCTACATATCTACCTGTCTATCTATATACGTATATTACATGTGCGAATAATTTTTCGAAAAACCATTATTCGAAAGGCAATTGTTCGAAAAGTTTTTTTTTTCGAAAACCAAATATTCGAAAACAATAGTTCGAATGTGTAATTGTTCGAATTTACAATTGATCGAAATAACAAATATTCGAATAAGCAGTTTTTCGAAATTAATATTGTTCGAATTCATGAGTAACGTCGACTTGAAAAAAGCCCGACGGCAGTTTTGTATGTTAACACTCTCTCTCTCTCTCTCTCTCTCTCTCTCTCTCTCTCTCTCTCTCTCTCTCTCTCTCTCTCTCTCTCTCTCTCTCTCTCTCTCTCTCTCTCTCTCTCTCCCAAAGTGTAGTTATTCGAGAAACAACTCAATCGCATTGTTTGTATTTTAATTACCTTAAAACAACTTATCGCATTGTTTGTATTCTATTTACCTTAAATAAAAATAAATAAACATAAAAAATAAACCGTTAACAAATCCTTAAAAGCTTAAAGTTCCCATTGTTATTTTGGACGGTTTCCCATTTAGTAGAGAAGCTCTTAAACCCTATGATGACTGAGTTCGTTCAAAGTGAACAAGGAAAACCCATGTTATTAGTGAATGGCCATTTATTTGTGAAAGACAATCAAATGCAAGATGAAATTTGTAAATTACTGTAAATGTCGCGCTATAACAGTAAAAGATGTTACCGTTTCTAAAGAACATAATCATGCAGGTGCTCCAACTGGCGTAGAAGTGCGGAGATTTATTGAAAAAGTGATAGACGACGCAAAAGGTAGACGCGATTCCTCTCATTAAATAATTTCAAATGCATCATCGGATCTTAGCGCATCTGGAGCTCAGGGATTGCCAGCGGTCAATAGTATTAAGCGCTCAATTAGAAGGGTCCGTTTAGAAGAAAATTGTGGACTATCTACACCCTATCATAGGAAGGATATAGTATTCCCAGTCGAGTAGTACCTATATGAGGACTTTCAAGAATGAAGATTTTCTTCTTTTTGACTCGGGTCAGGAAGAAGAGAGTTTTCAGTCAAAATTCGAATGCTATTAGCATTGGCATTTATCCCAGAAGAAAGATTCATTGAAACTTTTGAAAATTTAGTAGAAGAGTTACCTTCACCTGAATTACTTCCGGTAATAGATTATTTTGAAGATAAATTGTGCAAAGATATGTTAAGGAAACTAATGAATTTAAATAAATGAATCGTTTATTAACTTCAATCATATTATCCACATGGTTAGATAAAGTATGTTATAGATTCGAACAATATTCATTTCGAAAAACTGCTTATTCGAATATTTTGTATTTCGATCAATTGTAAAGTCGAACAATTACACATTCGAACTATTGTTT
>NC_061100.1:5882817-5887817 GCF_015104395.2 Macrobrachium nipponense
ATATATATATATATATATATATGTATAGTATATATATATATATATATATATATATATATATATATATATATATATATATATATATAATTATGAAAATAATCCCTTATCATGAAGAAATGATGAATAAACATTTCTCAAGTATTAGTGGATATTTAAAGTGCAATTTTTATTCATTGTTCTCTTAATAATGATCGCCACGCGTAATTAACCACTCTAGAGCCCCGTGGGTGGCTATAGTAGATTCACATCAACCGTGCATTTGATATTTAGGCCAGTCCCTTACGACGCTCCTGATTGGCTGTTGATAAGCCAATCACAGGGTTGGAAACTCTCAGTCTCTCTCGAGAGTTCACATAGGCAGGATGTATGCTCCACATCCATTGACGGATACTTTTGAAAGACGTATCCCTCAGGAGAGGTGGGACACAGATCCTACCCATGTGAACTCTCGAGAGATACTGAGGGTTTCCAGCCCTGTGATTAGCTTATCAACAGCCAATCAGGAGCGTCGTAAGGGTCTGACCTAGACATCAGATGCACGGTTGATGTGAATCTACTATAGTATGATCAGTGGGCATCACGTGGTGCACTGAAGGTATCGCTAAAAGGTGTCTGCAGTTTTCCTTTTGCTCTTAGATTCACTCACTCACTTTTACCTCCGTTCCTCCAACTTACTATTAATTCTCTTTAACATTTACTGATCAGAGCCACTGTGGGATTTTCTCCTAGTTTCGTCTCTTCATATTTGTACTTCGCCTCATTTATTTTCTGGGTCTCTATCTCTTGCTGTCTAACGGCTCCAACTGAATAGCTGTAAGTTCCCCAGTGCTTTCATGATTCGTTCTCTTCCTTTAACATCCAATATTAAGTAAGAAAATGCATAGCAACAAAATGCTCTTGATATAAGAAGGATGCAATTACAAAAATTGATAAAGGAGAGTTCGTAAACGTTTAAACTTCGAAGCCCATTCTCACATCAGTGTTATTTTCCGTTGTCTTTCTCTTTTTATATCTTACTTCCTTTCTGTATCTTTCTTTCACCGTATCCCATTTGACTTATAGTTTTCTGTAAAAGAAAACTATTGAGAGTGCTTTGTCTGCCCGTCCGCATTTTTTGTCCGCCCTCAGATCTTAAAAGCTACTTTGGCTAGAGGGTTGCAAATTGGTATGTTGATCATCCATCATTTTATCATCAACCATACCAAATTCCTGCCCTCTAGCCTCAGTAGTTTTTATGTTATTCACTTAAAGTAGCCATGATTGTGCTTCTGGCAACTCATTAGGACAGGCCACCAAGGCCGGCCGACAGTTTCATACATCATTATACGCTGTACAGAAAAGACTCTTTATATTCTCCTTTTCATGCAGGTTAAGCCTCGATCTCTTCAGAAAAATGTAGATAGTATCTTGCGAAGCAAAACGCAAAGGAAACACCTGAAAACGTCTACTTCTTTCTGGGTAAAGACCCAATTAGAGATATTTATCTCTTCGCTAACCGTGGTCCAAGTCCTATTTAGTGACGAGGGTGAAAAGGAGGTGTCAGAATTCCCGGAAACTGCGTCGTTAGAATGTTCCCATTACAATTCCCTCAGTCGTTTGATAATACTCCTCTTCTGAGAGGTACCTTTTGCATCATATATTCCTGTCGTGTCATTGTTGCACGGAATGCGAAGCCAAATTCGGAAGTGTCATAATCACATCATTCATTTTTATGCTCATTAACCAGCTGATTACACGGGATTTTCTCGATTCCAATTTGTTAGCAAAATTAATAGTACACGCATATTGCATTTCTAATCCAATGCAACGCAATTTCATTATCATGAATATCAAAGCCGTGCTTTCTTTTACGGTATATTAGGTTGCTGATAAATTATTTTAGTTCCTGTTGAATCCACAAATTAATATCGAATGCATTATGCCTTGGGAACGGTCAACACCTAAAGGGAAACGCATTTGAAAAGTGACCTATTCTTAACAAGATTCGAACCTATGCCTTTTTATATTCCACATTCAATAACTTCAAAATTCTAAAATTCACTTCCCCATCCATTTCGAGAATGAGCTGACCTGGGTTAGTCCTGGTTTTTGCGAATTTCGGGATCAAGTGGCAGGGGCACTTCGCCAATGGAGGACGAGGGCAGTGGGCATTCACGATACTTGCTGTTCTTTGGAACATTTTGCAACAGTTTCCAAGAGGGGTCAATTAATGCTTACTGAAGTGGGTACCACATCACGAAAAATTACTTGCATTGGCAATATATACATCGTGGTTAGTGCTGTGGCATGCCAATCAGATGTCGCTGGTTCTCGTCTCCCCCAGAGCGACGGAAAATCACTGGCTCTGTATCAGGATCAGTGTCTGCTGCAGTGTGGGGTCTGCGGTGGGAGGTTGAAAACAACATTCTTTGGAAGCTTGAATTTCAAGTCAGTGGCCCCTGTGTGGTTGTTCCATAAGAATAGGTTTTATCTACTGAAATAATAATAATGATATAATAATGATAATAATATATCATACTAAGGATGATACTTGGGGGATTAGAGTCCATTTTTTGTTGGTTATGACATAAAGTTTACCTGAATCAACACTGTGGGTATCGCATTGTTGCTCCCGTGGTCACACCCATCATAGGGTACATGAAAGCCGCCCATTTTCATGCTTAAGGATAGGTATAAAACACTGCAGTAGTAGGTTAGGCAGCTGGACTCTGCTCTCTATTGAAAAATGTTTGGGAAAAAGCTTGATTAATAAAAACACATGGTTTCCAGAGATAAATATATTCGTGAAGGAGAGATGGGGAAGAAAAGAATTTGGTAGGTTATGTGCAGTACAAAGTGCATGTTGATAGATGAAATGATAAGACAAGAAGTAGCTGGAAATTTAGCCTTTCATTATTGGATGAAAGGGAGATAGAGGATAGAGGTAGATTTAAATTTTAGAAAAAGGAGTGATAATCTGCCGGATCGGAGTTCAGGAAATAGCGGTAGAAGGAGTAAATAAGGATTGTTTAAGGTGTAAGAGACTAGCTTGAGGGAAATAAAAGTACATAGTGGGGTGACGAAATGGAACATTGCAGGACAAAAGACTGACGGAGGTGTTGTTGCATGACAGGAGGGAAAAATAGCACGTGCAGGTAATCAGAAAGATGGGCAAGGAAATCTAGAAATAGATAATGAGAAAGATATCAAGTAATAAAGATAGGCGATTTGAAGGTCTACAAGTGCCATATATATATATATATATATATATATATATTATATATATATATATATATATATGTGTGTGTGTGTGTGTGTGTGTGTGTGTGTGTGTGTGTATCAATAAATGAAACCTATTCATATATAGAACCAAGGGACCATTGACTTGAAATTCAAGCTTTCAAAGAATGTTGGTGTCAACCTCCCACCACAGACCCCACATTGCAGCAGTAATTGGTCGTGGTACAGAACCAGTGATTTTTCATCGCGACATTTGAGTGGCATGTCACGATACTAACCACTATAACAATATATAAAACAATTATATACTACTTACAAGCCGACCACTAACTAACTGGCGGCAAACATGACAGGTAGGCAAGTCATGTTATTTTTGTCAGCTACCTAAAAATGGCCCATTTACACCTGTCTGTTTCAACGTGTCATCAGTGCAGTCCCTGGTACCGTTCTTTTCCTTTTCTGTCGCTCAGGTCCTTACAAGAAGGTCGAGTAATGCATGATCCAAATAGGGATGATCGCCCTTACTGCAGGCATATTGAAGTTGGGTTAGTTGATCGATTATATTGGCAGTTCCCATCACCACTTCTTTTATATTCCCAAATTCTGTCGGAATAAATAGGTTGGTTAGGGGTGGAGGGAAGGGGAGTGGATCTGTGTTTGAGTGGCAACACCACCCCCAGTCATATCTTCTCTCCCCAGACCTTTTAACTGTCAACACCCCACCCCCAACTCCCTAATTACGTTACGGAGAGCTTATAGTTTATACATATACTGTTTCTTCTTTCGTGGCTTCTTACAAACGTGACCTGAATCTCTGTGGAAGATCGGCCTCATAGGAACCATATTTTTGGCCACAAAAAAAGTTCATAATTTCATTGATATCCCTTGGTAAGTTCTCTGTAATCAGTCAGCCATAATTTCGAATCTCGATCATGAAAAGAGAAAACAGTCCAGATTTATCTGAAATTGGACAATTTCTGTATAAATCTATCTAACTTTCTTCAACTTTGTACGATTTTTCATGAAAGAACCAGTGTTCTTGAATTATTTAAGACAGAATGCTTGTTTATATTTTCCTGCATGGTAGAAATTTACATAGGTCTCAACGTCGAAAATACTGACTATTCTTTACGATTCTCAAATTTACTTTTCATTAAAGGTTGGGAGAATCGTATACAAAATAAAACCAACAGCTCCGGTTAATTTTCTAAATAGATAATATGATCTTCCGGGTATATTGTTCAAAATCAAGTATGGATACATAGAAGTTTTCTTGTCCTCATGTTATCGGAAGCAGGTTCAGCTGCTAGTTGTGGTCCACCAGTGGTGTATTGAATCCTCGCATAATGTATAGTCAATAACTATCAAAGCTACAGTTAATGAGTCAACATCACTGCTATTGAAGTCAGTCGAAAACCTTAGGTAACATGATAAACTGAAATGTGAAATCAACTGAAGGTAGACGATACATTCTGGGAAATTCGATGAGTCATTATCCGGTAAGCTCCATTCACAATAGGAATTACCCGGATGCGATGCAGAAGCCATTACAGAGGCTAAGTTAATGAAAATTATCATATACAGTAATCATTGTAATAGTAATTGTAATTGAGATATTAATGGACTTACACCAAAAATGAGTTCCAGTCTCTATCTGTTTGTACACAGTAAATTTCTTCATTTCTTAAAATTTAGTTTTTGTAAACAATTTACTCTATTATAGCTATTTCAAGCTATATAGGGAATGAATATTAGTTTTTACTTTTAAAACAAAAAGTACT
>NC_061100.1:5890317-5899586 GCF_015104395.2 Macrobrachium nipponense
TTCGTCTGAAAAGAAATGAAAAGGAAAAATAAAAAGAGCATGATCATAAGGTTAAGAAATAATAGTGAAAATGGAGAGAGTATTCAAGAACTTGCAGTTAAACATCTCACGGAAAATTCTCAGTTTTTAGAGGGATGGACAATTCCCAGTTTTTAGGGGACGGAAAATTCCCAGGTTCAGGGAGACGGAAAATTCCCAGTTTTTAGGGGGAGGGGGCGTAGGAATAGAGAAGAGGAGATGTTAAAAGAGAGGGGGAGGAAAAGAAGATATATACGGGAGAAAATAAAATGGAGAGAGCCGTCAAGAACTCGCGGATATCAAGCGTCTAATTCGATCAAAGAAGAGAGTTCTCCCAGCATGTATGACGATGATATATCTCCCAGTTACCGAATTTTACTTGAAAGGCTTTTCCGGTGAGTCTGACGTCTTGCATCGTCAAGGATTTGGTCGCAATCTTTTTCATGTCATTTCTAAGGTTCTTTCTAGAGATGATTTAAGGACGACGAATCTATTCGCACGTTTATAGGAAAGGACTCAAGCAGTATAAAAAGTAGGATATTGAATTGAACATTAAAAGCTACTCACTAAAAAAGGAATGGAAATGCAACAAGTAACTAAGTTTATTAGGAAAATATTCTGAGAGAATACACGGCATAAAATTGATTATTTTATTTATTATATTGGCTAACAAACAAAAGTTACATGACAAATAATGAAATGAAAATATTCATCAACCTAATTCGACCATCAAAACCTCCAAAGTTTCGTCGTGCTGTGTATTTTTCCTCAAACTAAGCGAGCACAACAGCTGACTTGAAACGTGAGTTAAGCTTTTTCTAACCTGGTTCGTTCGAGGAGAGGAAAAAATGCAAAATGTCGACCATATACTGGGGAAAGTAGTGTCCCCAAAAGTATGTAATATATCTTGTCCTCAGAAAAACGTATGCCGTTAACGTGAAAGATCCGGTTGTTCTTTCCGGCTGCGATTGAATCATGAATCCATAATGCGTAAATGAATGTAGATATTTATATTAAAAAAAATGATGAAACTAACCTCAGTAACTGGGCGCCGCTTTCAAAAGTCTTTCGAGTTCATACGAACGTTGAGTTCCCCGAAAAAGTCGATTCTGTTGGGTCTTGTGCCATGTGCAGTGTAAATATGCTAGTTTAATATTTACCGAGGATATTGTCATGAATATATTGGAAAGTAGAGTATCGCCAGCAGCCGAGCCTCTTTGGGAAACTACTATGAGATTCAGGGCCTCTGTAACACGGTTTTTTCGCAATAACTTTTTATCTATGCATTTCAGAAATATAACGCTTATTCAGAATACGCATTATATGTACACATAAATTTTGACTGCATTCTGCATTACGTAGGTTGAATAAATTTGGTACTTACAATGTAAAAGTGACTTTTTTTGAAGACGGGCCAACTTACTCAGAAAAAAGGTTTCGAACGCACTCGTTACGTAACTTATGGCAGCATTTCTTCCCTCTTTCTCGATGGATGATTGGCTATACGTAACGAAGGCTATACCTCTGGCAACAATGACAAACAAATTTAAATACAAACAAAGCAGCACACCTTTATAGGCCACAATCAGATTGACAAGATGTAGGGAATAGTTGGTAATTTTCAAAAACATAGTAGACAAGCTTGATTTTTTAACTGCTATATCCAATGTCAAGCAATTGTTATTTATTGGCTATCTACCTATTTACTGAAAAAAAATAGCCGGTACCGTATTTTGGCTTTAAACCTTCACCGGTAATTATCGTCAGAATGATAACTTCACGAGGCTCCACCCACTTTGGCCTCATTATAAATCAGGATAACACTGCAGGCTACCATGGGTATTGTTGGATTACAAAATTTAACTTCTGGCTATAAAAACTCATTTCTCGAGTAGTTGTAAGAAGTGCTAAATGATCCTCAAGGATCCCAGCAGTTGGCCTAAACGTTTAATTCGTGTATATTACGCATATACTGTTGCGGCACTACTGCTACAATAGTATTACTACACTAGCACAGATACCCCACCCACATCTATGTATCGTTCCGCCATTCATAAAGTCTTCGGGTTTCAGAGCCGATGGAACAAGGAGAATGGGTTTCTGTCTAGTGGATGGGCGGGGCAACATTTCGTCAAAAGGTGTTTACTTTGCTTACGTAATGAATGTGTTTTGACTCTTGGCTCGTAATCATTGGCCATGGCGTCGGCTAGATAATTTTTACTCTATAAAAATTAAATCTATCGGGTTTAGGTTATTGATAATGCTGACAAAATTTGTGTGTGGTTGTAAAATATACATATGTCAACTTTCAGCTACATCCGATGCTTTGACAAGGAGCAAAGTACAAAAAACCGTTTTACAGGGGCCCTGAATCTCATAGTAGGTCGTAGTTTTATTTATAGGGAACAATCTTCGAGGCCTGTAATACTGCAAATTTTGTTTAACTTTCTTTTGACTGACGAAACAAGAATAGTTACGATATAATAATAATGGAGAGAAAAGAGAGATATATTAATTTTTTTATTGACTTATCTCTACCGTTGTTCATATACTATAAAATTTTCTCTTTATTCACAAATTTCCTATATGTTCTGTGGCTTCTCGCTGAGCAAATAAAAGGTTATTTAATTTTCTTCCGTACCTACGTTCGGTTTTTTTTTTTCAATAGTGATATGATGATAATATTAGGTCTTTCTCCTCTACATCGAGAAGTAATATGATGTATTTAGGACAATGAATCCAGTGGTGAATTTTGTTTATTTTATAAAAACGTTACAAGAGCTTTTGAACCCTGCCATGGGTTCACTTCAGTAAAGTTATCAATACAAAAAAGTAAATAAGTAAGCTATCCTTCTTGGGGGCAGGGGATATCAAGAAGAATAGCCCCGTGAAATTTAAGTAGGGGATAAGAAATAAACTATTTGGATAGTTGACCGTCCCGTTTGTCACCTGGTTCGTTAGAGAAACACGTAATCGAGGTCACTCATTGCTTCTCTCCTTAAAACTGGAGCTTACATATGTACTTCTCGTATTTATGATTTATTTAGACTGAAGATGAATCCAGGACAGGGTTCGAAAGCTCTTGGAAAGTTTATATATATTATATATTTATTATATATATATATATATATATATATATTTATATATATATATATATATATATATATATATATATATATATATATATATATATATATTTATATATATATATATGTATATATTAATATGTATTATATAATATAATATATTATCTATATATAATACGTCATTATTATATATATTATATATAATATATATAACTATTCTATATCTATATTGTATAATTATATAATGTATATATATATGTATTATATATATATTCATATATAATATATATTATATATATATATTATATATCTGTATATATATAATATATATTATATATAAACTTTCCAAGAGCTTTCGAATTATGTAATTCTATATACGTATGTATATATATATATAATATATATATTATATATATATTATTATATATTAATATTATATATACATATATATATATATATATATATATATATATATATATATATATATATATATATATATATATATAGATATATGCCACAAAGGAAAAATAAACGAAGGAGGATCTGCGAGACCTTTCGACGTTAAACGTCCTTGACTGACCAGAAACTGACGTCGATAGGTCTCGCAGATCCTCCTTCGTTTATTTTTCCATTGTGGCATATATCTTTGTTTATGGATTTATCACGTTCCTAACTTTCGTGATTCAGTTATACATGCATACATATATATATATATATATATATATATATATATATATATATATATATATATATATATATATAATATATATATATATATATATATATATCTAATAAAAGGAGCCCATAAAAACACCAAAATGTAGAGAGAAAAGTACTATATTTCAGAGACTGCTGTCTCTCTCTTCAGGTATATGAATGAGAAAAGTTTACAGAAAAGGTGGTATTTATACCAAGAGATTCGTCCACAAGTAAGCCAATTTAGGTCACCCCCGCTGATAATCTTCCTTTAATCTTCTTAAGCGTTGGTTGAATGAACACTGCGTCGACGATATCTGATATCCAATTCCCTTTTGAGATGTTCATTACCTGCTTCTCTTTTATTAAGGCCGATTCCATCATTTGACTGTACCGGCAGTTGCTGCTATAAATTACACGTGACATATTCCAGTTTATTCTATGGTTATGTTCATTTATATGGTTGAAAATAGCGAGTTCTGTTGTCCATACCTAACTGACCGTTTGTGTTGTATTAATCTCTGGGGAAGTGATTTACCTGTAAATCCGATGTAAGATTGGTCACAGTCCTGGCATGGGATCTCATATACCCCGGAGTCTTTGGGAGATGTCTTTTGTTGGACGTTAATCAGGGATTTGGCTAAGGTATTTGGGTAGGTAAATGCAAAAGGGTTGGATTTCCCAAGGGTGTGAGTTACTCTCTTAATCGTCTCCAGGTGGGGAATTTTTATTTTATTGTTGGGTGTGTCTCTGGTCTTGTCTTTAGGGGGTCGGTAGAAAATTACGTTTGCTTTTTGAATTGCTTTCTCAATTATATGGTCAGGATACTTTAAAGATGAAAGTTGCTTGCGAATTAGTTCAAATTCTTTTTCCAGGAAATCTGGGGAACAAATTCGTAAGGCTCTTAAGAATAGGTTGCTAGCTAGACCTATCTTGATAGTATTGTCATGATAGCTAAAGTAGTGAATATATGAAAGTGAGAACGTTGGTTTTCTGTATATGGTAAATTTGTATTCTGTCGTGTCTCTGATTATTAAAACATCAAGAAAAGGAATTTTGTTGTCTGTTTCCCATTCAACTTTAAATTTGATGCTGGGCACTAATGCGTTTAATTTTGAGAGGAATTCATTAAAATTACCCCACTTATTATCCCAAAATGTTAGTATGTCATCCACGTATCTCATCCACAGCATGATTTTGGGTTTTATTGCATTTATTACTGTAGTTTCAAAGTATTCCATGTACAGATTGGCTAAAATAGGACTTAAAGGACTACCCATACTACACCCGAATTTTTGCTTGTAGAATGATTCCCCGAATGAAAATACGTTATTAGATGCACATAATTCAACTAACTTTATTATTTTGTCAAGTGCCAAAGGGAAATGATCTGAATAGGGGGATAATTTTTCCCTTAAAAACTGAAGAACGTCCTGTACTGGTACTTTTGTGAATAGGGAGTCTACGTCAAGGCTTAAAAGAGAGAGAGAGAGAGAGAGAGAGAGAGAGAGAGAGAGAGTATCCGATCACTGGTTTCTCCCTAGTGAGGTGAGATCTACCCTGTTGCGCGTTTTCCTTTTTTTAATTACGATATGATGGCGTATACTTTGGCGTTTCCTAGCACTGATCACTCACGTCTTAGTTTTCTGTCTAATGACTTACACCTAACGACAAACTACTACTTAATTCACAGCTTAGGGAAGAACCTTGACATCCTGAATTATGAAGGAAACGCGACGACAATACTGTCAAGTTTTCGCCGGATTCGATGGTTGAACTCGAGTTCTTGACTTTTGAGCTGAAAGTATAGGTCCTTTGCCCCACCAGGACCTTAGAGAGAGAGACGGAGTTCGTGTAATTTTGAGAAACTTTCAAGATTGTTCGGTGAAGTATAAAGTCTGGTTTTCCTTTATTAGTTTTCTGTAATAGAAAACTGTCGAGATGGCCTTTTGTCTGTCCGTCCGCCCTCAGATCTTAAAAACTACTGAGGCTAGAGGGCTGCAAACTGGTGTGTTGATCATCCATCCTCCAGTCATCAAGCATATCAAATTGCAGTATTCTAGCTTCAGTAGTATTTATTTCTATTTGATGTTAAAGTTAGTCATGATCGCGTGTCTGGCACCCCTCCCTATAGGTACCAACATTGCAGGCCACCCCGGGGCCGTGGCTGAAAGTTTCATGGGCCTCGGCTGAGAGTTTCATTGGCTGTGAGCGAGAGTTTAATACAGTATTATACGCTCTACACAGAAAACTCGATTGCGCCGAAAAAACTTCGTCGTATTTTTTTTTTTGTCTAAATGTTTATTTCACTGCTTCCTGCCATCACCTTCCATGGCAGTCCTGGGGAGGGAGAACTCAAGAAGGAGAAATAAGACATAAAACCATCATGTTGTTCCATCTCGTCTTCTTCCTCAGGCGGCGATTCACGTTTCGCGCGAATTGGAGTTCCCTTGAGAGTCTGAATTATACGAACTTGTCTGGATGTGGTGCGAATAATGTTTATCTCTCTCTCTCTCTCTCTCTCTCTCTCTCTCCGGAATGAAGCCGTTGAAAGTATACTAATGCTTGTGACATTAGTCCTTAACCATTACGCCTAATCATTGTCTATTCCTCTTACTTTCGTCGGACTGTATCTTCTCGTTAATTACGAGATTTCCTCTACTCTTTGCATCGGGTTTTTTTTTCAAGTAATTTGAATTTTCATTATGTTTTCAGCATTATGAAGTAATGAAGGAGATTTTCTTTACGGAGCTACTAATCAAACACTGATATTTTTGGAAACCGGGTATTTACCCAGCATAATATTATTTTTTTTTTTTTTTTGCAGACTTTTAGTCTCTATTCATGATTTTATTGAAGGAGATATTTAATTTCAAAATCCTTATGAAAGGTAAATAACTTGTCTTCTGAATATATAAAGTTTGCCACGAATCTAGATTACTTATTAGATGGAATGAGGTAGGCTAAGTATATCTGAGTTTTACCAGACCACTGATTTGATCAACATCTCTCCTAGGGGTAGCCCGAACGATTAGATATTTTTTACGTGGCTAGGCATCAATTGGTTACCTAGCAACGGGGACCTACAGTTTATTGTGGGAACCAAACCACACTATATCGAGAAATGAATTTCAAGTATATACCTTCAACTGATAAAGCAAAAGACTGCAAGATGGAACTGAACGGCGAACAGTATTACAGGGATTCGACAGTGTTGTTGAGCCTACAGTTGGGAATATGAAGCGGCTGCCGTGGAAGTATTCTGCAGATGGATCTCATCCTCGGTTCAGCCGTTGAACTTGAAAATATATTTTAGGCTCGTATGAACTGAAATAAAAGTGGTCTTATTGTAGTTTGTAATGAAGGGTATCGTTAAGAAAAATTAATGTTTATGCAAACGAGGGAGGCCTGTAACTCTGCGGCCTCATTTCCTGAGTAAGTATTTGTTCCCTCTTCCCCAAAAGACGTCGAGTAACGTCACTCCTTTTTAAGGGAATCTTCAGTGTTCCTAAAATTCGAATGAGTTATTAACAGAAAGGAAAATGGAAGCAGGAATTAAGATATTTACAATGAAGCATTGAAGAATTGAGTTATGACGGAAATGTGGAATGTAAAATCGATTATGAAGTAAGCTTTCAAATATAGATTGAGAATAAAAGAAATACAAATACAAAATCTAGAATACATGAAGACATTTATTACAAGAAGTACAAAATCAGATCTGCAAGGAATCAGCAAATACAAACTTGAGGGTAAAAATATACAGTTAGGGCACATTTATGAAATATAAAATGCAAAAATAAAATAAGACATTAATATAAAGTAAAATCTGGAAGCAAAGCACGAAGCTAAAAGGATGAAATAATAAAAAAAGACTAAAAAATAACAGTTGATAAATTGTCGTGGCAAAATCATTGACGACATTGGGGGAACGCACATCTAAAATTGAAAAAATCCGATAAAAAGGTAAATAGAACAAATGAATAGATTTAGCGACTAAAAATCCAGTACGTTGGAAGACCCGAAGTGCAGAACAGAAAATGATTAGTAAGTAAAATTAAAGAAAAGTAAGATGAGAAACAAAGAAGAACGCACTTAGAACAATAATTCAAGAATTTAAAGAAAATTTTTCATGAAGAACATACAAGGAAAAGGAGAGAGAGACCAAAACAAAGCAGTAAAGGAATGAAGATTGGCAAGGCGACTCAGAGCAATTAGGAAGAAGGAGGGAAATGAAATATAGAAAGAAAGTGTTATGCCTGAAAGAAAAAAGTGGAACGAAAGACAAATCTAGAGGAAGAGGAGAATACATAAGGGTCCACTGAAGAAGGAAGACTGAAGGATGATTGGGAAAATAAAAGAATGGAATAAACGGATAATCGAGGCGAAGGTTAACGAAATTAAGTACAAGGGGGAATATAATTTATGGGGAGGGCTGGGGAGATCTGCTGACATCAACATTAAACGAGACATATTGAAGCAACTGCAAGATGCAACATCATTGGCAGTTTTAGCGGTAATAGTAATCGTAGTAGCAGCATTGGTAGAAACAGACACGAGAGAACAATTCTAACAAACAATGATAGTAAAAACGAAAAGGCAATAGAAGAAAAGAGTCCATTTGGGAATGTTTGGATATTTATAGGGAAAAGAGAATGTAACTAATTACACTGTGGCACATAAAGAAGAAAAATGAGGATATCAAAGAAAAAAGCAGTATATAAAAGAAAAAAGTTAAGGTGGAAATCATTCGAAATAGATCCACACTTGGAAAAAATAATTAGAAAATGGGAAAAGGTGCTGAGCTTTTATTATTACTATCATTATTATTATTATTAGTTAACAAGACCACTGAGTAATATTCTGGACCCTTAGTGTTCCATCGAAAGACTTGCAATTTCTTGCAAGGTGAAAACTGGAGCAAGATAAAATTATAGAAGTTAGGCAATTATACTGGCAGGTCTCGGGTGTTGACGGGGAATGCTGTTGATAAAAATATAAGAGAAAAGAAAGGAGGAAAGAAAGAAGGTTCGTGGAACTTTACCGAGTTATGAAGGAGACAAAAAGCAGAAAGGCAAAACAAAAACAGAGAAACTTTGAGAGAGAAGTTGGAGGTGAGTGACCTTTTATGTCCCTCCTCCTTCCTCTTTATTACGGTTGACGTTTTGCCCAGTTATGATATTTATTCCCTTAAAGGAGATTAAAAAGAAAGAGGGCGTGAGGCCATTTTGAAGAATAAAATGTACACAGGAACAAGGGTAATCTATGCATAAACATTCATAAAGACAGGCAGAAAGTAGTTAAAAGAAAATACAGGAGTGATTTTATTTTTTTTTTTTTACTTTTATTCATTAACATCTTAAACACAAGCATTTTGGAGAATTTTTGAGTCTGTTTAGTATTGCTTTACCTTAATATTATCTTTAAGCATTAAATCTACTATTATCACTTTGCAAATTTGTTATCTTT
>NC_061100.1:5900086-5907586 GCF_015104395.2 Macrobrachium nipponense
GCAAATTTGTTATCTTTCCTGAATATATGTCACAAGTGTTCACCTTCTGAGAATACAACTTTTGTCGCTAATACCCCTGAAAACGTTGACCTTTCAAAATACACAGACGTTTGTCGGTGTCTGCGTTTGAGCAGACGGTATTTAATCGGATTTATTTCGCTTGCTAAAATATGAGAACGATTTTAAATTCTACCATGGGCATTTATTATTTGTAAGTGTTGCCAACTAGACAGTCTCTTCAGATAATCACATATAACATATTTCATTTTCATATATTTCTGAACTGTTATCAAGTAATTGTTATTGGTAAAGCATTTTGCTTAAACTCAGAATTGTATTGCAAATTGCACAGGTGCTTGAGTTTTGCTGAGCGATCGGATCATATAACGAGGTAGAATTGTCCGACCGCCTTGTTAAGAAGTAATTGGACTCCCAAATGATGATTAGCGCTATTGTTACCTTAATGCAGTTTTCTTATTCCTCATATAAAGAGGTGTTCTGTGGAAGTTGATGGGAGTTAGAGCTTTCCAGTCAGTTCCATGAGATCCTAAGCTTATTA
Source organism: Macrobrachium nipponense (assembly GCF_015104395.2). Lineage (NCBI taxonomy): Eukaryota > Metazoa > Arthropoda > Malacostraca > Decapoda > Palaemonidae > Macrobrachium > Macrobrachium nipponense. The sequence continues at coordinate 5,900,646 of NC_061100.1, forward strand.
TTATTATTATTATTATCACAGTCCTCCAATTCGACTGGGTGGTATTTTATAGTGTGGGGTTCCGGGTTGCATCCTGCCTCCTTAGGAGTCCATCACTTTTCTTACTATGTGTGCCGTTTCTAGGATCACACTCTTCTGCATGAGTACTGGAGCTACTTCAGCCTCTAGTTTTTCTAGATTCCTTTTCAGGGATCTTGGGATCGTGCCTAGTGCTCCTATGATTATGGGTACGATTTCCACTGGCATATCCCATATCCTTCTTATTTCTATTTTCAGATCTTGATACTTATCCATTTTTTCCCTCTCTTTCTCTTCAACTCTGGGGTCCCATGGTATTGCGACATCAATGAGTGATACTTTCTTCTCGACTTTGTCAATCAATGTGACGTCTGGTCTGTTTGCACGTATCACCCTATCCGTTCTGATACCATAGTCCCAGAGGATCTTTGCCTCATCGTTTTCTATCACTCCTTCAGGTTGGTGTTCGTATCACTTATTACTGCAAGGTAGCTGATGTTTCTTGCACAGGCTCCAGTGGAGGGCTTTTGCCACTGAATCATGCCTCTTTTTGTACTGGTTCTGTGCAAGTGCCGGGCATTCACTTGCTATGTGGTTTATGGTTTCATTTTTCGTATTGCACTTCCTACATATGGGAGAGATGTTATTTCCGTCTATCGTACTTTGAACATATCTGGTTCTTAGGGCCTGATCTTGTGCCGCTGTTATCATTCCTTCAGTTTCCTTCTTAAGCTCTCCCCTCTGTAGCCATTGCCAATTGTCATCGCTGGCTAGTTCTTTAGTCTGTCTCATGTATTGTCCGTGCATTGGTTTGTTGTGCCAGTCCTCTGTTCTGTCTGTCTTTCTCCTGTCTCTGTATATTTCTGGGTCTTCGTCTACTTTTATTAGTCCTTCTTCCCATGCACTCTTTAGCCACTCGTCTTCACTGGTTTTCAGATATTGCCCCAGTGCTCTGTTTTCGATGTTGACGCAGTCCTCTTTACTTAGTAGTCCTCTCCCTCCTTCCTTTCGTGTTATGTATAGTCTGTCCGTATTTGCTCTTGGGTGTAGTGCTTTGTGTATTGTCATTTGCTTCCTGGTTTTCTGATCAATGCTGCGGAGTTCTGCCTTCGTCCATTCCACTATTCCTGCGCTGTATCTGATTACTGGCACTGCCCATGTGTTTATGGCTTTTATCATATTTCCGGCGTTGAGTTTTGACTTGAGTATCGCCTTGAGTCTCTGCATATATTCTTTCCTGATCGTGTCCTTCATCTCTTGGTGTTTTATATCTCCTCCTTCCATTATTCCCAGTTATTTATATCCTGTCTCATCTATTGTTTGATGTTGCTCCCATCTGGTAGTCTTTATCCCTTCAGTTCTCGTTACTTTGCCTTTTTGTATGTTGACTAAGGCGCATTTTTCTATTCCAAACTCCATTCTGATGTCCCCAGATACAATCCTTACAGTCTGGATTAGGGTATCTATTTCCTTGATGCTCTTACCATACAGCTTGATGTCGTCCATGAACATCAGATGGTTGATTTTGTTGCCTCTTTTCTTGAGTTGGTACCCGGCATCCATCTTCTGTAGTACTTTTGTCATAGGAATCATGGCTACTACGAAGAGTAGTGGGGACAGTGAGTCGCCCTGGAAGATTATTATTATTATTATTGTTATTATTATTATTATTATTATTATTATTATTATTATTATTATTATTATTATTATTATTATTATTGAAAATAATGGCAGTTTTCAACGAATTAATTTTGTACAGGGTCTTTTCAATTCTTCTGATAATTCGTTTTTCTGACTCAGCTAGGTTGTTGAGTAGAATTCCAATATTCATATTTGTCATAATTAGGATATTTGTCAAAAGCATTTTATCAAAAATATTTTATTAATATATTATGCTTATATATATCTCTTCAACAAAACATGTATCAAAGAAGGTCTGCTCCCTGCATATAATTATTATTATTATTATTATTATTATTATTATTATTATTATTATTATTATTATTATTATTATTATTATTATTAGAAGAAGAAACCTATTCACATGGAACAAGCACACAGGGGCCATTGACTTGATTTTCAAGTTTCCAAAGAATGTACGTTTCAGCCTTCCACCGCAGACCCCACACTGCACCAGTAACTGATCATGATACAGAGCCAGTGATTTTTAATCGCCTTGGGGAGACGTGATCTGTATAATAATAATAATAATAATAATAATAATAATAATAATAATAATAATAATAATAATAATAATAATTTCATAGTGACTTCCTAAGCTTCAGCAAATAATCTAATTCATTTCTGGCAGTTCAATGAACCTCACAATAATGAGAATCGTTACGGTAATGCTTACATCCTCAAAGTTAAGAATGTCATTTACTTCACGTAATGCAGTAAACTTAATATACGGCTGTTTACTGTTTAATTAACGATCGAAATGTTTTACGTGATTTATGTGCCTGAATACTAAAATGCCGTCGTCAACATACCTGTGAGATAAATAATCAGATTAAACTCCTTGGCAGTCATCAAGCCACCACTTATCGTGACAACAGACATATGTTATCCACTGGGGCTGAAAGTGGAGATCCCTTGGCGGAATCATCAAACTGTTCGTAACAAATATGTGAATTGTTTCGGATTTCGTATAACTAGGCCATAGGAACTCATGCTGTGGCAATAAAGACTTTATATTTAGTTGTTTCTCTTACTCTCTCCAACAGTTGGACAGTATTCCAGTCGCGGTCTGCGTTGTGTCCGTAAGGTGTAGTTACACTCGTGTCTCATGTAATTTTCCGTATGTGTATAAATGCGCCGATTATACTTCATATACAGAAGCTAAGAGTGTTGCATTACGATTTTTTGGCTGCAACTTAGAATTCATATGTGCTCATTCTTTTCTACGTTTAGGATTTAAACCACCGTTACCTTATGCATTCGGCCAATTTCGGATTCACGTATCATTGCGGTACTTTAATATTATGCAGAATTTGTACCAAAGACATACCATGAAATACGCCATGCCATATTCTGTTTGTGTGTAAGGTTTTGTCTGGCAGTGTCTAAGGACCTAGCAGCTCTAAATGGCCATATCAGTGCAAAAGAATCCAGTCTTCATGTTCTCGCTAATTCTTAAGAAGGGATGGACTGTAAGATGGAAGAAAGAAAATATGAACAGAGGTACAGTAAAATGAATGAAAGGGGTTGTAGCTAAGAGCCGAAGGGACCCTGCAAAGAACCTTAAGTATGCCTACAGTATAACACGTGAGGTACACTGACGGAACTAACCCCGTACGGGGAGGTAAAAAAAAAAAAAAAAAAAAAAAAAAACAAAAAAAAAAAAAAAAAAAAAACAAAAAAAAAAAAAAAAAAAAAGTTGCACCAACATGAGTGTTCAGCGCTGCGTCAAAATATGCAATAATGAATAAAAATAAGGAGCCCTCGATGAGGTAATCCTTACATTTCTCTCTCTCTTCCATATGTGAACGAATGCCTTAATTTGTAAGGGTAATTATGTAAACACTTAACTGCAGGGAGATTTGTGGGAAAAAACTTTATTTAAAACCTTATCTTTTTTCCTATCTTCTACATCAATGACGTCTGAATATGTAACGCAATTTGAAAGGAAATTAAAAAAAGATAGCTTAATGTAATCAGCCTTGAACAAATTAAATGTTGTGTCGAAAGGCTAACGTACCGTTTGTGCAGATATTTTCAAACGTTCGCTGCATTGTTTTTATAATATTCTTTTCTAGTAAGAGTTGGCTGATCATCCATAACTCCCAAAAATCCCATCTGACCTAGAATGACAAGATGTATTAAGCCATTCAGTTTTACCAAATATATTTCAAGGTTTGTATCTGTGGAAGGTAATCACTTTGGAGTAAACATCTCTGTTAATTAAGTTCATGAAATAGGGACATAAAACACAGTCGAAATAATACTAGGTTTTTTCCTGCCATCTCTGACAAATATTTATGTTTATATATTTTATGTAACGACCTATTTTAGAACATAACAACATAACACACTCCCTCATTCAGTACTAAAGCAAACGTTGCAGTATATAAAAGAGGGTGAAGGAATAATTTGCATGAGAGCGTCAAACACCATAAATCTCTCCCCGAACATCAGTGAAATGCTGGTAACTCAAGTATTAATGTTTGCTGTGTAATCATCCTTCTGGAGTAGAGAGAGACGCAGGAGAGGGAAAATTCCGCTCTGGTTTCATATCGAGGCAGTCACTCGGTTTTCTTTACTCTCTTGTTTATTTTTGGAGGTCCTCCTATGACTCCTGCAGCCTCTTTTTAATTCGTCAGTATGGCTAATCGTTTTGTCGAACAGCTTTAGAGAAATAACTTCCCTACCTAATTCAGGTTATACAACACTCCGTAGTTCCTCGTTGGACGAGTGGTTTTTGCGCTCGGCCACCGATCTGGTGGTCCGAAGTTCGAGTCTCGGCTCGGCCAACAAGGAATCAGAGGAATTTATTTATGGTGATAGAAATTCACTTCTCGATATAATGGGGTTCGGATCCCACAATAAACTGTAAGTCCCGTTGCTAGGAGACCAATTGTTCCTAGCCACGGAAAAATATCTAATCCTTGGGGCCAGCCCTGGGAGAGCTGTTCATCAGCTCAGTGGTCTGGTAAAAATAAGATATACTTAACATTGACAACACTCCGTCTGGGGGTAGTGCCGTCAGTGGACCTCATGCGATGCACTGTAGGCATTACTTAAGGTTCTTAGCAGCGTGCCTTCGGCTCCTATTGCAACCCCTTTCGTTCCTTTTACTGTACCTCCTTTCATATTCTCTTTCTTTATCTTACTTTCCACCCTCTCCAAAAACTAGATTCATATTACAGCTGCGAGGTTTTCTTCCTCTTACGCCTTTCAAACCTTTTACTGTCAGTTTCCATTTCAGCGCTGAATGACCTCATAGGTCCCAGTGCTAGGCCTTTGGCCTAAATTCTATATTCAAGTCAACTCAGGTTAGTTAACAAGTAATAATCAAAGTAGAAATATGAAAGAAAATACCGTTACTGATTTCAGATTCTGAAAGAAGGTACATGGAATGTATCCTAGATATCAAAAAACGTTGCCAGCTATTTCATTTTATGTAATATGCTCATGATAAGTGTTAACAGTTAATACATAATGATGCTAATGTGTCCTTTAAGCGATGGGAAAGCATTGCACACCATCATTTCAAGTCCCTTTGGATTAAAGGGTTATTCACCCGCATTGTTCACTCCTGTATTTCCATCTGCATTGTTCAACCGTTTCCGGTTGTCGCTGTTTCATTACAACGTATGTTTTATCACCGTCTCCTCTCTTTGTTTATCCCGTATATTATCTTCATAATTTATTGATTTTACACGGAGGATAAGATTTCGATTTCAATAGTTGTTTTTTTGCGATTATATATTACATTGCGGTCCTGCTTCGTTAATTTAATCGTTTACAGAATTTTACCATAAGTTTTATAAATGAGAAAGGTAATGATGTGAGGTATCAGTTCCAAAAGAATTGGTGGGGATAATAATTGTTCCTTTGTATAAGGGTAAAGATGATAACGAATAATAAGAATTATAGGGAAAGTGAATGGTAGGGTTTTGATTCTGAAGGTAAAACATTACAGAAGGTTTGAGAGGGGAAGACGGCAGTTGGATTAAGGCAGGGAAAGTGGTGTTGTTATTAAACGTTCCTTATGAAACTGCTATGTGATTTCATCATGTAACCGCTATGTGATAAGTTTAGAAGTAAAGAGGAAAAGCTTTATGTGGCTCACAAGGACCTGTTGGAGGCTTATGAAATAACTTACAGAGAGGAAATGTCTGTTATAAAGGATAAATTGTTAAGAGTGAAATTTTTTTTTTTTTTTTTTTTTTTTTTTTTTTGATGAATGTGAATCATATATAAGTTTGTAGGGGTGACTGTGACTGGTATGGCGATGACGGTAAACCATATATTAGAGTTTGCAATCGTGAGGGTGCCTGGTGTGAAATTGGGCTTAGATAAGATTTTATTATGTATCTTTGGTCTGGCTGTTAAATATCCTTTTGAATGGAGCGATATGAAAAATCAGTGAAAGAATATTGCCATATGTAAGTGCAAAGTTATGTGCTAAGATGTTTTGTGAATGGACAGTTGAATAGATGATTATTGCAACAACACAGTGCTGGTTGGAATGAGGCGCAGAAACTGCAAAGGTTCGCCAGATAATGGAAAGTGTTTGCAAGAGAAGAAAGCGGAGAGTGTATATGAATTAAAGCAGGGCTGTGATGGTTAGTGGGAATCAGGAAGATGGATGGTAAGAGAATGGAAGCAGGAGATTCTTGCAAGTATTTGGAAGTCAAGATTTTGGATGATTGTAGGCTGAGGGAATAGGTAAGTCACAGAGTAGGTGAAGAAGGAAAGGCAGCAGGGTATGTGGTTAGGATATGTGGTTAAAAGATTGGGGAACCTTGGAATGACCATGAAAGCTAAGGTTACAATGTATGATTGGATTGTCGGCCAGCTCTCTCTGCAGAAATGAAGTGTGGATGTATACTTCATATAAAAGAAAATGAAAGTTTAGGAGGTGAAGTGTACTCTTTTTTTAGTTTTTGCGGCATGAAAAAATTGGAAGGGTGAATAATGTGATGTATAGTATTGGTAAAAGACTTTTTGTTGGTGAAATGATGGAGCTGACTGTTTTGAGATGATTTGATCATGCAGAAAAGATGGAGGATTATAGGTGGGTGAAAAGGGTACAATTCGGAATATGTGTGAGGAAGGGGGAATGGGAGATCGAGAAAGGGAGCGGAGTGGATGCAAAATAGGGTTGAATGGCACAGTATGTATACTAGGGGTTGACATGCTGCTTGTGAGTCTTTTGTGTAAATGTTACTGTTGTAACGGTTCGGTATTTAACAGCA
>NC_061100.1:5912586-5915086 GCF_015104395.2 Macrobrachium nipponense
TTCATAGAAGCAACTTTCCTCGACCGCATTTGCTTAATGAAATATAAACAACAGCAGCATTGCCTCGGAATTATGTTTAGTGGACTTCCTTTTGTTTAACTATAATATATAATTAATTAACTATTGCAGTGGCTATGCTTTTTCCTCTGCTAAGCGGGGATAGAGAGGGTTGGAGTCTGTAAAATTTCTGCCAGAAATAAAATGCGAAATGACCCATTAAGTGAGTGGTAGAAATACCTGGAAAAGTTCATCAAGTAACAGCGAGCCCCATAAGGGATTAAACTAAGAATAACAATGAGATCTAATTAGTTAACAAATGAATTAGCCTTTGTCACAGTCACCTTGAAGATCAAATTGAGATGTATCGACGCTTATATTTATCTACATCAATATTCATTTTGTCGTCATTTGCATCCTTGTAAAAAACACACAAACTTACCCTGACATAATAATGACTTTATATATTGTCATTTCTTTTTTTTTTCTATATGAAATTGATATATTGTGTTGTACATGTTAAAGAATGAACACGTTCCATTTCGGGTCTTCAATAGCCCTTAAACGGTATTTAAGAACAAGTTGCCGCTACTAAATTCTAAGTCATTACTCGGATATTTGTGGAACGATTTTTTTTAATTTCTAGAAATTCATTAAAATTTCATCATATTTATATTTTAAGTATTTTATCAACTAAAATTTCATCGTATTTATATTTTAAGTATTTTATTTCTATCCCAACTAACTTTGTCAGTTACTGTCATTTCATAATCCTTCATTTTTACATTGAAAGTCCTTCTCACTATTAGTGAACAAGCTTTGGCCCAAGCACCATAAATCCTTCCATCTACAAGATTTCATGGGGATTTACAGATAGGTAGATAGACAGATAGATAGATAGATAGAACTTTATTAACCACAGCATTATACAATTATTAAATAATTCAAGTTCTTGAATAAGGTCCAAGAAAAGGATAGGAAACATTCACACATTATCAAGAAAGAAATCTTATGAAACAAGAAAATATAAAAACGTGTGATATGAGATGTTCGACGTAGCTTCTACAGATAAAAGTTTAAATGCAACAAAATAAGTATATTTTAGTTTAACCAGACCACTGAGCTGATTAACAGCTCTCCTATGGCTAGGCCGAAGGATTAGATATTTTTACATTGCTAGGATCCAATTGGTTACCTAGCAACAGCTTGGAGTCGAACTTGCGATTACTGAATCGGCAGACGAGCACGTAAACCACTCGACCAACAAGAAACTTGCAAATAAATAAACTTTGTGAACATTGAAGCGGAACCTTAATTGCTACTATTTTGACCTGTAAAAATAAGGCTGACAGAGATTCTAGAAAAATTTAATTATTGCAGACATTAAACGGCTCAATGTTGCATCATGGAAGATATCCAGCAGCTCCTCCTACTCGTTCTGTGGCAGTTTCCCTTTGAAAAGAAGAACCGTTCGGCTGCTCAGGTATCGCCATGAAGCGACTTGTTGATTGCATTTTCATTTATTAATAAACACTGATTGCCAAGTATTGATTTATGCGGACGAAGCAGCAGCGAGAATAAATGACAAACAAATAAGAAATGTTTTAATTTGATTACGGAATTATTCAGCAGCAGAGGAAAGGAAGGGTAAACTTTCAATGGGAGTGAACCCTTGAGTGACGAAGGATTGAAATGAAGTGTAAATAAGTAAATGGATATTTTGTTAATAAATAAACAAATAAATGGGAAACGAGCATTCAGACCCACGATAGCTCGTTAAGAATAAATGACCAATTAGAAAGCATTGAATATGATCATATTATGAATATTTGGAATTATCTGGAATATTCTGCAGATGGAGTGTTAATCCCTGAGTTGAAACGACTAATTATAATAAAATTAATATCATACATTTTTCAGCAACATTGGAAATCCAGTTGGAATCTGCCTCCCTCGGCTGACAATATGCCTTCTTTTCCAATTTTATTAATCGTTTTAGGCAAGGGTTTACTCTTATAAGAGACAATTGAATTGTTTTTGTAATTGTCTGTATTCTTTATTGATTAAGTTTTGGTTAGTTTTGGATGCAAAGATGCCAGATAGATTGCTCATCAAATAACTCCCCCATCTCTCTCTCTCTCTCTCTCTCTCTCTCTCTCTCTCTCTCTCTTCTCTCTCTCTCTCTCTCTCTCTCTCTCTCAGAGATATTTTCTGATTTGATTCTGTAATCATGGGGCATTAGGACAGCTCGAAGAACGAGGAGAGATTTCAAACATTGTTTTGGGGGACAATTCCAGTGTTGAGTAATTGCTTAAAAAATTCTGTGACTTCCTTTAACTGACAATCCAAAACTAAACTATCTCTTCGATTTTAAGGGAATAAGATAATTGCAATCCCGGACAACAACGCTAATGTACCCATCAACAGGAAACTAGATTTTAAACTGATAGGCAGTTACAAAAACACGATTAGGAATAATAGAAACAGTAATAGAAACAAAAAG
>NC_061100.1:5920086-5932586 GCF_015104395.2 Macrobrachium nipponense
AATGTTAGTCCATATATATAAAAGTCTAAAACTAAAGAGGTCAACCAGATTGCTTGCAGGAATGTGATCAGACTAGAGACGCTAAAGATGACGTATACAATAAGTATGTAAGCTAAGATAACATGCCGTCACCTGTAGTCATTCAATTGTTTATAAACATTAGTCCAAGCTCCCTGCTTGAGACAACTACCCCGACCTATTATTCAAACGGCCTACGTGATCTGTAGCGTGTCTCATTCGATTGTGTGTTCGTATGAAACTATGTCATCTGATAGTATGTTCATATGTTCGAACTACTGTCTGTTCCTTCATAACTTGTAACAGAGATGGTAGACGGGCAGAACAGAGTTAGTGATCGTCATTAGAAGACCTGTACCTCTTTACCTAAGCTTTATCATGTAGAGGAATAGGATTAGCCATCATCATTGGCAGAAGCGATCAAGCTATCGTCATAGAAGACTTGTACGATCATACCTGATCTTCATCATGTAAAACTTCAGAAGAATATATACTATACCTTGTGTTTTCTACAAGAACCTCACCGAACCATGAGTTTAACACATCGTCGTAAAGATAATACCGACTTCGTAAGTGATCTACAAAACCCCAGACACTCCATTGAAGATGGAAGTGCAATACCAACCGACTTAGCGTATAGATTATCGCTAGTCTAACATTACCTCATAGGGCGCCTTATCATACAAGGCAAAAGCCCTAATATTGGTGGCCAGCGGACCAGAAGAACTCTACAACGTCCTACGAAGATAAACCAGAATAATAAATCATGTATCATAAGAAATCAACGACGACGGAAGCAGCAGATTCTTCAAGCAACATAGTATCATCGTTAGTGAGCGACTTCAGAAAACAATAAGAACTCTTCAACGAGACGAAAGCGACAGATTCTTCAAGCAACTTAGTATCATTGTTTAGTGAATAACTTCAAGAAAACAAAACCAACATGTCTTTTTCCTACGACAACGCAAGCTTCGTCTCTCATTAGAATCATTCAAGAAAACATCGTTAGTGAGCGTTTCCGGCACTCCAAGAAACAAACCGAACGCGTCTGCAGCATCGGATCTTTCAAGGGCTCGAATCATCGAAACAACGCGCACGGGGGAAACTGAAGCCAAACCAGGTCGTCCGCTAAATAGAGAAGGAGGACCAAGGCCGTGTGCGTTATCGGAACACCGTGACTTCCCACAAAAGCAAGCTAAGTACAATTTTTTATTCATTTGGAGTAACTTTGAGTGTTTCCTTTGCAGGTCGAATTTCGTTATTCCTGTGGCTGAAGTTACGAGACATTCTTAATCTTACTTTTTTACAGAAATTATCTATATCATTGAGATTTCGCTACTGCGAGTTTTTATCTTTGAGTGTCTGTTTCCAGAAGTTCTACTGAAATATCATAATCATATACTATGTTAATTTTATCATTTTGGGTGATTATTAATCCCTTACGTAACAAATCATATTAAACAGTGAATATGCGTTTACGCAGTGGACGTCTGTATTTATACAGATGCATGGATAGGGTCGTTAAGCACCGTAGTGATTAGAAAACACACAAAAAACAAGTGGAACACCCGTACAAATCTAGATAAATTAGAGGTAACACTATTTCGGGTCATGACAATAAATGCTCCTTTGCAAGTCCCGATCGCAGTTTTAGCCTTGAGTTTTTTGAGTTATATAAAATATCGAACCTCAATGACTCAACTTAACTTTAAAAATATGGCTGGATTGCAAGGAATAACATGTCTGTAAAAAACTTTCATCAGGCTAAATGCGCTGACCAGGATCCCTCACTATTTCAAATTTTAGCAAAGAATGAAGTACAAACAGTTAAGATTGAATGCAGTAGAGATAACTCGTCTTAATTAGTAATCGCTCAGTTCCTAATAGTTCGTCATTCATTGCTTTATACGTAACCAGCAACATAATGCTAAAAGCACACAATACGTTGCCGATGGTAATAAAGAGAAGGATCCTAATTATTACAAAAAGAAATAGAAACAGTAGCCCGTTCAGAATCAAACAAGCAAACTCGGTGACTGTGTCACCTAGTCAAGCGGTCAAGGTTAGTCAGATCTGCCGAAGTTTTCAAAGCAAAGCAAATTCCACGCAATAAGCGACTCTAGCAGAGTGGGGAAAAGCGATGTTGGTTCATACCAATATCTTTTTGAATTAAAAAGGATTTTTCCTATGAAACACACGACCGTATAAGTAATCAGAGCAGGTTTTCGTTTTAATTTTAATACATTAAGTTATAATAAATACTGGTGGATTAAGCCCAACTGTACGCGCCGTAAAAATTAGAATATCTTGTTTTATTTCTTTAATACACGTAATATCTTGTATTTACGGACTCACCGTCTGTTGTTCGAACTTCCCTAATGAGAAGTCCGGATAAGCGAGCGCTTACAGATACCTCTATAGTTATAAAAAACATTGATCTGTATGTAGTGTAATTGTAAGATCCATCTAGGGGTATACAAAATATTATCTTACATCCTGCAAAAAAAATAAGGCGTGTTTATCAAAGGAAAATCCTATAAACCTTCAAACATATTAAAATCTGTTTGAACAAAAATGAGACAGTTCATCAAATAATAACTTATATAAAGGAACTATACATTTGTCTCATAAATCGTAACATTGTTCAAATGACCCAACAGAATTCTCCCACAACCACAGTCGCACTTTACACGCAAAAATCTCGAGAAGCATGCACCCTCGAATGTCTTAGTGCGTGTAAAAAGACTTTGCTGGGAAATGAAATTTTAATCCTTCCCGACACTCTGAAATATAACGATTTCCGCGAACAAAGCCCTAAAAGTATACATCTCGTGGATACGGAAAGTTATAAATATCGCATTTTTTATTGTTGCTAATTTTTAATCACGCCCAACCAGTCGTGGATGAATCTCTCTGATAATCTATCTAAAGTAATATCCGTAAAGTCATTCAAGCAGAGGTGATTCAGCAGAATTTTTTTTTATCTTCTACCTGAATACCAGGAAGTTTCTCCACTAGCGAGTGATCTCTGGGAGAAAAACGGATGTCATTGAAAACAAAATACGGTCTAAGGACAAACATAAAGCTATATACGTACCTTCGCATAGACTCTCAATGAAATTTCAAAATAGAGATAAATGACGAAGTTGAAAAATGTTAGTAATAGGAGTCATTAGGAAATCAAATAAGCCCATATAATTTTTCCCTCAAATGTCATGCCATAAAAGATCGGATTTCGCGTATCTGCGTAGATTCTGTCGCTTAAACAAGGAAACGACTCCCGATAGTTTCCAGTGCTATGTACCGACGACATCTTATCTCTGTTAGGTTAGAATAAATTTTTTTTCACCAACTTGGACTTACTTAAATGCTTTTACCAGATACCATACCTAAGTGATTGTACCTCATACACCGTTTTCAGCACACTCAGGGGACATTATCAATTTTTACGTATGCCTCCGGCTTACGTTGCACCCCAATTACAATATAGTGTTTGGAGATTTTTAGGGGATACCCTACATGCCTATATGGATGATCTTGTAATCTTTTCTAATACCTTAGAAGTACATTCACATAAAGTAGAGCTAGTGCTACAGAGACAAAGACAAATAATCTCAGAGTAAAATATCTAAATGTGAGTTTTTTAAAACCGAACATGTTTATCTAGGTTTTATGTGTCTGGTCAAGGTCTTAAAAGTAGTCCATGGTAAGGTGTCGGCTATTCATAACTTTCCGGTACTTATTAACGTAAAAGGGGATACAGCACTTTTGCGCTGTAGTGGGTATACAATCGTATGTAAATATGTAACTCTTCAATGATGACAGCTCCTTTAACAGATCTTACGAAGAAGAGCGTAGATTTATTATGGTCTGAAAAGCATCAACAGGCGTTCGATATCTTAAAAGCGGAAATGCAGCTTACCTAACTTAAAAATCCCTGATTTAAATAAGGAATTTTTTTTTATTGCAACAGACGCCTCAGACCAAGGGGTAAGAGGGTATTACTTCAGTAATATGATAAACAGTTCTTCCCTATAGCTTTTTATTCACGTAAACTAAAGCCCTTTGAAAGTAAATATGCAATAATAGGCAAGGAAGGGCTAGGTATCTTTAACACTAGTACATTTTAAGTTCATAATCGATGGCTATCCTGATAAAGTCCTTACTGAACATGAGTCCTTTACCGAGTTTTTCAAAGGCTTTAATCACAGTCCAAAAGGAACTCGGTGACAAATGATCATTCAGGTTATTGGAGCCAAGATAAGATATCTACCTGGGAAAGGCAATTATCATAGCTGACGCATTATCCCGCAATCCCGCACCATACTGCAAAGAACCATTAATTAGACTAAAAGATATAGAAACATCCGTACCTATTGTTAAACCCTATCTAAACAAGAAAAATTCCTTAACCCAAGAGATCGCGAGCATTGAATATCTGGGTTGGAGCGCAGAACTGTTACAAACTGAACAAAGCAAGAGTCAACAGACATAACCCAAACAATAAACACTTATCGAACGGAAACAGAGTCAGCAGCAATAAACACCAAACAATAAACACTTCGAAACGGAAACAGGGTCAGTGGCTAAGCAAAAACAATAAACACTTTTGAGCAGAAACCCTAAAGCAAAAGTACATTTAAAGTATGTGTATCAGAATAATGTAATCAAATGTAATATTATATGTAGGTCTGTGACGAGGAAAACCCGAAGAACACAGCAGATGACTAACGACCAGGTAGTAGTAATAATCTCTTTCATACCAATCGTCATAAACTGGTTGCATTCCGTCATCCAGGGTTCCCTACTATGTCACAGAAAGCCAAATCACTGTTTACTGGCCTACAATGCTTACAGATATAAAAAGCACATAACTAATTGTAACACGTGTCATGAAAACAAGGGATACACTAAGACACTGTCAGTTTAGGAGCCTATCCTGTGCCAAATCAATCCTTGAAAGAATATACGTAGAATTATTAACAGAATTACGAGTCTGACAGAGGGAATAAACACTTCTTAGTGTTAATAGTTCCTTGACACGTTATATCGAATTAATAGCACTAAAAACAAACACCGCAATTGAGTGCGTTAGGAATATTTATGAGTGCTAAATCAGTAAATATGGAATTCAACACATAATAATCTGTGACTCGGGTGGTGTAAATCAATAATAATCTCCTTAACACGTTGTGTGAATTCCTTTCCATTAAGAAAACCAATAATATATTTGATCAGAGTCAATCGGTTTGGTAGAATAACGGATAATTAAATAGGAAGTGTCAATGTCTTACGAGTTACAACTCGTGATGTTGGATCCGAACTGGATTATAGCAGTTCTAGCGGTTTTAAATACCTTTATCATATATATCTTGTATCTATAGAATTGATGCCGCAAGTAGCCTTATACGGTACGTCGCTAGAAAACACTTTTCCACATATTCAAGCCAACCATTAATTTATCAAATATATATAAAAAAAATATAAATAAATAAATATAAATATAAAAAAAAATAAAATAAATATGGATACAAGTGGAGTCAATATATACACTCCGTAAGAAGTCGGAAGGGTTACAAATTATAATAAAAAAAGGAATCACGATAATATCAATAAGCAAAACGTAACCATTAAATATCCAAATATATATGCGTAAAGATTTGAACTCTAACTTAACGCTTTAGTAATGACAAATAAGCTAAAAGTTCAAACACATATCAAAATCTACTGACATATTGTCTGTCCCGTGATTTATATCGTAGTCAATGAAAAAAAAAAATTAAATAAATAAATAAATAAATAAAACTAATAATAATAAATAAAATAAATAAATAAAATAAAATAAAAGAGATTTTAAAGTCAGGAAGTCTAGAAGTGAAAATGTTATCTATGGAATAATCCTATATGAATCTTATACAGGGCTAATAATATATATAGAATTTGTATGGAAACCTTTTTCATATAGTTTGAATAAGGAATATTTATTTAACATAATGCCAACATGAAACTAATATATTGTTCAATTTTGGTACTGTTGTTTTTTTTTTTTTTTTTTTTCAGACATTCTTCTCATGCGGGTGGAGAATTAAAACACTACAATATCATTTGAAAATACTAAAGTCGTATCTCTTACAGCAAGTAACGTAACTCTTAGCTGGCTGAGAGCAATCTCCTGCCAAGTGACGACGTCATCATTGCCGTATCAGCATTTGTTCCTTTTAACCTCAATAATCTGCTTACACAGGCTTCATCTGTGTGTCGTCTCTGCTTGCAAAAACAGATTGACTGGAGAAAGGAATGCTTAGTTCATGAACTTCACATGTGGTTCATAGGTCACTGACGGGCCACATAACATATTCTTATCCGTGTGTGTAATGCAATTAGTTAAGGACTTGTAATCATTTTAATATTAATGAACAATATAAGCAAATAGAATTTCTATAACAACAAAATGAATTAATTTTTTTTTCTGAACTCATAAGACAATTAGAGTCAATAATTCAGCTTATGACATGGTAAACGGACATTTAGAATTATCAAGTTGTGGATAAGAAATATTTACTTGCAACATTAGCCTATTACAATTCAAGTAAATCACATTCATGGGAAATGTCACATTTTCTTGGAAAACCCAAAGTTTATATAGAAATTAGTTACATAGTGGGTTTTTTTCGTTGCATCTCCTACCTATTAATAATGTTTTAAAAGTTAACCTCAGAGGATGCGCACGAGAAAATTGAATATGAAACTTTTGTTAGGGCACATAGGATCATGATTAATCTTCTCTTTGACTCTTATGTTGCCTGGCAATCTTACAATTAGCTCCGTTTTCCACTTCTTTGTCTAGTAACTTACTACCAGTAATATCGAATTTTCTTTGAGATTCGTAATGATATCTATTTATTTTTTATAATTATGGATATTTTTACAAGTCATCATAGACCTGGATAGGTTCACTCATTGTTAATGCCATGGATAAAAAAGTTTGTACAGCGGACTCTTTTGAATTCCAAAATATCAGCGAATTCATGTGGGTTAAGTCTGGTCTAAATGGCTCTCTCCCCTCCCCTGTATTTGGATGTTGTCTGAATTTACTTTGCCCTTGTGACAAGTATAATTTCACTTGCAGGCTGATTAATGGAACCTGGTTACAGTATCCTGCAGTACGAGAGTTTCACATCGCAACTTCAAAAAATCGTTCGTCGCAGCGGACGACTACAGTCGAGTAACAACCGCCTACAATGTGAAAGGAATTTCATGGACTTCTTCGACCGACACCGTATCTCGTCGTTAATCTCGTTTTAATGCGGAATGCTCCGGCTACTGTCGGAATCGACTACAAAAAGGGACATACTTCCGACAATTACGACCCGAAGGATATTCAACTCTACTTTGCTGGCGAAGGACTCGTGCTGGGGATGTTTTTTTTTATTCATCGCGAACGGAATCGTGTAGCTTAGGATGCAGCAGAGAATAAGTATGAGCGCAAAAATAGAACGTTGGACCCAGCCCAGGCAAATTTTCCCCTTGTTTTAACCATTGAAAAAGGCCGTTTCAATTGGCTAAAGGTGGTTGTCTGGAACTGTGTAATGGACGAAAAGTTGTTCGAAAGCTAGTTAAAAGTGAAGTAGTATAACCTCGGTCATGTATCCTATATATATGAAGTGTCATGTATCCTATATATATAAAGTATCATGTATCCTATATAATGAATTGATAAAATAAAAAACAGAGTCGAAATATATCTTTGCGTGTACGCAATAGGAATCTCTTATATAAATGATCATAAATAACAGAATCTAAATATATTTTTGCGTGTACGCAATAGGAATCTATTTAAAGTGCACATATATTAATCATAATTATATGAATCCATATACATATGTATAAACAAATCAGGTAGCCTCTAATCAATATGTTACCTTTTATCTTACCAATATCTGCAGTTATTTATGAGTTAATATATGAATTAATGAATCAGATATATAACATTTAGCATAAAAATCAACGAATCAATCAGCATAAACATTAATAACTTTATCAATTCATATATGAAATTTTTTATCAGTTAAAATATGATTTTTATCATGTTAATCTTCATTCTATGCAATTATCAGAGTACATTAGTATTTTCTGTAGCATCAAGTATCTTAAAGAGATGAAGTGAAAAACTGTATCATTATATATCATGTGATCACTATTATTTACCAATATCATTGTTTTATATTTTACTTGAATCAATTCATGTACACCATGAATTTTTATTTACTTATATATATATATATTCACATAGTGTCTGTATCACACTCCTATAAGTCAAATGCAAGTCAAGTTTTGAGTAATATTCAGTAGTTGGTTTTGGTAGCTGACCGAGCTAATGTAAGTGTTTACATAATATATGGAATGTTAGTCCATATATATAAAAGTCTAAAACTAAAGAGGTCAACCAGATTGCTTGCAGGAATGTGATCAGACTAGAGACGCTAAAGATGACGTATACAATAAGTATGTAAGCTAAGATAACATGCCGTCACCTGTAGTCATTCAATTGTTTATAAACATTAGTCCAAGCTCCCTGCTTGAGACAACTACCCCGACCTATTATTCAAACGGCCTACGTGATCTGTAGCGTGTCTCATTCGATTGTGTGTTCGTATGAAACTATGTCATCTGATAGTATGTTCATATGTTCGAACTACTGTCTGTTCCTTCATAACTTGTAACAGAGATGGTAGACGGGCAGAACAGAGTTAGTGATCGTCATTAGAAGACCTGTACCTCTTTACCTAAGCTTTATCATGTAGAGGAATAGGATTAGCCATCATCATTGGCAGAAGCGATCAAGCTATCGTCATAGAAGACTTGTACGATCATACCTGATCTTCATCATGTAAAACTTCAGAAGAATATACTATTTTTATACCTTGTGTTTTCTACAAGAACCTCACCGAACCATGAGTTTAACACATCGTCGTAAAGATAATACCGACTTCGTAAGTGATCTACAAAACCCCAGACACTCCATTGAAGATGGAAGTGCAATACCAACCGACTTAGCGTATAGATTATCGCTAGTCTAACATTACCTCATAGGGCGCCTTATCATACAAGGCAGAAGCCCTAATAATTATATTTAAGTGAGGGTTAGTATTACAATGGCTAGGGGTTAGAGGGTTAGTGCATACTGGCAGAGATCAGGCTGGCTACCTTCTCTGGGTAGGTGCCAGGATCATTCTGCAAATGAATGCGACACTGTACCTCGGGCACAGGTGTCAAGGAGCATGTGGCTCTTTTGTGTTAGTTTGTTAATGATTGGTTACGTCCCTTCTTCTTCTTCTTCTTATTCCTCCAGGACCTGGCTATACCAGTCCTAGGAGTAGACGGAGGCACCGACTCTGGGGAAAGGCCAGAAACGCCGGCAGGAGCAGAGGCAGTGGTAGCCTGAGGGATTGCAGGAGAACACCCTACTTCGGTATCTGCAGCAACCGTCGTAGAGGTGGAACCTACTGCAGGGGAGGCCCTCACTCCGGCTGCTGCGACAACCGTCGTGAGGGGAAAACTCCAGGCTGACTCCTGGTCGGGCAGTTCCTGGTTTTCCAGAGGAGGTACAAAGGTAAGGTCTGCCGGAGGTTCATCCTCGGGCGACAGAGGTAAGGATGAAGAAGAAGGAACTAGTGATTGGCCATGGGCTGTGGTAAGCTCCATGCCTGTTGGAGGATCTCCTGTAGGAGGATCCTTGATAAGGTTAGGCGCCGGCGCTAGCTCGGGGCCAGGCGCAGAGGTCAAGTTCGGTGGTGGCTCTACGTCCAGGCTGGACGGAGCTTGGCACTGCTCAGTGCTGCCAAGTGGTACTGGCAGAGAGTTGAGGTCGACTGGACCTGTGGCGGGTACCGGAGGTGCAATACCTCTCAGCGTGCCCTTGGTTATGGGAGACAGAGGGTCCTGTCTCTTTTGGAAGGCTAAGCCTTGTGGGACTTGGACAGTGTCCGCTGCACATAGGGAAAAACTTGCTAGGGCACCTAGGCCAATTTGTGGAGTGCCCTATTACGTTACAGGTCTTGCAACGGAACTGTGAATGGTCAATCTCCCTCCTTCGGTAACGGGGGAGACTGTTGGTGGATGTACTTCCTAGAGGAAGTAGAATTCGGTGACTCCTTGCTTTGGAGTGAATTGACATGGGGTTAGGACCCCTAGGCTTTTTGAATTGTGAGGGAGACTTCATGTCTTGCCCTAGGAGGAGGTCATAACCTCCTGGGATGTAGCTTGCAACTGCAAGAGTACATTCTTTGGAGAAGTGAGGTCTGGTGACCCTCAATTGGACGGTCGGAAGGATCAGTTTAATGTGATTGATACCTTCAATGGTGGATCAATCGACGTCTATCAAACGTTAGCCCCTCGGGGGAATTCTGTCTTCCCGTATCAGGGAGACTTGAGCGCCAGAGTCGTCGTAGGCTCTGACGTGGCTTGGCTGATAATGACTTTGGAGGGGTGCGACTGTTATAGGGCCCTTAGCTGGGGGTCCTAGTGAAGAAGGATTGGTGACGGCCATTGCGATGGCAGGAATATGGTGGTTTGCGCACCCTCCATAGTTGGCAGACATGTGACCCTTGCGGCCACAGTCTCGGCAGAACTTGTTCCAGAACCTCTTCCGTGGCACTGGATGATAAGGCCGAGATGGCCCCACAGGTTGCGAATCTGCGGAGTCACCAAGGCTGGCAGTGTGCTCTGGCACAGGTGAAGAGTCCTCTCTGGCAGTGATGTGACGTGGGGAGGTTAAGGGAACCTCCGTTGAATCACCCTCGGAAGCAATTTCGGGGTTAACTGGTGGGCTTACCTCTTCCAAAAGGGAGGAGGTAGGCGGTAAAAAGGTAAAAGGCTGGCAGGATGCGGCAGGAATTTCTATCTCTGGCACTGGATCAGGACCAGGCTCACAAATAGAAAGGATGTCAGGCTGACCAGAGACGGCGGGACTAAGGGAGACAGTGGGTGCAGGGCTGGAAGCTGGCAGAGTGGCTGGAGCTAAGATACTCTCCTTACGGGCCTTCTCCCGCTTGATTTCGAGTTCCTTCTCCTTGAGAGCGAGCTCATGCTTTCGCTCCTCTTCCCTTGCCTTCCTTTCTGCTTCTCTGGCTTGTCTCTGGTTTTCTCTTACTTTCTTTTCTTGCAGGCGTGCGGCAGCCTGCTGCGTCTTTATCCACTGGTCAAGTGCTGGTCCAGTGTAACCAGCCTCCTTGCCCAGAGTTATGAGGGCTCCGAGCTTCTCTAGCTCTCTGGCAAAGAAGTCGCGGGAAGCAGGGGAAGACATTTCCCTTAGGCTGCAGTAGAGGCTCTGATGAAAATGAGAATAAAGGCCAGGAAAGGGTATTGAATGGAATGGGAGTGCCTACTGTGGAAAGTAGCACTCACTTGGAAATGTGTTCTGCGACGTGGTAATGAAAAGTGAAAAGACTGGGTGCTCGGTGGCACTTATGAGGAGGCGTTCCTTGGGCAGCACTAGTAGTGCTGGTATTGCGGCACTTTGGGGAGGCGTTCCCTTGGGATGGTTCGAAAGATCACTGATCCTTGTACACGGACATTAATGAATTGGGCGTTCCGTAAGGACGGACACGCAGGTTTGTCAGCACTTAGGGCTGGTATTGCGGCACTTCTGGGAGGCGTTCCCTTGTTGAGTGTTCCGAAGGATCACTGACCCTTGTACACGGACACACTAATTATTTGGGCGTTCCGTAAGGACGGACACGCAGGTTTAATGGCTACCTGTACGGCCTGTACAGGTGCAATGGCCCTTATGGAGGCGTTCCTTGGGTAGCACTGGTATCGTGCTTGGTGTGTCCCAGACACTACATGAAGTATACTAAATATACTGAAGTGAAATGGCACTGCTCATGCAGAGTGTAATGGTGGAGGAGAGAAAGTAAAAGGTGGGGGTACTTCAGCTGCCAGTCGATGGACAGTTGTCAAGAATTAGTGGCACTGTGAAATGGTAAGACCTGACGTGCCTGGTGGTGGCCAGTCCTAACCTGGTAACGACTTCCCTGTCTGGAAGTAATGGATTTGCGTGGCACACTGTGCGAATTGTGCTTGCGGTATACGCAAGTCTTTTGTGATAAAAAATGAACAAGACCACTCGGGCAACGACAGGTAATGATAATTGAAAATGCTCAGTCCCTCGCTGAAGTACTCGGTAAATGAAATAAATAAATGTTTGCAAACTGCAATGGACACATGCGCGTACGTATCACGCTGTGTAAATGAAAGACACAAGAGACTAAAATAAGGTTAATTCGGCATGCTATAATTAATGGTAAGATGTAGTACTCTTGGCTTCGTGAATACTGGGTTCTGGTTTTCTCGCTCTCTCTCTCTCTCTCTCTCTCTCTCTCTCTCTCTCTCTGAGAGGGTGAAAAATGATATATGAATGAACTCCCTTATATTTGAATTGAACTACTAATGTTAGTTTAATATGACGCAACTTGCGTTAA
>NC_061100.1:5940086-5947586 GCF_015104395.2 Macrobrachium nipponense
CGGATACTTGGCAATCAGGACTGTTAGCCCAGGAAACCTTGTAACTTTTTTTTTTAAATAAATATCTCAGCTTGATATCATCCAATTTCAATGAGGTCCTGTTAGTAATTGTATTAACTGCACAGAACAATTGTGTAAGTGATAAATTTAATATATATGGCCATTCCCAATTTTAAGAGAATCTATTAGTATTTAAAAGGTTATTTTTCAAAATGTTTCGGATAATTTAGTTATACAATAGTTTTCCGAAGCTTGAATGATTCGTTCTCATGTTATATAGCCAAGCACAATTCAAGAAGCTGGACAGCTATTGGTGGGAAGAGACCGCAGGGAATGACTCAAAAGTGAAGGGAAGAAATTTATGAAGTTGGTGCAAAAGAAGTTTTTGCAAAATAACTTTATAGATTTATCTTTAAATATATGTACAAATACATAAATATGGATTTATTTCTCCAAATATTAATAATAAACTTACTTGTTTTTTTATCATAGTTAATACCATTATGAAGCACGGTTTTTCTCCGACTTTACAATAAATCTTAATGACAAATTAAGGAATTTGAGCAATTGTACTGCCTAATACAAACGACCATTCGTCACTGCTGGAAATCATCAAAGATAAAACACTCTTATGTCTTTAGCGATAACGACTGTTTTCCAGATTCCTTCAGACGCCTCATTTCCTAATATCAATGAAGGTTTTCATCACGGAAAATGTTTTTTAGGGCAGTTTACAGAAAAAAGAAATTGAGGTACATCATGGGAGAGAGAGGAGCGAGAGAGAGAGAGAGAGAGAGAGAGAGAATTGCTGTTTCTATAATGATATGTTTTAGCATGTCACGGCAACGAAAAATCCCTGCATATTTATAACGAGCTTTCATACCAGCTATTTAATTCACCCCACAGTGGAATAAAAAAAATGAAATGTTTAAAAACATGACGTCATCGAAAAAAACTGCAATATGAAAAAAGGCTCAGTTTGATTTACACTTTCCAAAAACAATAAAGTTTTTAACCTAGTTAAGTGTGACCTCTAGAATTCTCTCTCTCTTATTTCTGGTTTTGAAAATCAGTCAGACAGAATAAAGACCCTTGCATTGCAACTGTTGAAAAGTGAAGCAGATAATTATCAACAATTGCTTTCTCTTCAGCTAATGTTCCTGACACACCAGTGTAATTCCAGACAGCAAAATATTTAAAATAAGGATATTTCAGTTATATATATATATATATATATTATATATATATATATATATATATATATCTATATATACATACATATAATATACATGTCATCTTCCCATTTCCTCCTGTTTCCAGCCAAAGCGAATAATTTGGAATGGTAAAACAACGAGTTGTTTCACCTACGAAAATTGAAATAAATACGATATATTTTATAAGAAATAATTGTTCTGTACTGTATTTCATGCACATTATTGTTTTTTTACATTTTCATTCTAATAAACAGATCATTTATATCCCATCCTAAAATTCGTGTACCTTTAACTCAACGCTAAACATCTTTTTCACATTTTAGGCTCTTCAATGGGGCTTTCCTACCCCACCAACAAGAACAACAACAACAACAACAAAGTAGTTTGTAAACTTACTCCCCGAGAAGCGACAACAGTTTAAGGTCAACTCTTAAAAAATTTAAAAAGGATATATTTTGAAATCGCAGGGAAGCAAAAGTGATCAAAATGGCGTTTAGTGTTCAGTGCTTTAGTGTTTGATTTCACTTTAACAGAAGGCGAAACTATCCTCAATAAAATCTTATTTAAGAAAAGTTAGATACGAAGTCGAGATTGTTTAAGCTTTTATTATTCTGTCTCTCGAAATTTCTCTTCTACTCTCAGATATTGTTCAAGTTCTGGAAGGGAAAAGAACACTAAGATATTAACTCGACCAATAAAAGTTCCCTAAACAACTCCCAAAGTTTGTCAACTTTTTTACGTCAGTTTTTCACGACGCCAGGTTTTGTAGCCTCCATCTATTTCGGAGGTTTGGTAACAATGAAGAAGTCGTGGAAGCCTGACAGTCTGGATAGGCTATTTAAGATCTGAGAGATAACATACGAGGGATTTTGAGACATTTTTTCGACGGACTATGTCCGTAAGTTGGAATAAAACCAACTTCAAACATTAATTTTGTAGACGTTTTTTCGACAGACTATGTTCGTAAGTTGGAATAAAATAAATGTCAAACATTAATTTTGTAGACGTTTTTCCGACCAGTTAGAAAAACAAACGTCAAACTTTAATTTTGTAGACATTTTTTTGCTACAGACGATGTCCATAAGTTGGAATGAAACAAACGTCAAACATTAATTTTGTAGCGTCTTAAAAATAAAAAGAATACAGCATCGTTACTCGCAGATAACATGTAGAACACAAAACACTAATAGGTAGAAGCTTAATATAAGGCCATCAACTACAACAGAGAGAGAGAGAGAGAGAGAGAGAGAGAGAGAGAGAGAGAGAGAGAGATTAAACCACCAAGTGATAACTTAATAAATACCTTCACCGAATACTCATCTTGACGTGGTCAAACGTCACGAGTACTGAATATTTAATGCTCATTATTTGATTCATTTATAAGTTCATGACGTGTGCATAAATTGCATAAATAATTTATGTAAGAGTTGCTGAAATTTTAGGCGACAACATATATTCAAGATAGAAAGATATGAATTATTCGTCCTAATTTTTTAGTACACTTGAGGAAATCTGACTTATGCCTTGGGGGAAATAGCACGAGATGCCAAGTAGTCGATTACTCAAGGGACGGATCTCAAATAATTCGTTTCTGAATGAAGGATACGGATTAAATATGGTCACTACAAGGGGGAACAGTTGATTTTTCTAAACTATTGAAAATATGTATTCTAGGGATAATACAATACTTGAGGTTTATTAATCATATATTATTACCATTGTCGATCATAATGGAGAGTGGTATAATAACGTAGAAATGAACAATCTTTAAATGAATAATTAAAGTATTTAATGCTGAGATCTTTTATCTAAGATGCAAGTTCTTTGACAGGATGAATAATATATTCTCGCCTAACTTCGGCTCAAATCTATCATACACCATGGTACTGCATATTTAATTTCTGAAGCGAAAAGGGGTAGATAATATCAGAAACTGATGGAAAGATGAAATGAAAGGAAGCAACAAGAGACTGAAATAAGGGGAGGATATTGTTATAAAATAACCGAGACAAGAAACTAAAACAAAAGAGAAGATTGTTTGTATGGTGTTTTTACGTTGCATGGAACCAGCGGTTATTCAGCAACGGGACCAACGGTTTTACGCGACTTCCGAACCACGCCGAGAGTTTTCTGATCCCTCAATGGAATGGCGGAGAATCGAACTCGCGACCACCGAGCCCATCCCTCATACGCCGAAACAGTATTTTTGTAACAAAGGTAGAGCGGAAAAAAGTGGTAATTAAATGTATATAAAATCTAAAAAAAAAAAGTACTGATAACACCCGTGCACAAAACCGATGAGAATATACAGTTCTAAAGGACAAACTGGAATAACTTTAAGTGTCTCCTGTTGGTCTCCAGTTCTATTTCTATCACGTTTTTGTAGCTCTCAAATGAAACGATTCGCAAGTTGAATTTGCATCATCTACTGAAGGATGAGATGAAAGAAAAAAAATGAGGATCCTGGAAAGCAATTTTCAGGATTTGGAAATAAAATCTGTAATTGCGTACTCAACACTAGGGAGATTAACCATTAAATCATTAAATACTTTTGTAATAGATACCAGGTTTGCATAAGACCTACTAAAGAAAATAAATAAACTTTATGGGTTTTTTAGCGATCTTATGCCGGAGAACCCCAAAATAATGAAATGATACGAAGACCTACTGAGACAAGTAAACGCCTTGAAATTACTGACGGACTGGCAAAATAGAGAAACACCACTTTATCGTTTAACTTGTTCATGAAATATCACTAGATCTGATTTGCCCAGTTTTCGGTTTCGTGATTTCGTAAAAGCAAGCCTTTGACAGTTCTTCTTAAATCAGGTCAATAAACTTATAAAATGTTACAAAATGTAGAATGAAACATTACTGTTTTACGCAATTTCTTGAAAGTAAAGTATATCTTAGTTTTACCAGACCACTGAGCTCTTTAACAGCTCTCCTAGGGCTGGCCCGAAGGATTAGATATTATTTTTTACGTGGCTAAGAACCAATTGGTTACCTACCAACGGGACCTACAGCTTATTGTGGCATCCGAATCACATTATATCGAGAAATGAATTTCTAATCGCCAGAAATAAATTCCTCTGATTCCACGTTGGCAGAGCGGGAAATCGAACTCGCGACTACCGAATCAGTAGGCGAGTTCACAACCCACCCGTCCAACACGGAACACATAATTTCTTGAAACATCATATACTGTGTACACGGTCATTAAAATATATTGAGAGAGAAACAATTATTCGTAAGAATTATCTTTAATTACAATGTGATACAATCTTTTAATTTAGAGAAATAAAAAAAAAATTATGATCACCCAAATAAACACTTGTAAAGTTATTGCGACTTAAGAAAATTTCAAGCGAGACATGAAACGCTGTAAAATCTGCGCTAGAAAATATGTTACATCACTGACACAAAAATTCTCAAACTTTATCATGAAATTTGATGACTTTAGTAAGTTGTTAAAAACATCTTTTAATGACTGTGATTACTGTAATGTGAGATAAAGAAATGTAAGTTATTCAAGGAATATTACATAGGTAATTTGAAAAAAGAAAAAAAGAATTCTTCGAGAGAATGACATTGGGGAAGAAGAAGAAGGAAAAAAAAGAACACAAGAATTCTCGCAGGAAACGCTACAGAAAACGCGAACTTAATCATAAACCCCAAATATTCTTATTCTAAAAAACTGACGTGAGCGTTTGCCTTACTAAAATTCTCATGATGAACTGATATTTACTGAAGACGGATTAATCCATCATCATAAAGACAGAAACTCTTCAAGTTGAACATGAGTCATAATTCTGAAATTTACGTAAGTACGAATATTAGAGTCCGGTATCATAAGCTAAAGTTCCTGGATCCATTTAGCTAAGATGTACAACGCTTTAGGTACGATATGGTGCACACCTTTGTGGCTATATTGACCGAACCAGAAAATTATGTACCTGCTAGTCTGATAGTTAGTCGATTATCTTGTTAGTGTATGTATGTATGTACACAAACACACGCGCGCGCACACACACACACACACACACACACACATATATATATATATATATATATATATATATATATATATATATATATATATATATATTATATATATTAAAACATATATTTATATATACACATATATGTGCATGTGTGTGAAGAATTAAATGATAATCAAAAAACAAAAAACTGTACCAAACGTAGTGTTTTCCCTTTTTCATTCAAAGAACGTGCGACACAAATGTCGTGGCAACTATGGATTTCCAACAGTACCTTCCAATGGTGAAAGCCACTCAAATAATGGTTTGCCTGGTGACACTAAAGAATGTGATATAATGGTATAAATTGCACGGACGGGGATCTTATCACAAAGAATATACCTCTACTTTGATCGACTGTCTGTATGCAGGAAACAGGGAGGCAGGCGTGTACACTCATGTACACATATAAATAAGCGTAATACTATGTGCGTACTTCAAGCATTTTGATGAGAGTTTGGATCACTTAGAGGTTGAAACTTGTTATTTCATGTAAATGCCGATTACATTGATATTACTTCAGAAGGAAAAGTGATTTACAACTAATGCAACTAACATTTGCATAAGTTTTTGGACACACTTTGTTCTTCAAACATTCACTTATAAACCAGATCTTATTTTTCATGGCTTTGGCTTTGTAAAGTTGTGTTTCATATCTTCTTGCATAATGAACAGCTTGAGTTCCAGCGACTTCATACAGTTGTTGATATGTACTTCTGTTCTAATGTTGCTGTGGGTACATGATGAACCAAACAAAAACTTCTTTCAGTTTTCTTTTGAAGATTGAAAAAGAAACCCACAAAATCACTTTGTAACTTGTTTACTTCTAAGTATTTACATTTAGTTTTACTACACACTCGAGTACTTTCAGGCCCTATCTGTGGCCCATTTTCAAGAGATGTTTGGGATGTTAGCCTGGGTCAAGGCCCAGCAGCCTTCTGGAACTTCTTCTCGTTGAGCTGTCATTTATGTGATGGCTGTTCTGGTTTCCTTGAGAGTTGCCAATCCCCTCTTGTCGCTCTGATATCCTGAGCTGATGGTCAATGGGATTTATCCTTGAGGTAAGGGTGTGGTCACCAAAAGTCTGTTGGGCAGGAAACCTAATCTCCAGGTCAGCAGGGTCAATCTTCGCTTCTTTTAATATCAAAGCTCGGCTTATGGGATCTTCTGAGGTAAAACCTTTGTTTCCTTCTATTACTTTAATCTCTCTGATGAGTGCACCTTCTACGACCCTCCTGTGACTAATTTTGTTGCTTCTGTATATAAGCCTACTGTTTTTGAAATCCATCGTATGGTCATTTTCCCAACAATGCCTATCTATAGCACTCCCCTGAGAGTTAAGTTGTACTGCCCTTCTATGTTCTTATATTTACTTTCTTTCAACAAAGCTAGAAAAAATTTTTACAGAGCAAATGTAGAGAGCACATGTAATAAAGAACACGAGAAAATAGTTGCCCTCCCTTTTATACCTAAAATGAAACAAATCACTTCAAAAATGAAAGAAAGTAAATATAATGTAATATTTTATTAAGAATGGCTAAAGGAAGTTACGTCATGCGGTATTCAACATTATATTTTGGATAAACATTAGCCATTACGAAGTTATGAAAAACAGTATACTTTTTCTCAGAGGGAGGTTACAATACTAGTTTACGGATAAAATTTTACCGATTGCAAATGATGTTTTAGACGCAATGTTTTAGTGATCCGTGTTATTAATATTAACGCAGGTCTCTTGCACAAGTGAACGTGATTTAAATTTATGATTAATTTTTAATTTTCTGATAACAGTAATTTAAAAAATTTTTCTTGGTCCTTGCTTCAGGACAATATCAACCCCCAAACCCATACAAGGAACCACGTTCGGTCTCATGACAGAGCGAGGAAAAAGACGATATGGTCTCGTTTTCTTTATAATCACTCAGGAGTAACTTATGTACGTGGTTGGTGGTCGACGGTTATGGGATGTTACTGCCCGAAGGATTAGATATTTTAACGTGGCTAGGAACCAATTGGTCACCTAGCAACGGGACCTACAGCTTATTGTGGGATCAGAGCCACATTATATCGAGAAATAAATTTCTATCACCAGAAATAACTTCCTCTGATTCAGCGTTGGCCGAGCTGAGAATCGAACTTTGGACCACCGGATTGGTAGCCGAGCGCGAAAACAATTCGTACAACGAGGAACTGCGCCCGGTTATAATATAGGTAGGATCAATAGGTAGTCATCTGCAGACTGTGGA
>NC_061100.1:5950086-5957586 GCF_015104395.2 Macrobrachium nipponense
AATATATATCTATTATATATATATATATAGTAATTACATATATATATATATTATATAATATATTATATATATATATATATATATATATATCTATTTATAATTATATATATATAATAATATATATATATTATATATATATATATAGATATATATAGATATATATAGATGTGTATATATATATATATATATATATATATATATATATATATATATATATATATATATATATATATATATATATATATTTATATTGTGACGTTTATAGAACGCCTCGCCTTCCCAGCAGTTTTTTTATTAATTGTATTTATAAAAGAAGCAGCCATGCCTTCTCCTAAAGCAACTGATGTTGGGAGAGAGCATGTCGTAGTAAGGCTAGGGAGACATTTCCGGTCTGACGGAAGCTTAGGGTAAGAGAGGCAAGTCACAAGAGTAGCTAGGCTTCGAGATGGATCTTAGGGACCTCTACAATAAGACCTCTTTTTCCTTCCCAATTTGCTGGTTGTTGTGATCACTTTTCAGGCAGTGCCCGAGGCGGTATTTGGAAGCCCCGTGATTCCAGGACAACCAGTATCTCTCTCAGTCGACTGCAGTTTGTGACCTCGGACGGATGT
This sequence comes from Macrobrachium nipponense, assembly GCF_015104395.2. Taxonomy (NCBI): domain Eukaryota; kingdom Metazoa; phylum Arthropoda; class Malacostraca; order Decapoda; family Palaemonidae; genus Macrobrachium; species Macrobrachium nipponense. The sequence continues at coordinate 5,950,698 of NC_061100.1, forward strand.
CCAGCCAGCCAGCCTCCCACACTTAAGCCTATTGGGCTCGGCGTACTGGCGCGCCCGAGCCCCAGACCTGGAACAAAGTCAGGCCGCATTTTTCCACAACGATCCACTGAACAGGACATCCAGGTACGTCTAAAAGTGTAAACTCCAAACCAGCACCTTTTACTACCATACGACTCTTGCTAATTTCATTTTCAAGTCTCACTTTTATCCCTCCTACATCAAAGCCCTTTGTCCTCATTGGGCCACGTGCTCCCCCCTTGTGACTTGTTAAAGACTAAGCCTTCAGTGCATACCTCAGTGAAACATTAGAGTTCCTTTGCCCCAGTGTTAGAGAACTAATTATCCTTAACCAAAGCAAGAAGTCATTTTTTCTTTTATCTTGTGTAATCTGGGATCCTTTTCCAGATTCCCTGAGTCACGTGCGAAGTCTGTCTGCCCGCAAGTGTTGCATTCCCGCAAGATTATGAAACCAGCTTTTATCAATTCCATTTTGAGCCATCTATTATCCATTTGTGAGAGATTATAAGTCCACGTGGGGACCAATAGCATTTACTTTTCTCCAGGCCAGTACGAGCCTTTTGTAAATAAATAGCTGTAAAGTATTTAGCTGAGTTTCTGGCGACCTGTTCCTCTAGAGTAAATATTCACTATAAATCAGTTTTACGGTAAGTTCAATTAATTTCATCTTGTTCTCCCTCAATTATTCCTGTTTACGTATCGAGCCTCTCTCAAGGCCGGGCTCATACGTAAAAATATATATATAACACATTAATAGCTACTATCATCTGCATTGATGTCTTTAGCAATAAAAACTCCAGTGGATACAGAATAGTGATTCTATTATAATATTTCTGCTTGCAGTTGTAAATAAGCCATCGTAATTCCATTCTTACTTGATATTTTTTTTCGACTGGTCACAGCAAAACCACCTCCGAATTCGAGACATATGCGTTGGATAGTGGCATATCCTTGATTCTGTTGGAAGGGAATTTTTCCTTGTGTTAAAACCGAAATCTTTACTTCCCTTGAAGAAACACTGAAGTACAGTCTGGCTGTATGAGCAGCGCTAAGCAAGGTTGAATTAAACATAAAATAATAAAAAAATGTATATATATATATATATATATATATATATATATATATATATATATATATATATATATACATACATACATATATATATAGTATATATAAATATCTCCCCATTTTTTACACACTACATGTAGACAAGTCACGCCAGCGTATTATAAGCCACTCGTTTAATTCTGAGTGCTGTTTTCGACTAAAGGCCACCATCTACAACACAAAGCTTATTTCCAAAATTTGCTGTAATTAATCAACACGCTCTAACGTAGCATAACAGCAACTCGCTGAGATGCTGTCGACACAGGATATGCGCGTAATGGTCTTAAGCCACGTCATATACATAATGAATTTCACATTTAAACGTGAGTGATACAAATCAGGAAAATGAATATCATCACAAAATCTGTCAAGCTAACAAGATTCTAAAATAAGGTAAATAAATGATGTCAGGAAAAATAACTGATAATCATAGCTTAAACATAAAATATTAAAGAATAAGTTGCTTAAGTCCCAGCAAATGCGTCCTGTTACCCCAAGTGGTCACGTTTTCCAGCTCGGGAAACTCTACAGGCTGGATAGATCAATACTGAATTGAATTGTGGGTTTAATTTTCAGTCTCTGAATGTGACACGGTGTACAAGTCTAATAAAAAAAAACAAATAATAATTAGACGAGACACATTCATAGAATTTTACTTTGACTCAAAAATTGTTATGGAAAATCACAATTTTATTTAATAAAGAAAATTGGATCACCTGAAGATTAGCGACCCCTAATACCTCTCCTGAAGAAAATCGACCCCAATATTTTCCTCCTGAAGAAAAGCGACCCCAATATTTTCCACCTGAAGATAAACGACCCCTGCTTGTTGGTGTCTCTAATCTTCAGGTGACCCACTTTAGCTCATAATATAATAGAAAAAAAGAGAAAAAATATAGATATATATTTATTAAAAACTACTTTATTAAACATTTGTTAAAAACAAAAATTTAGACAAACAATCAATACTTAATTAAAAGCGTATTGTCTTGCAATTTCAGTGAAAAAATAATAAAACCTACTGTAACCCCTGTGGCTAGCGCTCGCAGCGCAACATTACCTCTTGCCAGAACATACCGAGCTTGCTAAGAATCTTTAAATACGCGGATGATGCGCGAAGCGCCGTTCCGCCACTGCCTTACTGTAACCCCTGTTAATTCCTCACCTTAAGAAAAGCGACCCCAATATTTTCCACCTGAAGAAAAGCGACCCCAGCGTGTGTTGGGGTCGCTTTTCTTCAGGTGATCCAGAAAACCTATTATCTTTTCTTAATTAATACGTTCCCTTGTAACGAAGGGTACGAGTAAGGGTCAGAGTTCACAGGTTACTGATCTATTAAGTTTTATGAATGAGCTGGTCTTTTTGCCGGCACGGGCTCTTGGTCATAGAGCAGACAGTAATTTCATTAAGACAACAAACGAACAGGTCAATAACTTTTGCGATCGGAAACGTAGCACCTGACATCAGGCAGACAGAAACAGGGATAAACATAATCAGATGTGTTTGTTGACAGATGGAAATATATGTATGAATTGGTACACATCACAGGACTGGACTGAAGTTTAGATACATATGGTTGAAAGGCTGATATTAAAAAGCATATGATGATGACGATACATTTACTATAACAATAATAACAATAATGGAGATTCAAGTACAAGATGCATGACGTATGTTGTTTCTTTTGTCAGTGCGTTGGTGGTGGTGGTGGGGTTGGGGGGCTGTCGTTGCTGTGAGATTAAGAGATTAACTGGCCGGTGCGATGAAGATGTGTGGGAGTCAACTGTGGACCCCTACACCCTTTTTCATAGTCTAATAAAACAAGAAAATATTTCTATATGTGAGATAAAATGGTTTAGTTTCCCTTCCGTCTTTTTTTCTGGTGGTGAGGAAAGAAAAAAAATGGAAGATAAAAATACCCAAAAATAGTCATGTTCATTCGGCCATACCCCAGGGGCGACGATTTCCCAGAAAAGAAAGAGATTGGTTGGTGGAATAGTGGCGAAATAAGGGATATGAAAAAAGAGTTTTATCCCATAACATCTTTTAACCTAATTTTAATTAAATAAATGCGCACTTCATGAACACTTCCCCTCCATAAAATTATACATAAGAACAGGACCCAAAAAAAAAAAAAAAAAAAAAAAAACCCGAAGCCAACCCGATTCTGTGAATATTTTTGAATTATGAAATACACCATAGAGATTTGTTAATATATTATCTTTACTCAAGACTTGGAGTTGTAATTTGCCGGCATGAGTCTTCCGCCTACAGCCTTTGAATAGTACAATGGTGACGGTGATATTCTCTGTATCTTGGATAACAATTCTGTAATATGACGTCTTGCTTACGCCTTCGTCCAATTCTGGCCTTCTCGGATCTTTCTGCTTAAAGAATGTAACCTTTTGTGTAATAGATTGTCCATAATTACTTAAAAAAGGAAAAACGGGTAAAAGAAAATAACGAACGGATATCTACAAAGGTAAATCAACAATTAAAAAATATATATATATATATATATATATATATATATATATATATATATATATATATATATATATATCTATATATATATATATATATATATATATATATATATATATATATATATATATGTATATATATATATATATATATATATATATATATATATATATATATATATATATATATATATATATATATATATATATATATATATATATATATATATATATACATATATGGGGATGTAATCCACAATGATGTAAAATCACAGCTGATGGTCGATGCTTTAATTTACTGTACAAGAAATATATATATATATATATATATATATATATATATATATATATATATATATATATATATATATATATATATATATATATATATATATATATATATATATATCTAATTATAACTACATAAGGATTTTACATCATTGTGGATTATATCCCCATTTACTTAGAGTTACGACATAGTGCCTAGCTTCTGCATATATATATATATATATATATATATATATATATATATATATATATATATATATATATATATATCATTGTGGATTATATCCCCATTTACTTAGAGTTACGACATAGTGCCTAGCTTCTGCATATATATATATATATATATATATATATATATATATAATATATATATATATATATATATATATATATATATATATATATATATAATTGAAACAAGAGCGCAAGCCGAAAAAAGGAAATGATTATTGTAACATGAAAGAAAAGCGAATTTTTTTTTTTTTTTGAAAGATGAAAGTGAGAAAAAGAGGAGAAACGCAGAGGCGTGAGAAGTAATTTTCACCCTCGCCTATCCCAGCCGTCCCTGGGATGGTATCCCTGGGATGGTGGGGCATTCGCTTTAGGGGACGTGAGGAGCTTGGGCGTCGTAAGCATTTGATATAAGGTTTAATATATTACAATTTTTTTACGAAACTTATGTCGTATTTACGATCTGACACCCAAAATTCTCCCGACCAAGGCGTATGTGTTCACAATGTCTGCTCAATATATTTTAAGCGATGCTCTTAGGACCCTCGACCTCTTTGCTTTCAGTTTTATTTAGCTTGATTATGACGTCGTTAAACCAGAAGAGACAATAGATACTGGAGAATAAAGGTTTAGTGTCAACGCCTCTCAGGAAAGACGAGAGGGAGAGAGAAAAAAAAAATAATGACAATCAAAGATAATACTAGAACAGAATGAGAGGTAATATCGGTCGGGGAGGAACACTATCTTTTTCATTTTTATCACATTTTCTTCTCGAATGGAGATCATTCCGACAGAGGCCTGAAAGAACCGCCGTAATTTTCGTGAGCTATGAGACGTGCACGTCTTCAAATGAAAGAATCACAGAGAGAGAGAGAGAGAGAGAGAGAGAGAGAGAGAGAGAGAGAGAGAGAGAGAGAGAATCACTGGGTGATAAGAGACTAAAAGTGTGAGAGTCCCAGCGATCAAAAGAGAGAATGTTTACAAAAATATTCCTTCAACAACGAAGTAGCAGCATCGTCTAAGAATTCCTCTGGCTAAGAGCAAGCCTGAAGAGAATACTGATCTTTAAACTCCTCTCAGCATTTTATAGCATGCTACTTGCTCAACACTGAACAACTTAAACGTGATATAATATACGACTAATCCTACGACCTACAGAGAGAGAGAGAGAGATTGGTCTTGACGTCGCGTCAGTTAAAATATGAAATCATTCTAGATATATATTCCGTAACTTTAAATATTTTCTTATACATTGCAAGTTCACTGGTGAAGTTATATATATTTTTTCTTTCAGAAATCAATGAAGTGTGAATTGTCTCAATTAACATTATCATTTTATACGTTTTGGAAGAGATTTTAAGAAAACGTAGATTCATTACCTTTAGTTACTTGGCGTTACATTTTCCTTGCACCTTCCTCATTCTTCTTCACAGTTGAATCCCCAGGCAGGGTCGCTGTTTTTAATGAGCCTCTCCTTAGCATTTCGTCTGTTTCTTTGTGTCTCTCATGTCCTCTGGAATGCAGGCCCTCCATCTTCTCTTAGACCTCATCTCCTTTCGTGTTTCCAGAACATCCGTTTCCATAATCTCTCTCCTGCAATATGGCGCTCATCATATCTCCTCATTAGTTGCTTCAAATCTCCCTAATGACTCTTACGCTTTCCCTGAATCTCCAGCGAATTTTGCTGATCCTCTGATGGATTCATTCTTAACCTGTCTCTTCACGTCACTCCACTCATCCATCTGAGCATCATCATTTCCGGTATTATATGAATAGCAGCTAAACTGTCATGCCTATTATGACTTTTTGTGTCTTGTTTCTTCTCTAACCTTTTTGTTACCTCAGTCTTAATTGCATCTGTTTTAGTGCTCCGTTTAATTCCCGAAATTGCTAACTAACGAGATCCTGTCCATCTCCAATGACAGGGAATTGTGGCAATGTTGGTTAGACGAGGCAAAGAACAAATCTGGGAAACGAAGGGAACCTTTGAAAAATGGGATTCCCATTCTTCTTGCTTCACTCTGGAAATAGAGATCAGAGTTCGCATTTCGATAAATTTGTCGCATAAATCGCACCCGAAATGAGATTTCTCTACCTTTTTATTTCAAAAACACAGGCTAGAAGGACGGTCAAATATGTGTCTTTTTCTAGCCCAGATCTGAAGAGAAGTATAAAACAAACGTATACACCAGATTTTAGATGCTGAACACGGTTGACATCGGTATTCTAAAATCTTGAGACATTCCTTCGTTTCTTTGAAGAATAAGTTGTTCTTAAATACAATGGAAAAAGGGAATCTGCGATTTCCTATGAATTTGGTATTTAACAGTAAGCAATGATAATAAATTTGATTCCTTTTCACCAGTTTTCTCTCTTTTTCAGTAGGGGTTTTCTACTTGGTTGTATTCTTTCAAAGATATCGTGGGGAAGATGGACACCTCAGGTCTCTTCGTTTCCCTTTTCTCACTTCCTCTGCATTCCCTTAGTTTTACTTCGGTTCAGTTTCATGTGACACATTAGCAGCAATCGGATTTCACCTTAACAAGCGTTAGCACACAGAATTAAAGAAATTTGTTAATTAAACGTCGATAATATTTGCTGATCGGGTTCTGGAGTGTAAATTTGTAGAACGAATTAACTGCAACGCACGACACCAGACAAACACCCACTATGCATTTCCATGGCCGTGTCTAATTGATATTCATCGATAAACTCTTACCAAAGCATCGGACATGGATCGTATTTTGGAAATAGCTATTTGA
>NC_061100.1:5969251-6001751 GCF_015104395.2 Macrobrachium nipponense
CATATTTTGTATTATGTATCTACAAGAACTGAATTGTATATCATAGACAACTTCGCGTTGATACACGAAGGGAAACAATTATTCAGTATGTAAAGTGGAAAAAGAAATGGAAAGAGGAAAAAGTAGAAAGGGTTACCTACTGTAGCGGTAAAAACGTCTTCCGAAAAAGCTCTCCATTTCTTATGATAATGGAGGCGGCCTTAAGCCTAAAACCAAGCTATAGGCCTGTATTTCTCCTTGAAAACAGCAGGAAGGCTGCCGAAGGAAGTTGACTACTACAAGTATGACCCTCTGATTATGGCTCTACACAGCGTATGGGGATGAAACGGAAAATATCTTACCACAGGGAAACAGATCACCTTACTATTAAGCAGATTTAAATATTAGCACAAAAACAAGACACTCAAAATTCTTAATATGTGATTTTTTGTTGTTCAAGAAAGTCACAAGACCTCCATATTCTAAAACCATTTAAAATGTACCAGATATTCGATCATTTTCCTAACGGCAGGAAATGGTCATTTTAGGAGTTGCATTACCAAGCAGGAAATGAGGAGGGAGAAAAGCAAATACATAATTAAGAACCCTGGTTCAGATTGTAAGAAAGATATGCAAGTTAGGGGAACGTGGAGGAGGAGGAGGAGGAGGAGGAGGAGGAGGAGAAGGAGGAGGAGGAGGAGGAGAGGGCATCTGGCGCCTCTTCTTTCTCTCAGATTAATTGGATTTGGGATCTGTTAAGTTCCCTCTCCTGCAGCTCCACGAGGGAGTAAGCCTCAGATACATTTAATGCCGTAACTTCTAATGTTTGAAACGACTCATTTCTCAGATAATAAATGACAAATGTGAAGGAATCGGAGCTTCTGTTGTTAGTAAAGCCGTTGTTCGTCCACTTTCGCAAACGAGTTTGATTTCAGGCGGTGACGGGGAGAATTGATGAGTTATTATCCTATTATATAAAACGCAATATGGATCCATACGATTACTTTTGTGTAATTTGCGAGTCCAAGTGCAGAATGACCTGATGCAGATGAAATATTTTCAGTATACTGCGAACGCAAAATTACTGAAATACTGAAGTCAATTCCAACGGGAGAAGTGTAATAGTATTCGATAATGGGAGAGTTTCCTGGTTCAAAATTTTCTATCTCTATAGTTTTACTTTAATTTCATTATCATTGACTTCTTACTGAAGAGAGAGAGAGAGAGAGACGACGGCGCCGAGATACGTGATGAGACGAGAGATGAGAGACGAGGACGTATGACGTGACGAGAGAGAGAGAGAGAGAGAGAGAGATGTTCATCGACGAAAGTCAACTTGAATTGATATTCCCCAACACATTTATAATCTGTCTCGTTTTGTTTCCACCGCTATAGTGTCCACAGTTGTCAAGTCGAGCAGTCTTTCATTTCTTATTTTGAAAGTATTGCATATGAAATCTTTTTTCCACACTTTATATTTGGAACTGTAAGGTATCTATATGTAATTTCACCGGAGCAATGAAAGCATTAATTTAGGTTATTGGATAATTTTTCAATTGAGACCTTAGATTAAGGAACTGAAGACTCAATGCTGCTTATGCATGTCCACGTTGACCATTATTTACTTTAAATCGGGAGCAAAGAAAGTTCTAGTGCCCTCTAAAGACTAAATAAGGCTTCAGACTTATGGTCTTTGATCTGTGTACGCCGAGAGAATGAGCAAACCCTTTCCATTTTGACTTCTCCAATCTTATTTCCTCTGGCGGTTTTTGTTGTGGGTTTCCTCCCCATCAGAGATGCGCAAATCGACCAGTGACCAATGGAGACAAAGATTCTATTTCTATTGTTCATCTCTCTCTTTCTCGTTGTTGTTTTTGATTAAGCTGGGCTCTGGCTCACCGAGCAGCCCGTAAACTCTCTTTCTCTTACATACACACACACACACACACACACACACACACACACACACACACACTCAACCCTTCGTTACCGTATATTTCATTTTTAATGAGCCTCTTTTCCTTTAGCGGTCATTGACCTTGTTTTATTTATGTTTGTAGTTTCGAGAGATTTGTGGACAGAGCTACCCGCTAACGCAATGTGTGCTTCCTTTCGCAAACATTTCCTGTTTTTCTTTTTATGTTTTTTCTTATTCACCGTGTTTTCGAATTTTTCTTTCCTTTTTTCTTTCCGGTGTACCTTTCATCCTTCCCCGGACATTTTTGCTTCCAACTCGAAGTGTGATGGAAATAATCCGATCAGCTTATAAAGATTCGGGATTTTATTTGCTCTTTGCTTTAGCTTTATGTCAACATCCCCCTGAACACTGGATTTGCTTCAAAAGATTTGTGTTTGACTTGTTTCAGTTAGACCGGTGTTTGACATTTTCTGGTTAAATGACTGTTTAAACTCTATTATCCAGATTAGCGTTTGACCTTCGTCAGCTAGGTAAGTCCTTGACCATCATAAGTCAATTTGATATTTAAACTTTATTTGTAGTGTCAGTGTTCGTCTATCTTTAGTTGCTTTAGAAGTCGTATATTAGTTAAGTTAGTGATTGACCTTTCGAGATTCGAAAACGAATCTCCCTCCAGTTGTGAGGTAGACGTGCTGTCAGTGAGCTTCGAGTTAGTGGGGGTCGGGGTGGGGCCCGGCCGGGAATAGGGGGAGGATGTTAAATCAGCCTGAAATTCTACCAACCCATATAAAGTCAGGATACCCCAACACAGTGGCGTTAACAAGACAATATAGTATAAATTATTTTGGATGAATTACTTGATAGCAAGAATGACATAACAGATGGTATGTACAATACAATACAGACCAGTGAATATATGAACAGCATGAGAGCAATTTCTATTAACCCAAAGGCAATTCATTAAGAGATAAACACAGGATTATTGAACACAGAATAATGGTTTAGTAATTAAATGGTATTTACCCATTTAGACACAAGTATTTGAGGATACAGAGGTGTATTTGTATTGTAAGAGTAGATACATCTTGCACCGAAAGAAAAGAACAATTACAGGGATCACAAAAAGCCATTTGTTCAACTTGCAGTATAATATATTGCGTGCGTGTTAGTGGCGATTATCTGTGGGCGAATTATGGCCGGCTTCTTTTGTTAAAGGTCGTTTGCTCTGTAAAACAGTAGCGATTTATCATCTCATGTGTTACTATTCCTGCCAATGTTACCTTCTAAATTCGATATGCAAATACAGTATTCCTCACGTTTATACGTGCATAAAATGCACTTATAAATATTTTAGTGGGCGAAGTTCATGCGGTCCAAAATATGTCAAATGATTTTCGGTTCATGGTGGATATTAAGTATACTCATGGCAAAAGGCTTCATGTGAATTAAATACCTTCTGTTGCATATGCAATGCTGTGTGATGAACCATATACTGATGGGGATAACTCATGCAACGTTTGAAAAGTAATTCGTTATACTTTGATATTCCGAAGAAATTATTTGGCAAGAAAAGAATACAGTCATTGCTATCTACAATAATTTTGGTAATTATTTTTTGGAATTTAATTATACGTTAGATTTTTCATCTTAAGCGAAAAATTAATCTATGTTAGCTTCACTTCTGACGTAACATTTGTTTACTTAACATCTCTCTCTCTCTCTCTCTCTCTCTCTCTCTCTCTCTTCTCTCTCTCTCTCTCTCTCTCTCTCTATTTGTGACTTTGTCTCCTCAAAATTACCTTAAACTAGAAGAAGTCTGATAACATTCATCAGCTGATTCATTACAAAAACGTTCAAATCCTCTCCCCAACTAAAACGTTCCCTGACTCTTCCATTTGAAACTGTTAAAGGAAATTGCCTTAGCATTATTCAAAGTGGAATATTCCCCCTCCCCACGCCCAACCCCCTCTCTCCTCTCCCCACCACCACCTCCAAACCCGACTTCATATCTCATCTTGGATAACTTAGCTAAATATCTGCATTTCAACCTCTTTCAAAAGCATGTCTGTAGAGTTCGCCCAAATTTACTTATATTCCAATTGTACAGATTTAAATCAGAATAGCAAGCAGGTGGACATTGCACTGCTTCTGAAGTCTGCACGCATTCAATAAACACGATATGAACAACAAGCAGATACAGGAACAATAACGAAACTAAAAACAACAAATAAAAAGGAAAATATGGCAATAAAACAATACAACCTAAACTTCGAAAGCATATCTCTCCCTCTGAACCTTTCCGTTTTCTGAGCCACTTACCATAAACCACTCCCTATCCCCTTCTCTACGTGTATGAGAAAATAGTGTACAATTACTCCTAAAACCTAAAATACGTTCGCCAAGACGCTGGTCTTTCAATAAAAGGAGCTATGCAAAATTGAGTTTGGTATGCACCTGGTTAGGTGACCATTAAGAAAAGTCTAACGTCGTAGTATAAACACCATAGTCATCCATGGGGTAGGGGGTGGGGCTAGCAGCTTCATTCAAGTACAACTTACTGAAAACGATATGGCTAACAACTCTGGAGCCATTGCCCTCTAAGAGGAGAAACATATGGTGAACATTATATATATATATATATATATATATATATATATATATATACATATATGATATATATATATATATATGGATATATATATATATATATATATATAAATATATATATATTATATATATATATATATATATATATATATAATATATATGTGTGTGTGTGTGTGTGTGTGTGTGATACACACAAATATTAAGCTTAAAACGTCGTTTAATATCCAAATCATTATACCTCGGGAATAGCATTCGGCCAAGGGGTGTAGGTATCGCGAATTGGATATTAACGACATTTGTATATTAATACTTGGGAATAAAAAAATATGTCAACGTATGTTTTAACCTAACCTATATATACATATATATATATATATATATATATATATATATATATATATATATATATATATATATATATATATATATATATATATATATATATATATATATATATATATATATATATCATAAACTGAAATATCCTTTCAAATAAACGTGCGCACCTCGTGCATATTGTGTAATGTGTAACTATATTTGCTGAATAGTATAATGTAGACATTTTAGCGGTGATATAGAAGGGAAAACTATTATTAACAAAATAAATTGCGGAAAGAGAAAGAAAGAACCAAAAATGATTATTCAAGCGGTAAAAACGACTTCCGAAATAGATCTCCATTTCGTATGATAAAAAACCAAGCTCTTGGCTTGTATTTCTCCTCGAAAACAGCAGAAAGATTGCCGAAGTCAGAAAGAGAGAGAGAGGAGAGAGAGAGAGAGAGAGAGAGAGAGAGAGAGAGAGAGAGATGCATAAAATCACACTTCTCTCTTGATGTATGTACAAGAATGTTTTTCTTTTTAATTCTTAGTTAAAAAGTCTGTTGTCTACATAATTACTTTTGATGGCTCAAGCAACAGATTATTATTGTGGTTTTCGAAGTATCAGTTGACCGTCTGATTTTAAGTTGTAAAAATACGCTTAGTGGATGATTTTCGAGAAAAAAAATATTGTTTAGTAAATTCCTCTATTCTTCAATTGATTTCCAAGAAATCCTACCAACATTAACCATCTTTCTATTTCTGACATCTGCGTAATGGAAGGTCTTCTATGATACGGACTGAAAATCGAGAGTAACAAACTACAGGTTGTTCACCATTGTAGTACCGTGTTTTCGGCTTCAAATATAAAGTCAGCTACGGATGTCAGCTACAGAAGTCGCAATGATATGGACTCTCATTGGTTAGAACGGTTCCCACTGTCAAAAAATTCATTTCTGGTACGAGAAGCTGTTTGAAATACGGAGTGTATTTCAATCAATTAACAGAGAGAAATGATATCTGCCACATAATTCCTCGTTGTTAGACAATTTATTCTCTTGGACTAACAGGTAAACGTTAATGCATCCCATAATAATGCTCTCTCTCTCTCTCTCTCGTGCACGTCTCTATTTCGATTTCGAAGACATAACTACTTTTACGGTTTAAAGGATGATTAAGAGAAATTTCGATCAACTTTTGGGGAAACAAACTGATGCCCATTGATTTCTGCAACTGGAATATTGAATTCAGGCCAAAGGTCAAGAACTGGGACCTATGTGTCATGCAGTTTGGAACAACTGTTAGAAGAAAGGGGAAAGAAAGACGGAAGTTTAATGAAAGCAATGAAAGGAGTTGCAGCTAAGGGTGGAGAGGACGTTGCAGAGAACCTCATTAATGCTCTCGTTGCACTGACACCGCTACCCCCTAAGGGGGTATCACTGACTTCGGCAGCGATGGCTACACGGGTGTTATAAAGAATCCTACAGAAGGCGAGACTTTCTTCCAGCTCCGATGAACATGATCGGAAATACTCTTCAAGAAGAAAAGACGAAGGCGGCGGCTTGCAGGGAAGAGTAAGAGAATTTGAGGACGGCTTAAGAAAGGAGCCAATCTAGTTGATTACCTCATACACGACAGAAATATTCTGAATTAGAACTTCGATCAGGACACATCACAGCTGAAGAAAGAAAAATATCTTACGGGAAATATATCTCTTTAGTTTTCAGCATATTTAGACATTAGTACAACTTTTCCATTCGAAAGCATGAAATCCGTAAATCTTGATATGTGAACTTTAGTTGCTATAGAAAGTCCATTTAAAATTCTCCACACATTCCATCATTTTCCTAACGGCAGGAAATGATCATTTTAGTAGTTGCATTACCAAGCAGGAAATGAGGAGAGAGAAATGCATATACAAAATTAAGAACCCTGGCTGAGATGGTAAGAAAGATAACCAAGTTAGAGCAGAAGGAGGAAGAGGAGGAGGAGGAGGAGGAGGAGGAGGAGGAGGAGGAGGAGGAGGAGGAGGAGGAGGAGGAGGAGAAGGTATCTGGCGCCTCTTTTCTCTCAGGTTAATTGGATTTGGGATCTGTTATTGACGGGTCTCTCTCCTGTAGCTTTATAAAAGAGTAAGCTCACATACATTTACGCCGTAACATCTTCCGTTTAAACCGATTGTATTTCCCAGACAATAAATGCCAGAGGTGGAGAAATGGGTCCTCCTGTTACAAGTAACGCTGTTATTCGTTCTTTTTCGGAAACGAGTTTGAATTCAGGCGGTATGAGTGAAAACAGTCATAATCTTATTACATAAAAAGCAATGCAGACAATGTGTGTAACTTCAGAGTCTAAGGGCATTCTCACATATAATGCAATACTGACGTAGCACTGGAAACAAAAACAAATTATTTTCTTTATTATCCTAAATTAACAACGATGTTTCGCGCTCATATTTTGGTTTCCTGATTTTAGCATCTGCAAAAACAACAAACATTATACAAACATATACACACACACACACACAGCACACATACACACACACACACACACACGCTCACACCACACACACACACACACACACACACACACACACACACACACACACACACACACATATATATAATATATATATATATATATATATATATATATATATATATATATATATATATATATATATATACTACATATAAATTAATCTCGCACTCACGCCTGGATCGAAACCAGATATTACAATCCCGCTGTAAATTGGAAATTCATTTCTGTTACACACATGATTGTAATTTGAGAGAGAGAGAGAGAGAGAGAGAGAGAGAGGAGAGAAGAGAGAGAGAGAGAGAGAGCAGGATGAACAGTAAAAGCTATTGATTATCCCCATGAATTTGACATTCATCTCCAGTCACCTGAAATAAAAATTCTATGCAATCATTGCTACGTAAATTGTAACAATGCTTTTCATCATAATGACGAAAACGTATCACATATAACAGAATAAATAACATGGCTTACATAAGACATAACACGAGCCAAATGTAAGACATTTTTTGAAATAGAATACTAATCGCAAGCAAAAATAATGATAAATTCACTTTACACGCGAACATCTCATTGCATGTCACCATGGAGCAGTTTCAATTCAAGAATCGCGATTTATTACCACAATGAAATTCTTACGAGTAAATCTGACTTACTGAGACATAAATTAACGACTGACTGATCCTTACAAACAGTCGTCAGGAAAAATTATGGCCACTGACGCCTGAGACATGTTATTAGCTACACATTGTTAATTTGTCACAGAAAATAAAAAAGTAAATTCTCTATGCTTACATATTATGGTCAATTTGTAAAAGTAATGAACCCAATTATCACCAGACACTCGACTCAGACGCATACTCGAGCTCGCCGGGGGGAAGGAAAATTCCATAAATTTCATTTCCTATTCAGACTTTTAAATTATTCGGGTGGAAATTGCACCCAAAAGTTTTATACAATCGAGGAGTCGAGCCTTCTCTTCACGCATATATAAAAATTATAGTGTACTTTTTACATCCCATTTTCTTAATCGTGATCATATAAATGTAACATCACATGATGTGGAAAATTTGCCTCTTCGTAGGTAGATGAGCAAAGCACAGTTACTTTTAAATCCAGTTGTAACCTGTGATCAAGAAGCGTCAATGTGCGATGCCTCATATTGCTACTGAAATTATTTTTATTGTGTTTTGAGTTACTCAAATAAGCAGCAACAGCTTTATTTCCAGCATATCATTAAAATGGTGCAATAGTCAGCTACCAAGCGTTTTCTTGTATACAGTATCTAATACCTGAATTTTTTTACTAATTAGTCGTAAATTTCAAGTTTCTCGGTCATACGCTTCTAAATAGGCAAGGCTAATCCTCTCTCTTTGCTGGTAAAGATGGTTTAATTAAAACTGTTAAAACCACCTGCCTTTGCCAGTAATAATTTTTTTCCCATATGATAAAACAGAGAAAGAGAAATACTTTTGACTTGGGTGTCATTTGTATAACACATGAAGACACAAAATTTATCCTTACACCAGTGATGGTTGCCAGAGTGATTCACCTTGAAAATAATAAAGAAGCATCCTGCATAAGCCTCATCACTGATAAGTGTCGCTTCATTCCATCTGGTGGGAAAATTGGAATTATGTCTATAAGATACTCTCCGTTTCTAATAATGCTCACCAGAGTATACGATATTCAGTCTCTGTTTAGTGCTATAGAGTCACACTGAAACGCTTTGTTTTTACTGTTCAACAATGAATTAATGGTGTAAATACTTATTGCGATTTTTAAAAACCAATATGAAGATGTTGAAAGTAATAGACAATACACTTTTCCGAGGGACAGTCTATATAAAAAGGAACTATTTTATGGGTGACTTAATCTTCAAAAGTTACCTTTTTAAGGAAAATAGTAATGATGACGTTATTGTAGAGAGGTTTGAAGACTAAAATATTTAAAAAACAAAAGCTAAGTTTTACGGTACAGAGACATTTAAAAGTAGAATTGTCTAGAGTAAGTTGCTTAAAGTTCATTGTAACCCTTATGTATACTAATGCAGGGATTCGTGGATGTCTTAACTCCTATATTATATCTGAGCGGGTATAAACCTATTCCGATACCTCCTTGAATGGGTGATTAGATGCAATCTGAACATTAATTATTTTAATATTGTTAAATAACTTCATTCTTTTTCCCTAACAGTGATAGTAATATCTGAAAATTACATACTAATGTTTAAATTTATTTTTATGGTTGCCTATTGAGGCAATTTATATGTAAAATTCTACATAATGGCAAACGTTGATTATTATTATATATTATTATTATTATTATTATTATTATTATTATATTATTATTATTATTATTATTTTATTATTTTATTTATTTATTTTTTATTTTTTTATTTTTTTTTTTTGCTCTATCACAGTCCTCCAATTCGACTGGGTGGTATTTATAGTGTGGGGTTCCGGGTTGCATCCTGCCTCCTTAGGAGTCCATCACTTTTCTTACTATGTGCGCCGTTTCTTGGATCACACTCTTCTGCATGAGTCCTGGAGCTACTTTAGCCTCTAGTTTTTTCTAGATTCCTTTTCAGGGATCTTGGGATCGTGCCTAGTGCTCCTATGATTATGGGTACGATTTCCACTGGCATATCCCATATTCTTCTTATTTCTATTTTCAGATCTTGATACTTATCCATTTTTTCCCTCTCTTTCTCTTCAACTCTGGTGTCCCATGGTATTGCGACATCAATGAGTGATACTTTCTTCTTGACTTTGTCAATCAACGTCACGTCTGGTCTATTTGCACGTATCACCCTATCTGTTCTGATACCATAGTCCCAGAGGATCTTTGCCTGATCGTTTTCTATCACTCCCTCTGGTTGGCGCTCGTACCACTTATCACTGCAAGGTAGCTGATGTTTCTTGCACAGGCTCCAGTGGAGGGCTTTTGCCACTGAATCATGCCTCTTTTTGTACTGGTTCTGTGCAAGTGCCGGGCATTTGCTTGCTATGTGGTTTTTTGGTTTCATTTTTTCGTATTGCACTTCCTACATATGAGAGAGATGTTATTTCCGTCTATCGTTCTTTGAATATATCTGGTTCTTAGGGCCTGATCTTGTGCCGCTGTTATCATTCCTTCAGTTTCCTTCTTTAGCTCACCCCTCTGCAGCCATTGCCATGTGTCATCGCTGATTAGTTATTTAGTTTGTCTCATGTATTGTCCGTGCATTGGTTTGTTGTGCCAGTCCTCTGTTCTGTCTGCATTCCTCCTGCTCTGTCTGTCATTCTCCTGTCTCTGTATATTTCTGGGTCTTCGTCTACTTTTATTAGTCCTTCTTCTCATGCACTCTTTAGCCACTCGTCTTCACTGGTTTTCAGATATTATTATTATTATTATTATTATTATTATTATTATTATTATTATTATTATTATTATTATTATTATTATTATTATTAAAGCACAATTTACATCCCGTTAATAAGTTAAATATGCAATTTCTGTCCTTCTCAATAATATGAATATGAAAATTTACGTCTATGGCGATTAGATAAATACCTTACCTATATTCAATATCCATTCGTTTCTTTATAATGATACCTTAGCAGTGAAAACCACCCTCCAAGAATATATCAAGAGAGAACAGGTCTGGAGGTGACTCCAGATACTATCAGAAGAGTGATATATATAATCCAGTTGCCGTTTGCAAATCCACGAGAGGCCTCTACGTGAAGCTTACAAATGTCCCAGTAATTGGATTCCCAGCTCTTTTTTAAAATATACATACAGTTGCTGGCAACCGCATGTATTACACTGTACATACAACTTCTCACGATACCACGTATAGTCTATAATGGCATATTTCTTGATAAATTTATAACATCTTCCTGTACTTCCGTTTTTCTTAATAATGTAAACATTTCGTTTGAAGTGCCAACCAGACCAGACCTAGTTAATTGACTTTAACTTTATTATCATAGATTACTTTAACTAGACCACTGGGTCACATTGCAGACGCCATCATGACTCGCCAACGAAGACAATCTTGAATGACATGCGAAGCGAAAATTGGGGCAGCAAGGTGATGATGTTTACTAGGTTGGGCAGTGTTTCCCATCCAAGTGAACTGGTGACGCAGCTACTCTGCATTGAAACATGTATCTTATGTATATATATATATATATATATATATATATATATATATATATATATATATATATATATATACACACACACA
Organism: Macrobrachium nipponense; assembly: GCF_015104395.2. Lineage (NCBI taxonomy): Eukaryota > Metazoa > Arthropoda > Malacostraca > Decapoda > Palaemonidae > Macrobrachium > Macrobrachium nipponense. Next base: position 5,980,846 of record NC_061100.1, read on the forward strand.
CACATACATATTACTATATACATATATATATATTATATATATATATATATATATATATATATATATATATATATATATATATATATATATATATGGCTGAGAAATATTTTCTGATAAAACAGAAGTCCATCTAATAAAAGGAGCCTATAAAACGCCAAAGGGTAGAAAGTTAATGCTGTGTTTCAGAGTACAGCTGTCTCCCTCTACACTGTATACTCGCATGTAGAGGGAGACAATTGTTCTCTGAAATATAGATTTAACTTTCTATCTCTGGACGTTTTTATGGGGTCCTTTTATTAGGTAGATAGACATATGCTTCTCTCAGCCTAGAAAGAAATGAGAGATGCGGATCACTGTCTTTATTTTAAGTTAGATGGTGTTTCATAAAACGTTTTTAATCAGGGGCTTGGTTTCACACGGTAAGCATGGTCGACTTAGAGGTACCACAGTCATTTAATTTTCTTACAATACATTTGACATTTATGAAGTTGTTTATTTGAAGTCGCGTTGGCTTAGTAAGATGGCTTATTTTGTGGCTAAACTTTCAGGCAACGACATATAAGTCATTTACTTACACTGAATTGCCTAAATGTAACAAAAATACTGAATCTGTGCAGAATTCAGGAACGCTGTAATATTAGAATGCTCATGAATCTTCGCCTGCCTTCATCTACAGAACTTGGGCGATATCGTATCAACTCTGCTGCTTTGACTTCAAGTCCAGGGGAAATAGGATCTTTAGAAGATAACTTAGCCTATGAAATTCCACCCTTTAAAGTTTCGGAAGATAATGCTTTCAAGATTGGCTCACTGTGCCCCGTCGACGTAAATGAAAATATCATAAAAGCGAACTGGAGCGCCGAGGGTTAGACTGGAAAAATTCTACAGGAACGAACTTTTCTCTTTCATATGTAAAAGCAATTTCTTCTCGTATGAATTCACAGACACAGTTCGCTTAAGAAAAAAACATGAATAAGCGATAAAAATAAAAGGTGAACAAAAATTAAATTACATCAATTTTTAAAGTGAAATAAAGCGGAATTCAAGTCTGAAGGTTAATATAAAAAAAATCGTGTTTAATCAAAATTAGATATATAAAACATTACCAAAAGCCACAATGAAACTTGAATTGATCCGCAGCAGTGCAGTTTTTACATTAAGGTAATGGTTTTACAATTAGTTTTGTGATAGTCAATTATAACAGTCATTACATACTTTTTTTATCTTTCTTTCTTACTAAGTATCTGAAAGCTGTTCTCCGCTGGCTCCCATGGCTTGCAAGATGAAAAAAATATGTAAGATAGCTTGCGAAAATACTAACATTAACACTTTATCTTGAACGTTAAATTACAAATAGCCCACAAAATGAATTCACAGTAGTTGGGACAATATACACTCAGTGTCATTGTAAGTCTATCTATGATGAAAGGGATTTAAAGTCAAGCCTTCCGGGACTAGTAGAGTAACTAGGCACCAGATGGCTCAATGCAGTCGGCCCAAAACCGGTCAGGATAGGAGCCCATTATATATATATATATATATATAATATATATATATAATATATATATATATATATATATATATATATCATAATATATATATATATTGAGAGAGAGAGAGAGAGAGAGAGTATATAGTAACTTTGAATCTATTAAACAAAATCTTGAATTAGTAAAAATACCAAAGAGCTGGCAACATCATCCTTAAAAATACCAACCTCATACAGTAAACAAAAACATCCAGAATTTACTGAAGACTTAAACATGTAGTCTGTCAGGAAACGTTTTAGGCCGTTGGATTAAATAAATGAATAAATAAATGCTGGTATAAGCCTGACTTAATCTATACAAAACCTTGAAGCTAAAAGGAAAACTGTGGAACTGATTCGTTGCTTACAGTTACTTATTAAATGCATTTGTTTTTAATGGCTCAGAATCTACGATTTAAAAAGAAAACATGAGACGTAAACTGATTTCATTGAAGTCAGAAAAGCACCTGAGACTATTAACAATGACGACGAATAACTGATGTCAAAACCTAAAAATAAACGGCCATTTTTACCTTCCATGTTTAAACGGTTTCCATATTTATACCAAGCATTTATTCTATCGCTAATTGACGAACTTTTGAGGCATTGTGACACATTAAAAAGTCGGAAATTGAAGGCTGATAAAACTTCATTTCTGAATGGCAATTATTGTAATCTCGATATATACGTAGGTAGCATTGTAAACGAGATTCCTTTTTATCGCAAATGTGTCCATCAACGAGAACCATTGGCATATCTGTCTTGAGGGTGTGAATGAAACGAGTTCATCAGTCTTGCTTATTTTTAAGTCTGGCGCCCAGTCGCATTATGTTTCCATTCGAGAAACATATATATATATATATATATATATATATATATATATATATATATATATAATAGATATATATATATATATATACATATATTTATATATATATATATATATATTAATATATATATAGTTATATATATATATATATATATATGAATCTTTATCACATCACCGTGATTCATATACATACATCGAGCTACAAATGTCTTTTAGTATCCTATTCGCTCTACATCGGAATTAATATATTTTCATATATGTTAACCGAAGGGGAATTTTTTTAGTTGATAATAATTTCACCCTCTCGTGGGTTCGATCCAGCGCCCAGCGGATTGAGGAGAAATCAGGACTCCAGTGATGTTAACGATTCGGCCAACAAGTGAGGTATAAATAAGTTGATACCGATTCCTACCATACAAATCACTGTCGAACTTAGTTATTTGCAATTAGAATCGACATCCAACCTCCTCTGTCATGTTAACCAAATTGAACGTTTGCCCCACCTAGCCATATCATGAATCTTTATCACATCACCGTGAATATCTGTATGAATCACGGTGATGTGATGAAGAGTTCATAATGTCATTAAAACAATCTAGTAAAAGAATCATTGGAACTAATATACTTTATGTCATGCAAATTGCCAGTTATATTAGCACACGGAACAAAATCACTTTTTTTTAGTAATTCGTCAAAATCGAGGCACGTTTGAAAAATTAATTGTCCCTGTCGTTTATTTTGAAGATGACTCAATGGAGCAAGATCGTCTCCAACCACAGATATCGCATACCAGCTCGCCTACGGTGCCCCCCCCCCCCCCCCCCCCGGCTCCTATCCCCCCTCCTTCAATTCCCATCCTCCTTCCTGTGGTCAACTCTACACGAATATCACAGCTTTTGAATCTACCTGGGTCTGTTTTTTTTTTTTTTTTTTTTTTTTTTTTTTTTTTTTTTTTTTTTTTTTTTTTTTACCTTGCTTTGATTAATTAATTTACGAACACTGGGACACATAAGGACATTCAGCACTAAAGACAGTGAAAAAGGAGAGTTAAAGTGGTTGCACAGCAAGAGAAAGAGATCCAGAAAACAAAGCAGATGAAGTAAAGGGAGAAGAAAAAGACATTATATTAAGCAGTAACAGTTAATAGAGATTGGACAGCAAGACTGATGAAAGAAAGCGGTAATGGAGGCAAAGTAAAAGGCTAGTGGGTGCAGCTAGGAGCCGAAGGGACCTGCAAACATCCGTTAATAATGACTACGGTGCGCCAAGTGAGGTGGGCTGACTGCACTATCACCCTATGGATTCGGGTTGTATAAGAGGGCCAATGAAAAGTGATCCTCAAAGAGCAATTTACAATTTACGAGTAATCACGTATAATCACGAAGGCCAAAACATAAGGACAAGCTTTTACTCGTATATAAAGACTGATCAATTACATCTTCTATTCTTCTCTACCTTTAAGTCTTAAATTTATCTAAAAAAAGATCGAGCTCTCAACACAAGAAACGCCAGAACAACAGTTCTCTGTCACCGAAGCCATGCGCTTAGAAAAGGCACCAGTAAAGAATTTGATAAAGAAAAATGATCGGAATCTTAATTTACCTCCCATCACTGTGGTCTATACTCTCTGTTCATACATTGTCAACTGTCATCTATCTTAAGCAAAATAGGCACCTGGAACATTTTCAAAATGTCTGTACTTACCACTGTTGTATCCCGATAGAAAGTTTCGACTGTCGGCATCAAAGTTTTCCCTGCAATTAAAAATAATACATTTGTCAAGGTAAAAAAATGCGCCGAAAAACTTCGTCGCAATCGAGTTTTTTGTACAGCTGCTGTTTAAGGCAGCAAAAAAAAAAAAAAAAAAAAAAAAAATCAAGGATTGATATATGTAGAGGTAACAAAACATTTCTAACGGCATAATTATGTAAAAAACAAATTTGACTTCAGAAATGAGCCAATGTGGTAGGTTACACTAATTTAAAATCATAATATCTAAACGCTAAAACCGTCGTAGACCGTCTGAGAGAGACGAGAGAAGGAGAGAGAGAGAGAGGAGATGAGAGACAGAGGAGGAGAGTAGAGAGAGAGGAGAGGAGGAGAGAGAGAGAGAATAAGAATTCGGCGAGATTTATTAAATAAAAGAACATAAACACTGAGAAGGATGTGTATTTTTCTGTATATATCCCTGCGATTATTTCATTGCAATCACCTGCACAGATTTAATATCCTTATTGGTGGACTTCTGGATATAGGGAAATATACCTTCCAATTATATTCACACTCTCTCGCGGGGGGGGGGCGGGGGGAGGCTAATTCTGATCAGTATCTTAGGGAAAACTTACGGGATTAATTAGAGGATTCCAGAAGAGCAACCCAGGAGGGGAACCCAACGAGGGAATCAGAAAGGGGAATTCAGGAGGGGAATCCAGAAGGGGAACCCAACGAGATAATCAAGGAGGAGAATCCAGAAGAGGAATCCAGGAGGGGAATTCATGAGAGGAATCCAAGAGTGGAATTCATTAGGGGAATCCAGAAGAGGAATACAGGCGGGGAATCCAGGAGGGGAATTCATAAGGGGAATTCAAGAGGTGATACCAACGAGATAATCCAGGAGGGGGATCCAGAAGGGAATTCAGGCGGGGAAACCAACGAGATAATCCTGGATTGGAATCAAGCAAGGGAATCCATTGAGGGGAAAAGCGTCCTCATGAGACAAATAACAGAGAAAAGGCTTATCAGGGGGAACGAGAGACGAGGAAATAAAGAATATCAGATTTTTCTACGGGTGGGAGGTTGAAACAAACATTCTTTGGAAGTATCGATTTCTTGTCAATGTTCCACGTGAATAGGTTTCACTTAATTAATAATAATAATAATAATAATAATAATAACAATAATAATAATTTAATAATAATAATGATAATGGTTTATATAACCATGAGTTAACTTGAAAGATACCACATTCACACCAAACACACATTTATTATCCTATTCTTTTCATTTACACTTTGTCTATATCACTCTCTTTAAAGACAATCGCATGCGAAACATAGCCGTATATGTATATAAATTAGATATATATTATATATATATATATATATTATATGTATATATATATATATATAATATATATATATATATATATATATATATATATATATATACATATATATATCATAAGAAACTATTCACAAGGAGCGAGCCCACAGGGCCACTGGCTTGAAATACATTCTTCCAAAGAGTGTTGGTTTGAACCTCCCACCGCAGACCCTACACTGCAGCTGTAACTGATCATGGTACAGAGACAGTGATTTTTATCTGAGCAGATAATATATACTTATATAATATATATATATATATATATATATATATATATATATATATATATATATAAATATATATATGCACATATATATATATATATATATATATATATATATATTATATATATATATATACCATATCTATACATCATACATTTTAGATATATTATATATATATATATATATATATATATATATATATATATAAATACATACATTACATGAAGAGTGAGACCGAGAGAGAGAGAGAGAGAGAGGGACGTTGCTAATTTTGCTATCCTCGTGCTTTCCTGTTACCCAGAAGAAACTCCCTAAACTGACATAATGCTCAACGAAGGTGGTTCAATAAAGGAGAAAGAATGACCCACAAAAAAGCAGGCTTAAAAGAAACTAGAAAATCGCGTCATCACAAGGTTTTATGAGAGAGAGAGAGAGATGAGAGAGAGAATACGTACACGCCCCGAGTCACTTTGCAGGCTGTTTATGCAGTTGACCGTGCAACAAAAAAAAAAGGAAAATGTAAAGAATGAAGATGAAAACAGATACAATAATGAAAAAAAAAAACGGAAATAACGAGAGGAAAGAACAAAAATAAATCAAGATGGAAAAACAAGAATAACTGCAAAGTAAAGGTATTGGTGACCTCATTCTTTCTTTTTCTAATTTCAAGAGAGGTCGCCCTTGAGGGGGGTTGGGGGAAGGGAGGTAGGGAGGGGGTTTAGTCCCCCTGTCACTCTTCCCGAGTATTATCCTTTTGCTTTTCCTTCTGCCTTTGTTGTCTCCTTCCCTGTCGCTCTCGTAATGGGAGGAGGAAAGGATTCCTCCTTCTTATCGTCCGCTTTGTCTCTGGCGTTTTCCTTCGAGGAATGATTCCCTTTTCTCCTTCTTAATTCAGGGTTTTCCACTCCGCCTTTGGTTTCACTCTAATTGCTTTTCTTTCTTCTATATTTCCAATGTGATTCTTTCCTATCGCTATTTCATCTTTTGTAAAGGTTCAGTATTTGACAGCAAAGTTTACCGAATTTATCTTGAGGAATTCTGCCGTTTGTTTTCTTTTTTGCCAACTTTTATTCTTTATTCTTTTACATAGTCCTTTTCTTCCACTATTTTCAATTTTCAGTTAAGTAATTCATAATAAAGTTTAATAAATTCATCTAGATGTATTTTGCTTTGTATGCGATATCTGGGGTAGTGTTAAATATTCCTTACATTTTGCTAAACTCTGTTTCTTCATACAATGTCGTGTTACTTATTTTATTCATCCAATTCTTCTCTCATATTCATATCGGTTCTCTTGGCACCAGACGTCGTCTCTTTCTTCAAGCAAGATTTGTGTTCTTACTTAATACAAGCTTTCCTTCCGTCGTCTCGTTCGACCACAACTGAATCATTTTCATTTTTAGTAAGAATAAACGTCTCAATTCCTCTCAGCCAAGTCCTCATCTGTTCATCCAGTTGAGGAAAGTGCAACCACTGGGCCAGTTTTAAAATTCACTTTTATCACATTCATCCAACTTCATCATCCATTTGAACAAATTGTCGCTTCATCGCTGGTGGTAATTAGGTCTTTCACGTATTCAGTCTTTTTTCGTTTATTTTTTTTCTTTTTGTACACTAACCTTTCATTTGCACAAGAAGATAGATGTATGATCTTGTTTATTTATAGTTTTTGTGAAGGTAACACGAACAGGAAATCTGGCTGTCTTAATTCTTAATTTATGTATTGCATATAATTGTATGTATATGTGTATATGTATAATAATATTAATATATATATATATATATTATATATATATATATATATATATATATATATATATATATAATGTAATATATATATATTATATATATATATATATATATATCATATATATATGTATATATATTATATATATATATATATATATATATATATATAGATATATATATATATATATATATATATATAAGCAGATTAAACGAGAATGTGGTATTGATTGTTGTTTATAATATTCTTGGAGCAAGACCATGCCAGGGAGAATAACGTTATATAGTATATATATATATATATATATATATATATATATATATATATATATATATATATGTTATGCAAGAGAAACACAACCCATCTAGTTGGCAAAACAATGTCGTTACTTTTGTAAGTGGTAGTTAAAGAGTTGAGAGGTGTAAACAAATTACGATTTCATCTCACTTCCTAAAATTATGAAGTCTCTTTGGCAGTTCAAGCAAGGTCTTCAAGGAGTACAGTTGTATATATTTCGTAATTCAAAGGATTCATTTTGGGCACACAGATGTAAGTTTTTTGACGAACTTATATATATTTGCTTTATATGTCTTATTCATTTAAGCGTTAAAAGGCGTAAATTGGTTTATTTGTGACATTTAACATTTGATTGTCCTATAAATATGATAAAATGTGATATAGTCAAAGGAGGTTTAAAGTGGCAATGAAAGTGTCTTGTTTAGAAAAGTATATTTAATTAGCTTTGCAAGATGTATTAAGGTACATTATGTCACCGTTATGACTTATTGAATATTATGGGTTATTTAATAATGTATTTAAAGTTTGCAATAATTCCTTTCAGGAATGAACCTACTACTACTACTACTACTGTTAACGGAATAAAGGTTAAAGTTGAGTTTCTGAGTTTGTGTCGCCCATACCAATATATATATATATATATATATATATATATATATATATATATAATATATATATATATATATATATATATATATATATATATATATATATATATATATATATATATATATATATATATATATATATATATATATATATATATATATATATTTATAGTCTCCAGTCGGCGAAGATAACAATACTTTAGGGGGTACCATAATACATCAGTAGAAGGCCATAGTTTATTAAAAACGTTTTGCACACAATTCTCGGTGCATCATCAGTCTGTGAACAATAAAAGTAAATACATTATAAAAAGGAATTCACGAAATTACAAGGTAATTGAAAATTAATGGTTTAAAAAGAAAAGCAGAAGTTAAAAGTTAAAAATTCTTTAAAACACTGTAAAAAGAGAGAGAGAACTAAAACACCAACCATCCAAGGCTAAAGACGAAGAAGGCATAGCAAATCCTGACGTCCCAAACAAAAAGTCAGCTATGCCAAATACAGAGGTGAAGCCGTGGTGTTACTGTTCAAAGAGGGAACTAGCCTTTTAATAAGTAATGACTCCAGAGTAGTTAGATGATCTGGGTCCTTTGTATATCCAATAATAGAGAAATGCTGTTTCAAGACCTCTATTTTGCATATAGCAGCATGATTTTTAATGTTAGAAAACTCTGGTTGTTTAATTCTCTGGCCTGTACGAAAACTGAAACCCATGTGGCTGCAATATCTCACTTGCAATAGCCTACGAGTAGATCCGATGTAAGAGCTCGGACATCCAGGCCATGTGAATTTATATACAACATTAGATCTCATGAAGGAATGCAAGCGATCTTTACAGCTGAAAAATGAACCTATCCTGCATGGATTATTAGAAATAAGTTTTAACTGAAGACAGGGAATTTCTTGTCAATGATCTGTGTTAGTCTACGTGAGAATTTTGTTTCAAACACAAAAGGGATGGAAGCAAAGAACAGTTTCTTGGGAACATCAAAGTTGGGCAATGGTGGCTGGAGAAATTTGGTTAAAAGTTTATTGATAACTGTAAGGACTACGTCTTTGGGATAGGAATTTTTCTGAAAAAAACCTAATAAAAATTCTATTTCATTATGGAAAGTTGGCCAGCTAGACGAATATTTTAATGCTCTATGGACAAAGAGTATAAATTGTATTTAATTTGAAGGTTCTTTGGCATGAACTGTAATAGTTGTTAGTTAAACCAGTATAGGTCTTTTTTCTATAGACAGCTTTGGTGAATTCAGTTTATTGTGGGATCCGAACCACGTTATATCGAGAAATGAATTTCTATCACCCGAAATAAATTCCTCTGATTCCTCGTTGGCCAAACCGAGAATCGAACTTCGGACCACCGGATTGGTAGCCGAGCGCGAAAACCATTCGTCCAACGAGGCACTACGGAGTGTTGTATAACCTGAAGTAGGTAGGGAAGTTGTTTCTCTAAAGCTGTTCGACAAAAAGATTACCCATACTGACGACTAACAAAGAGGCTGCGGGAGACATGGGAGCCTCCAAAAATAAACGAGAAAGTGAAGAAAACCGAGTGACTGCCTCGATATGATACCAGAGCGCAATTTTCCTTCTCCCGCGCCTCTCTCTACTCCGGAAGGATGATTTCACAGCAAACATTAATACTCGAGTTACCAGCATTTCACTGTTGTTCAGGGAGAGATTCATGGTGTTTGACGCTCTCATGCAAACTATTCCTTCGCCTTTTTTTTTTTTCTTTTTTTTTTTTATACTACAACGTTTGCTTTCGTACTGAACGAGGGAATGTGTTAAGTTCTAAAATAGGTCGCTACATAAAATATATAAGATAAATATTTGTCAGAGATGGCAGGAAAAAACCTACTATTATTCCGACTGTGTTTTAAGCCCCTGATTCACGAACTTAATTAACAGAGATATTTACTTCAAAGTAATTACCTTCCACAGATACAAACTTTGAAGTATATTTTGTATACCTGAATGGCTTAATATATCTTGTCATTCTGGGTCAGATGGGATTTTTCGGTGTTATGGATGATCAGCCAACTCTTACTAGAAAAGTATATTATAATAACAATGCAGCGAACGTTCCTTTCAACTTGCGTTACTTATTCAGACGTCATTACTGTAGAAGATAGGAAAATAGATAAGGTTTTAAATAAAGTTTCCTCCCACAAATCTCTTTGCAGTTAAGTGTTTACATAATTACTCTTACAAATTAGCTCCGTCAGTGTACCTCACGTGTTATACTGTAGGCATTACTTGAGGTTCTTTGCAGGGTCCCTTCGGCTCTTAGCTGCAACCCCTTTGATTCATTTTACTGTACCTCTGTTCATATTCCCTTTCTTCCAGCTTGCAGTCCATCCCTTCTTAAGAAATAGCAAAAAACATGAAGACTGGATTCTTTTGCAATGATATGGACATTTAGAGCTGCTACTATGAGATTCTGGGCCTCTGTAACACGGTTTTTTCGCAATAACTTTTTATCTATGCATTTCATAAATATAACGCTTATTCAGAATACACATTATATCTACACATAAATTTTGACTGTATTTTGCATTACGTAGGTTGAACAATTTTGGCACTTACGATGTAAAAGTGACTTTTTTTGAAGACAGGCCAACTCACTCAGAGAAAAGGTTTCGAACGCACTCGTTACGTAACTTATGACAGCATTTCTTCCCTCTTTCTCGATGGATGATTGGCTATACGTAACGAAGGCTATACCTCTGGCAACAATGATATACATATTTAAATACAAGCAAAGCAGTACACCTTTATGAACTCTGAAACCTCTCCACTGATAATTGTCATAATGAACAAACCAACAAAATATGTTAATGAATACAAAAACACTTCTATTATTAGTCTAACTCCCAAAGTAAGTTTCCTAAGAAATTACAGTCTACTTTATAGGTCACCATCAGGTTGACAAGATGTAGGGAATAGTTGGCAATTTCCAAAAACATAGTAGACAAGCTTGATTTGATAACTGCTATATCCAATGTCAAGTAATTTTTATGTATTGGCTATCTACCTATTTACTGAAAAAAAATGCTGGTACCATATTTTGGCTTTAAAGCTTCACCAATAATTATCGTCAGAATGATGACTTCATGAGGCTCCACCCACTTTGGCCTCGTTATAATTCAGGATAACACTGAAGGCTATCGTGGGCATTGTTGGATTAGAAAATTTAACTTCTGGCTATAAAAACTCATTTCTCGAATTCTCGAGTAGTTGTAAGAAGTGCTAAATGATCCTCAAGGATCCCAGCAGTTGGCCTAAACGTTTAATTCACGTATATTACTGCTATACTGCTGCAGCACTACCGCTACAGTAGTATTGCTACGCTAGCACAGATACCCCACCCACATCTATGTATCGTTCCGCCATTCATAAAGTCTTTGGGTTTCAGAGCCGATGAAACAAGGTGAATGAGTTCTGTCTGGTGGATGGGCGGAGCAACATTTCGTCAAAAGGTGTTTACATTGCTTACGTAATGAATGTTTTTCGACTCTTGGCTCGTAATCCTTGGCCATGGCGTCGGCTAGATCATTTTTACTCTATAAAAATTAAAACGATCGGGTTTAGGTTATTGATAAGGCTGACAAAATTTGTGTGTGGTTGTAAAATATACATATGTCAACTTTCAGCTACATCCGATGCTTTGATAAGGAGCAAAGTCCAAAAAAACCGTGTTACAGAGGCTCTGAATCTCATAGTAGGTCCTAAGACACTGCCAAACAAAACTTTACACACAGATAGAATATGGCATGGCGTATTTCATGGTATGTCTTTGGTACAAACTCTGCATAATATCGTAGTACCGCAAGGATGCCAGAATCCGAAAATTGCCGAATGCATCAGGTAACGGAGGTTTAAATCCTGAATGTAGAAAAGAATGAGCGCATATGAATTCTAAGTTGCAGCCAAGAAATCGTGATGCAACACTCATAGCTCCTGCCTATATGAAGTATATAATCGGCGGATTTATACACAAATAGGGAAAATTATATATGACATATAGCGAAGATAACAACTAAAATACTGTCCAACTGTTGGAGAGAGTAAGACAAATAGAACTATATTTAAAGTCTTTATCGCCCTAGCATTAGTCCTTGGGGCCTAGTTACACGAAATCAGAAACAATTCACATATTTGTTTCGAACAGTTTGATGATTCTGCCAAGGAATCTCCACTTTCAGCCCCAACAGATAACACGTTTCTGTCGTCACGATAAGAGTTGGCTTGATGACTGCCAAGGAGTTTAATCTGATCATTTATCTCACAGGTATGTTGACGACGGCATTTTAGTATTCAGGCACCTAAATCACGTAAAACATTTCGATCGTTAATTAAACAGTAAACAGCCGTATATTAAGTTTACTGCATTACGTGAAGTAAATGACATTCTTAACTTTGAGGATGTAAGCATTACCGTAACGATTCTCATTATTGTGAGGTTCATTGAATTGCCAGAAATGAATTAGATTATTTGCTGAAGCTTAGGAAGTCACTATGAAATTATTATTATTATTATTATTATTTTATTATTATTTATTTTATTATTAATTATTATTATTATTATTTTATATTAATTATTATTATACTGATCGTCTCCCAAAGGCGATTAAAAATCACAATACCTCTGTATCACGGTCAGTTACTGGAGCAGTGTGGGGTCTGCGGTGGAAGGCTGAAACCTACATTCTTTGGAAACTTGAAAATCAAGTCAATGGCCCCTGTGTGCTTGTTCCATGTGAATAAGTTTCTAATAATAATAATAATAATAATAGACTTAAGTCAAGTTAAGCAACATTGGGGCTGGTCAGTCGTTGGATGGGTGACCGCTCTCCTCGGCGTTGATTCCTTGGGAAAGGATCTTTACCATAATTTCCTCAGTCTACTCAGCTGTAAATGAGTACCTATCCCTGATGGGGTAGGGTCCAGCTATGGGTTAAATAGCAAAACTCAGCAATGATGGAAAGAAATGAAGGAATAAACGACAACGACGTAAATGGAACCTCTGGCAACAGAGGAGCCTCGTCCGGCAACCAGGTATTCAACCCAATTGTAGGGGAAGACGGTCAGGTACTTGGAGGTCGTCATCCAGCAACTGATCAAAACCACGACAGTAATCAACAGCCTGAGATTGGAGCTACAGAGGGCAAAAAGGAAGGGGAAATGGACAAGAGAAGAAGAAAATAAGGAAATATGGAGATGCTACATCAGAAGCAACCCGACGGAGAGAGGATATAGAAGAAGATTGATCAACATCTGGAATGAGAGGAATAACACCCCCCAAACAGAGCAGAGGCTGGCAGACCAAGTAAGGAACATAAAGAAAAAGAACTGGCTCTCCCCAACAGAAAGAGAAGAACTGGAAAGGGAAATGTCACACGACAACGAATTACACGAAGACGAACTGAGAGACGATGCCACAGAAGACGACAGAGAGGATGAAGTATCAAACAACGACACACGAAGAAACACCGACGAAGTAACAGAGAGGACGGAATGGGTAGAAAAGATTAGACAATGGATGGAGCCGGATACAGAGAGAACAAAGATCCCCTCAATGAAAGCCTACAACACCAAGAAATTAAGGGAGAAAACAAGTGAGGTCAATGAAATAATGGGCCTAATACACACCACCAGTATCACAGAAACAAATAACTTGACATATGCTGGAGCAAGATTAGTAGCAGAACTGATGGGGATTCGAACACCAACACCACCGTCACAACCAACCCAACAGAAACCAAAACAGCAACCTCCTTGGAAAAGGCGCCTGGAAAAGCAAATCATGGTGATGAGATCTGACTTGAGTAAACTGAAAGAGATGGCAGAAAAAAGGCTAAGAAGCAAGAAAACAAGGGAGGAACTCAACGAGAAATACAAAGTACAAGAGATGGGACTAAACAACAACAATAGAAGATGTAAAACAGAGGCTTACGGCCAAAGCACACAAGATCCAACGGTACATGAACAGGAATAAGGGATACCAACAGAACAAACTATTCGGAACCAACGAGACAGAAAAGACTATACAGCCAACTAAGAGGGGAAGACAACCACCCAGAAATTCCTGAAGCCGAACCAAGTAAGAAACTCTGGGAAAACATATGGAGCAATCCGGTATCACACAACAAACATGCAACATGGCTCCAGGAAGTCAAGGAAGAAGAAACAGGGAGAATAAAACAAAGATTCACAGACATCACGACAGACACAGTCCAGACACCAACTAAAGAAAATGCCAAACTGGAAAGCCCCAGGTCCCGATGAAGTCCATGATACTGGCTTCAAAAACTTCAAAGGCCCTACACCCACGAATAGCAGAACAACTCCAGCATTGTATCTCAAATCACCAAGCACCCAAATGGATGACCACAGGAAGAACATCCTTAGTACAAAAAGACAAGAGTAAGGGAAATATAGCCAGTAACTACAGGCCTATCACCTGCCTACCAATAATGTGGAAGTTACTAACAGGTATCATCAGTGAAAGGCTATACAACTACTAGAGGAGACAAACACCATACCCCCACCAACAGAAAGGCTGCAGAAGGAAGTGTAGGGGCACAAAAGACCAGCTCCTGATAGACAAAATGGTAATGAAGAACAGTAGGAGAAGGAAAACCAACCTAAGCATGGCATGGATAGACTATAAGAAAGCCTTCGACATGATACCACACATGGCTAATAGAATGCCTGAAAATATATGGGGCAGAGGAAAATACCATCAGCTTCCTCAAAAATACAATGTGCAACTGGAATAACAATACTTACAAGCTCAGGAATAAGACTAGCAGAGGTTAATTATCAGGAGAGGGATCTTCCAGGGCGACTCACTGTCCCCACTACTCTTCGTAGTAGCCATGATTCCCATGACAAAAGTACTACAGAAGATGGATGCCGGGTACCAACTCAAGAAAAGAGGCAACAAAATCAACCATCTGATGTTCATGGACGACATCAAGCTGTATGGTAAGAGCATCAAGGAAATAGATACCCTAATCCAGACTGTAAGGATTGTATCTGGGGACATCAGGATGGAGTTTGGAATAGAAAAAGGCGCCTTAGTCAACTTACAAAAAGGCAAAGTAACGAGAACTGAAGGGATAAAGCTACCAGATGGGAGCAACATCAAACACATAGATGAGACAGGATACAAATACCTGGGAATAATGGAAGGAGGAGATATAAAACACCAAGAGATGAAGGACACGATCAGGAAAGAATATATGCAGAGACTCAAGGCGATACTCAAGTCAAAACTCAACGCCGGAAATATGATAAAAGCCATAAAACACATGGGCAGTGCCAGTAATCAGATTACAGCGCAGGAATAGTGGAATGGACGAAGGCAGAACTCCGCAGCATAGATAGATCAGAAAAACCAGGAAACAAATGACAATACACAAAGCACTACACCCAAGAGCAAATACGGACAGACTATACATAACACGAAAGGAAGGAGGGAGAGGACTACTAAGTATAGAGGACTGTGTCAACATCGAAAACAGAGCGCTGGGGCAATATCTGAAAACCAGTGAAGACGAGTGGCTGGTAAAGAGTGCATGGGAAGAAGGACTAATAAAAGTAGACGAAGACCCAGAAATATACAGAGACAGGAGAAAAGACAGAAAGAACAGAGGATGGCACAACAAACCAATGCACGGACAATACATGAGACAGACTAAAGAACTAGCCAGCGATGACAATTGGCAATGGCTACAGAGGGGAGAGCTAAAGAAGGAAACTGAAGGAACATGATAACAGCGCACAAGATCAGGCCCTAAGAACCAGATATGTTCAAAGTACGATAGACGGAAATAACATCTCTCCCATATGTAGGAAGTGCAATACGAAAAATGAAACCATAAACCACATAGCAAGTGATGCCCGGCACTTGCACAGAACCAGTACAAAAAAAAGACGGCATGATTCAGTGGCAAAAAGCCCTCCACTGGAGCCTGTGCAAGAAAATCAAGCTCCTTTGCCCGTAAGAAGTGGTACGAGCAGCAACCTGAAGGAGTGATTAGAAACGATCAGGCAAAGGATCCTCTGGACTATGGTATCAGAACGGATCGGGTGATACGTGCAAACAGACCAGACGTGACGTTGATGACAAAGTCAAGAAAGAAAAGTATCATCTTGATGTCGCAATACCATGGGACACCAGACTTGATAGAGAAAGAGAGGGAAAAAAACGGATAAGTATCAAGAGTGAAAATAGAAATAAGAAGGATATGGATATGCAGTGGAAATCGTACCCCATAAATAGGAGCACTAGGCACCCGATCCCAAGATCCCTGAAAAGGAATCTGAAAAACTAGAGGCGAAGTAGCTCGGGGGCCTCATGCAGAAGAGTGTGATCTAGAAACGGCACACATAGTAAGAAAAGTGATGGAACCTAAGGAGGCAGGATGAACCTGGAACCCCACACTATAAATACCACCCAGTCGAATTGGAGGACTGTGATAGAGCAAAAAAAAAAAAAAAAAAAAAAAAAAAAAAAAAAAAAAAAAAAAAAAAAAACAATAATAATAATAATAATAATAATAATAATAGTAATAATAATAATAATAATAAAAATAGTAATAATAATAATAATAAGCTTAGGACCTCATGGAACTGACTGGAAAGCTCTAACTCCCATCAACTTCCACGGAACACCTCTTTATATGAGGGATAAGAAAACTGCATTAAGGTAACAATAGCGCTAATCATCATTTGGGCGTCCAATTACTTCTTAACAAGGTGGTCGGACAATTCTACCTCGTTATATGATCCGATCGCTCAGCAAAACTCAAGCACCTGTGCTATTTGCAATACAATTCTGAGTTTAATTAAGCAAAATGCTTTACCAATAACAATTACTTGATAACAGTTCAGAAATATATGAAAATAAAATAATAAATGCCCATGGTCGAATTTAAAACCGTTCTCATATTTTAGCAAGCGAAATAAATCCGATTAAATGCCGTCTGCTCAAACGCAGACACCGACAAACGTCTGTGTATGTTGAAAGGTCAACGTTTTCAGAGGTATTAGCGACAAAAGTTGTGTTATCAGATGAACATTTGTGACATATATTCAGGGAAGATAACATATTTGCAAAGTGATAATAGTAGATTTAATACTAAAAGATAATATTAAGGTAAAGCAATACTAAACGGACTCAAAAATTCTCCAAAATGCTTTGTGTTCAAGATGTTACTGAATAAAAGTGAAAAAAATAAAATCACTCCTGTATTTTCTTTGACTACTTTCTGTCTGTCTTTATAAATGTTTATGCATGGATTACCCTTATTCCCGTGTACAGCTTCCTCTTCAAAATGGCCTCACATAATTTTTTTTAATCTCCTTTAAGGGAATAAATATCATAACTGGGCAAATCGTCAATCGTCATAAAGAGGAAGGAGGAGGGAAATAAAAGGTCACTCACCTCCAACTTCTCTCTCAAAGTTTCTCTGTTTTTGTTTTGCCTTTCTGCTTTTTGTCTCCTCCATAACTCGGTAAAGTTCCCCGACCCTTCTTTCTTTCCTCCTTTCTTTTCTCTTATGTTTTTATCAAGAGCATTCCCGGTCAACACCCGAGACCTTTGGTCTCTGCAAGAAATCACAAGTCTTTCAATGGAACGCTAAGGGTCCAGAATATTACTCAGTGGTCTCGTTAAAATAATATAAATAATAATAATAATAATAATAATAAATAATAAATATAATAAAAACTCAGCATCTTTTCTCATTTTCTAGTTATTTTTTCCAAGTGTGGGTGTATTTCGAATAATTTCCACATTAACTTTTATTTTCTTTTATATACTGATTTTTCTTCGATATCTTCATTTTTCTTCTTTATGTACTCCAGTGTAATCTGTTACATTCTCTCTTTTCCTTATAAATATTCCAAACATTTCCAAGTGGACTCTTTTCTTTCTATTGCTTCTAGTTTGTTTGTTTGCATGGAACCAGTGGTTATTGAGCAACGGGGCCAACGGCTTTACGTGACTTCCGAACAACGTCGAGAGTGAACTTCTATCACTAGAAATACAGATCTCTCACCTCTCAGTGGAATGCCCGTTTCTTTCTATTGCCTTTTCGTTTTTACTATCATTGTTTGTTAGGATTCTTCTCTCGTGTCTGTTTCTACCAATGCTGTTACTACGATTACTATTACCGCTAAAACTGGCAATGATGCTGCATCTTCCTGTTGCTTCAATATATCTCGTTTAATGGTGATGTCAGCAGATCTTCCCAGCCCTCCCCATAAATTATATTCCCCCTTGTACTTAATTTCGTTAACCTTCGTCTCGATTATACGTTTATTCGATTCTTTTATTTTCCCAATCATCCTTCCGTCTTCTTTCTTCAGTGGACCCTTATGTATTCTCATCTTCATCTAGATTTGTCTGTCGTTCCAAGCTTTTCTTTCAGGCACCAGTTTCTTTCTGTATTTCATTTCCCTCCTTCTTCCTAATTGCTCTGAGTCACCTTGCCAGTCTTCATTCCTTTACGGCTTTGTTTTGGCCTCTCTCTCCTTTTCCTTGTACGTTCTTCATGAAAACTTTTCTTTAAATTCATGAATTATTATTCTAAGTACGTCCTTCTCTGTTTCTCCTCTTACTTTTCTTTAATTTTACTTAGTAATCTTTCCTGTTCTGCACTTCGGGTCTTTCAACCTACTGGATTTTTATTCGCTATATTTATTCATTTGTTCTCTTTACCTTTTTATCCAACTTTTTCCATTTTAGATTTGCGTTCTCCCAATGTCTCCTACATCGGCAATGATTTTGCCCCGAAAATTTATCAACTGTTATTTTTATGTCTTTTTTTTATTATTTCTCTCGCTGTTCTTTTCATCCTTTTTAGCTCCGTACTTCCCTTCCAAATTTTACTTTATATTTATGTCTTATTTTATTTTTGCATTTTATTTTTCATATATGTGCCCTGGCTGTATATTTTTACCCTCAAGTTGGTATTTGCAGATTCCTTGCAGATCCGCTTTTATACTTCTTGTAGTAAATGTCTTCATCTCTGCTGTATACTTATTTCAACATGTATTCTAGATTTTGTATTTGTATTTCTTTTATTCTCAATATCTATTTGCAAGCTTATTTCATAATCGATTTTATATTCCTCAATTCTTCAATGCTTCATTGTAAATATCTTAATTTCTGCTTCCATTTTCTTTTCTGTTAATAACTCATTCATTTTGATCGATTTAGTGATGTCATTTCCCAGCTGCAAATATTACTGAAGAATAATCGAATTTTAGGAACACAGAAGATTCCGTTAAAGAAGAGTGACTTACTCGACGTCTTTTAAAGGCTGGGGCGCGAGCGGGAGGAGGGAACAAATAAAGATCCGCTTTATTTCATGTTTATACGAGCCTAAAATATATTTCCAAGTTAGCAGTTTTTTTATCATAATTAGGAATTTATTCAATCGCCTGTAAATAGGTTGGACTGACAGTTGATAGGTACAGAGAAAATGCAAGACAATATTCAACTGCTGAATCGAGGATGAAACGCATCTGCAGAATACTTCCACGGCATACTCGTAACTATAAGCTCAACAACAGTGTGTCGAATCCCTGTCATACTGTTCGCCGTTCAGCTCCATCTTGCACTACCTCTTTTGCTTTATCAGTTGAAGGTATATACTTGAAATTTCATTTCTCGATATAATGTGGTTCGGATCCCACAATAAGCTGCAGGTCCCGTTGCTAGGTAATCGTTCGGGCTACCCCTAGGAGGGCTGTTAATCAGCTCAGTAGTCTGGTAAAACCTTTCATAAGGATTTTGAAATTAAATATCTCCTTCAATAAAATCATGAATAAACTATAAAAACCTGCACAAAGAAAAATACTATGCTGGATAAATAAATACCCGGATTCCAAAAATATGTGTTTGATAAGTAGCTCCATAAAGAAAATCCCTTTCATTCAAATTACTTAAAAAAAAACCGTCTGCAAAGAGTAGAGATAATCTCGTAATTAACGAGAAGATACAGTCCGACGAAAGTAAGAGGAATAGACAATGATTAGGCGTCATGGTTAAGGACTAATGTCACAAGCATTAGTATACTTTCAACGGCTTCATTCCGAAGAGAGAGAGAGAGAGAGAGATAAACATTATTCGCACCACATCCAGACAAGTTCGTATAATTCACACTCTCCAGGGCACTCCAATTCGCGCGGAACGTGAATCGCCGCCAGAGGAAGAAGCCGAAATGGAACAGTATGATGGTTTTGCCTTATTTCTCCTTCTTGAATTCTCCCTCCCCAGGACTGGCATGGAAGGTGATGGCAGGAAGCAGTGAAAGAAACATTTTAGACCAGAAAAATATACGACGAGGTTTTTTCGGCGCAATCGAGTTTTTTGTAGAGCGTATAATGATGTATGAAACTCTCGGCTACAACCCATGAAACTATCAGCCGAGACCCATGAAACTTACAGCCACGGCCCCTTGATGGCCTGCGTTGTTGGCATCTATAGCGCTGCCAGACTCGTGATCATGGTTAACTTTAACCTTAATTAAAACTACGGAAGCT
>NC_061100.1:6004251-6011751 GCF_015104395.2 Macrobrachium nipponense
GGATCTTCCACGTTAACGTCACACGTTTTTCTGAGGACAAGATATATTACGTGCTTTTGGGGACACTACTTTCCCCAGTATATGGTCGACATTTTGCATTTTTTCCTCTCCTCGAACGAACCAGGTTAGAAAAAGCATAACTCACGTTTCAAGTCAGCTGTTATGCTCGTGAAGTTTGAGAAAAAATACACAGCACGACGAAACTTAAGAGATTTTGATGGGAACTAAATTTGCGAAAGAAAACGAAATCCCGACTTTCATCCTGCAAAATGTTTCGTGATAATCATCCGAATACCTCCCAGATCACCTGTCGAGTCACGTCGCCCTACGATACGGCAACACTTTCATATGAGAAAAGTTGGTTCTGATACAAAAGGAGTTTCAGTTTCAATTTCAGGTTTTACCGTCGTCGAATTAGGTTGATCGTCGAATTAGGTTGACGAATATTTTCATTTTATCATTTGTCATGTAACTGTTAATTTCAGTTTGCTAGCCACTATAATAATTTAGAATAGTCATTTTTATGCCGTGTATTCTCTCAGAATATTTTCCTAATAAACTTAGTTACTTGTTGCATTTCAATTCCTTTTTTAGTGAGTAGATTTTAATCTTCAATTCAACGTCCTATTTTTTTTATTACGGCTTGAGTCCTTTTTTATAAACATGTGAATGGAATCGTCGTTCTTAAATCATCTCTAGAAAGAACCTTAGATATGACATGAAAAAGATTGCGACCAAATCCTTGACGATACAAGACGTTAGACCCACCGGAAAAGCCTTTCTCCATTTTATTTTCTCCGGTATATTCCTTCTTTTCCTTACCCTCTCTTTTCACATCTCCTGCAAGCTCTCACTTTTCCTCTTCTCTATTCCAATTCCCCCTCCCCCTAAAAACTGGACTTTCACGATTATTTCTTAACCTTATGATCAAGCTCCTCTTTTTTTTCCTTTTAGACAAAAAACACTGAAAAAGTCCTGAGCTACTCCTATATATATATATATATATATATATATATATATATATATATATATATATATATATATATATATATATATATATATATATATATATATATGTAAGGCCTAGGGATTTGATTAATAATATATTGTTCGTGCGTTCTCTGTGACCTATGGAATGTGGAGAACAGTGCAGGAGTGACGACCTGAGAGTAGCTGATCAATGAGTTTCTGTGGGTGGCGTGAGATAAAAGTGCTTAGTTCAGGAAGTCAATGTACGACAGTTTATGAACTCTTCTCAAAATGCCTTTGGGAAACTGGATGCAGCTAGAACCGCGAGGCGCTATCGAACTGTGTGTTCGTATGTGCGTGTGTGTCCTCTTTCTGTTAAAATAGGTTCATACCCAAGCCTATGGGAGGGATTTTGACAGAGGGCTTCGAGTCACAGGCAAAGATGCCGTGGCATTCGCCGGGGGGAGTGTTTGTAACATAGTGTTTAGTGTCCGGCTGCAATGGGTGAGTTGAATTACTTTAACCAAAAGGGATGGCTTGTTTAATATCTTGTAAGATGTTCCATTTTATTAACTTTGTCTTTAAACTTGTGTGTGTACTTACCGGGATGTGTGTATCTTTTGAAACAGACGGATCTGGAATACCGGGGGACAAAGAGTTCCCAGACTTTTAGGTGACTTGACATTGTACTGTTTTTGAGTTAGTCTGTAAGACTGGATTACTTGGTTAATTGATTTATTTATTCTTGTTAATAAACGTTAGTGTTATGATGCAACTCTCTCATTTTCATTGCCTGTTAGAATGGAGAGATTCCTTGGAGAGAGAGAGAGAGAGAGAGAGATTGTCGGTGCTAGAGAGAGAGAGAGAGAGAGAGGGGGGGTGATTGCCGAGAGAGAGAGAGAGAGAGAGAGAGCTGTGTGTGTAATAGGGTGTGAGGGTCTGCCTTCCGTTTCGTGTCCACGCTTACCTTATCAATACTGGGGGTTCTTCCCCCATGTTATAGTGGTGTCAGCGGTTAAGAGGGGATATAAAAGGTTTTTTTTTTTTTTCTTTTCTATGCCTAGGAACGCCAATGTAGAGATGGGTGGCCAGTTAGAAAATAAAAGGGGTTATGGCTTAGCGATAGTTTTCGAACGACAAAGCTTGGTGGGATTGGGGAAAATCGTTAAACTGTTAGTTTTCAGTTACTTAGTGAGAAAAAATGAGAAAATATCTGTCTGTTAACTGTGCTAAAGGGAGGGAAGCATTTTATTGGACTCAGCATTTTTCCCAGGGAGTCAGCCTAGAAGCAGTGAGCACACCCAGTGTGACTTTTGCTTGTGCAATGACGAGAGTGTATTCCGAGATACCCGTGCGGGTGTTGTGTTTAATGCATATATCACTACCGCGTTTTACGAAGAATTTCGAGTTCCTTTTGTTCCCATTATGGAGTGGTGAGTGTTAAAGTATTGTATATCAAAGGGAGAGGGTTTTTGTTTAAATATTTCAGGGTTATGGGATTGGTTCAAGAGGTCAACAATTTTTCTTGTCTTTGCCCCATAGCGACGTGTTTTCTTTATTTGCAAGTGTTTGTACTAGACGTATGCATTCCTCTTTGTTTAAAACATAGGAGTGTATTTTTTTCTATGCATGTGAACTGTGCTTGGATAATCATATCTGGCTTAGAGACACACAGCGGCCACAATTTTACGGGCTCAGCACATTTCTGCAGAGAGGCGCCTTGCGTTGCGAGGGTATTGGCATCCCTCGGGGGGATAGTGGCATGGAAGGTACCACTGGCCTCCCTCGAGAGATAGTGCAGGGATGGGTACTAGTGTATACCCTGGGAAAGGGTCCTCAGACACTGTTCAAGGGGAGATAGGGATACTGCTGGTATGCTTCGGGCTGTTCTGCCACTTGACTGAGGGGTTGTTCTCAGGGGGGGAGAAATTTTTTTTTTCTCAGTGTGGGTGAACTCCCCCTTTTCCTTTTTTTTCTTTGTGTTGGAAGATGGATTTGGCCTTGACCATGGATGCTAAGATATCAGCTGATTGATAAGTTGATGAAGTGAAATGCCCGTAGAGTCTTTTTTTTAGAAAAGAGATTTTTTTTTCTCTCTTGGACGAAGAGAAAAGGAAATAGAAAGAGATTTTTCTTTTCCGTGAATGAGGGGAAAAGTAGTTAACATGCACGGGATGTGTTATATGTTTCTTTGTGCCTTGAAAGACACAAATATAAGGGGGATACACAGATTATTTTTTTTATTGTGTTGGAGAAATTACTTTGAAATGCCGATGATTGGTGTTGTATCTGTGTTGTGTGGCAATGGTGTTATGTCATAGGATTCAGCAATACTAGTGTAAGCTATTTTGAATTTCACCCTTACTTGAGATTTTTTGCAAGAGAATTATTGCTATGGAGAGTTATTATTATTGTTATTATTAATAATTGTTATACTTGAGATGTGTCACGGGGGGTTTGCTTAAGTATAATTATCATTACGGGAGAATTGTTTTGCGAGAGATTTGAGATATTTCATGGGAGATTATTCAATAATTATTACAGATAATTATTCAAGGAGAATTATTACAATGAATTAATGGGAGAAGTCTTGTGTTAATTATTTGTTGAGTTCTTGTAACTTTGGAGAATATTTCAGTGATTCACGGGGATGAGTTTTGCTGAATCTTGATGAATCTGACTGAATTTTGGTGAATTGTGTTGAATCATGCTGAATTTTGCTGAACTTTTGCTGAATTTTGTGCTGAATTTTTGGAGAATGGACAAGCATTAACATTGGTGATATTTTTTGTACTGATACTGATGATTTTGATGATAGCAATTTTTTTTTTTTTTTGGTGATTTTGTGATAATGATATTTCTGATACTGATATACTAATACGTGGGTGCCGTAATGCTATCAAGGGAGGTGAAATCTTTTTTGAATTTGGGAGGAACTAAGAACACATAATTTCTTTTTTTTCCCTTTTTTTTATGAGTTCAGCAGATAATTGCTTGACATCTAGTGAGTACGGGAGATAGTTAATGGTGCCGTTGATTTTTTCATTTTCCTTTTTGGAAATTAGCCATCGCTGACACAAGTTTTTTTTCACCAAGGGTGAATTTGAATTTATTTTTTCTCTCCAGTTGGTGTGAATATTTTTTAATATCTCAGTTCATGAGTTAGAGTCATTGTTCGGGAACGTGTTTGTGTTTTAGCTATTTGATGCTATAGAGAAATATATGGGAGAATTTTTTGCATGTTTTGAATGCATACGTAATGGCACTACATTTCTTCTCTGGGTATTTATGTTCCAGAAATTGTGAGTTTTCTTGCACAATACCCTTATTGTATTTGTGACAACTTTGTGAGAGATAGGAAACTTGGCTAAGTTTTCTAATGACTTATGTCGTAGTGCATATGGAGAAGTCTTGGCTTAGACACTGTGAGTTGGGAATTCTGTTATAAGATTTTCTAGACAGTTTTATATGCCGAGTTTTTGCTTTTTTTTTAGCAGTTATGCTAAATGGAGAGAGTTTTTATAGTTTTTTACTATAACATTGAGTTATTCTTTGGAGAATTGGAGTTATAATTGAGTTATAATTGAGATATATTTGGAGTTATAATTGGAGGTATATGTTATTTTGGAGTTATATTTGAGATATAATATATGGGAGATATATTTTTTGGCCATATTTGATATTTGCCAATGTGATATGAGCTATGTTTAGTTCAATTATTTTGCAGCCATCTTTGTTGCAAATGGAGACACCTATTTGGAGATTATGGGGCAATATTTGTGAGTGTGTGAGTTAGTTGCCTTGAGTGCACATTTTTTGGAGATATATTTTTTGGAGCCTTGTTTTGTTCCACATGGAGTTATTGGGGAAACAGAGGTAAATATTTTGTATTTGCCGAAATAGAGATGATTATTCTCTATTCCTGGAGTGGTGTTGTTTTTTTATTGACATGTGGCTAGTGGAGAAATAAGAGAGAATAATATGGGGTTGGTTATTAACCAAATGGAGGAAATATTTTTATAACCGGAGTGGTGTTATTATTAATATGGTGTCTCATAGTTATATATGGAGTTGGAATTACTCTTGGGCGGGTGACTCTCGTTTTTTGTGGTTATGGAGTTTTTTCGAGACAAGAGAAGATTTCTGTGGTTCTCTTTTTTGGTTTCGTGACTATTTAGAGGCGAATGGCATTACTGCATTGCGAGTCATTTGGAGATGTGTGTGCATTTTTTATGTTCACAAGTGTGTTATTCTTGGAGAAATATAATTTGGGGTAAAGTCATGTTGAGAGAATAAGTCTTCGAGACAAATTTTTGAACACATTAGTCATATCCTGGAGTTAATTCTGTGAAATGTGTCAGTTAGACCTTTTTTTCTAGAGGATCATGAGTTTCCAAACTTATGTGTCTGACTAGACAATTTTTGTGTTGTTGTTTGAGCATACGTCCGCAGGCGATTTTTCTGCTGACAGGCGATGTGATGAGCGCTGTGCTGTTTCTTTTCCTCTGATGATGATAGATCAGAATTTTTGCAATATCTGGAAATGTTGGCTATAGCATTTCACGAAAGCGCATGTGTGAGAGTTTGCTTTCTGGCAAATTCCATAACTTTACATGGAGCATTTCTTGGGAAAAACGCGGGAGTTATGCATATTATACATGTATTATGTATTTTGTGATTGGGGAAACGTACTTGAGATTATCCTTTTTTTTTGTTATTTTTCTTCCTTTTCCTGTGAGAGATATAATTTGGGGATTGAGCTTAAGTAGCATTTTTTTTTTTTTGGACGGGACATTTGATTTTACCGGGAGGTGTAATTTTTCGAGGGTTGTTACTTAAGTAATGGGAGTTTGACATTAAGTCTCATTGTGATTAATTATTGAGCAGTAAAGGGGTTTTTTGCTGTTAAAAGTTGGAGATTTTTACTGATTTTGTGGGTTGTTCAAATGTCAGAACTTGAGAGAACATTTTTGGGTCTGGGAGTTACGAGATTCTTTTTTTCCCTTGGGCTTATTGCGATTTTTTTTTTTTTTTTTTTTTTTTTTTTGTGAGCACATTCGAGTTTGAAATGTGAGTGCAGAGAATTCCGTGGAGTTGCTGTGATTTCTGAGTTGTGTGTGTGCTGATGTGTGAGTTTGGAGAATTGAGTTGGAGAACTTGATGTTTTTTTTTTTCTTAGAGAGTTGTGATAATGACTTATCATTTTAGTAGTCATATTAAAGGGAGTTAATTGGGAGACGTTCAGTTAGTATTTCTGACTTTTTGAGATCATTGTTTGATAGAAGTAGTATGTTTGGGTTAATTTTCTTAAGATTGACCAAAGACTCGACTGACATACTAACATACGCCAAAAAAGTCGTTCCCCGACACCTGCAAGACGTCCACCAGCCGTGAAGAGAGGTTGCTGCCATGTTGCCCAGGGTGATTACAAGTATTTCCATGATGGTGATCGCGCAAGAATTCTACAGCGTGTCTTTTGGGGATCTGCAGAAGCCGTGAGAGTCTTCTACGATGAGGGAGGCATTCCGTCTTCCTACAGTTAGCTACAGCCTGCTATAGCCTGTTGCTGTCTGTTCAGCTACTTGCAGACAAGCGAAGAGGGATATTCAAGAATCCTAATGCAGAAAATATGAGAGAAAATGCGTCTTGTGTTATTGGGAGATAAAGCGTGATAAGACTTTATTTTATAATGCCAGAGACGTGCAGTTTTACTTATTTTATTTTAAGCCGGCCAGTGTTTTGTGTTATAAGCAATTTTGCTAGGCGGGAGCTAGCATTTGTGCGAGGCCGAGCTATCTGTAAGGCCTAGGGATTTTGATTAATAATATATTGTTCGTGCGTTCTCTGTGACCTATGGAATGTGGAGAACAGTGCAGGAGTGACGACCTGAGAGTAGCTGATCAATGAGTTTCTGGGGGTGGCGTGAGATAAAAGTGCTTAGTTCAGGAAGTCAATGTACGATAGTTTATGAACTCTTCTCAAAGTGCCTTTGGGAAACTGGATGCAGCTAGAACCGCGAGGCGCTATCGAACTGTGTGTTCGTATGTGCGTGTGTGCCTCTTTCTGTTAAATAGGTTCATACCCAAGCCTATGGGAGGGATTTTGACAGAGGGCTTCGAGTCACAGGCAAAGATGCCGTGGCATTCGCCGGGGGGAGTTTTTGTAACATAGTGTTTAGTGTCCGGCTGCAATGGGTGAGTTGAATTACTTTAACCAAAAGGGATGGCTTGTTTGATATCTTGTAAGATGTTCCAATTTATTAACTTTGTCTTTAAACTTGTGTGTGTACTTACCGGGATGTGTTCTGTATCTTTGAAACAGACGGATCTGGAATACCGGGGGACAAAGAGTTCCCAGACTTTTTGGTGACTTGACATTGTACTGTTTTTGAGTTAGTCTGTAAGACTGGATTACTTGGTTAATTGATTTATTTATTCTTGTTAATAAACGTTAGTGTTATGATGCAACTCTCATATTTTCATTGCCTGTTAGAATGGAGAGATTCCTTGGAGAGAGAGAGAGAGAGAGAGA
>NC_061100.1:6016751-6064251 GCF_015104395.2 Macrobrachium nipponense
CGACGCAGTTTCCTGGAATTCTGACACCTCCTTTCCACCCTCGTCACTAAATAGGACTTGGACCACGGATAACGAAGCGATAAATATCTCTAATTGGGTCTTTACCCAGAAAGAAGTAGACGTTTTCAGGTGTTTCCTTTGCGTTTTGCTTCGCAAGATACTATCTACATTTTTCTGAAGAGATCGAGGCTTAACCTGCATGAAAAGGAGAATATAAAGACCCATGAGTCTTTTCTGTACAGCGTATAATGATGTATGAAACTGTCCGCCGGCCTTGGTGGCCTGTCCTAATGAGTTGCCAGAAGCACAATCATGGTTACTTTAAGTGAATAACATAAAAAACTACTGAGGCTAGAGGGCAGGAATTTGGTATGGTTGATGATAAAAGGATGGATGATCAACATACCAATTTGCAACCCTCTAGCCAAAGTAGCTTTTAAGATCTGAGGGCGGACAGATAAAACGCGGACGGGCAGACAAAGCCATCTCAATAGTTTTCTTTTACAGAAAACTATAAGTCAATTGGGATACGGTGAAAGAAAGATACAGAAAGGAAGTAAGATATAAAAAGAAGAGAAAGACAACGGAAAATAACACTGATGTGAGAATGGGCTTCGAAGTTTAAACGTTTACGAACTCTCCTTTATCAATTTTTGTAATTGCATCCTTCTTATATCAAGAGCATTTTGTTGCTATGCATTTTCTTATTTAGACAGCAAGAGATAGAGACCCAGAAAATAAATGAGGCGAAGTACAAATATGAACAGACGAAACTAGGAGAAAATCCCACAGTGGCACTGATCAGTAAATGTTAGAGAGGATTAATAGTAACATGGATGAAAGGAGGTAAAAGTGAGAGAGTGAATCTAGGAGCAGAAGGAACACTGCAGACACCTTTTAGCAATACCTCTAGTGCACCACTTGATGTCCACTGACCGTACTATAGTAGATTCACATCAACCGTGCAACTGATGTCTAGACCAGTCCCTTACGACGCTCCTGATTGGCTGTTGATAAGTCAATCACGGGGCTGGAAACTCTCAGCCTCTCTTGAGAGTTCACACGGGTAGGATCTGTGTCCCACCTCTCCTGAGGGATACGTCTTTCAAAAGTATCCGCCAAGAGATGTGGAGCATGCATCCTGCCTATGTAAACTCTCTCGAGAGAGACTGAGAGTTACCAACCCTGTGATTGGCTTATCAACAGCCAATCAGGAGCGTCGTAAGGGACTGGCCTAGACATCAAATGCACGGTTGGTGTGAATCTACTATAGCCACCCACGGGGCTCTAGAGTGGTTAATTACGCGTGGCGATCATTATCAAGAGAACAATGAATAAAAATTGCACTTTAAATATCCACTAATACTTGAGAAATGTTTATTCGTCATTTCTTCATGAGAAGGGATTATTTTCATAATTATGTATATAATGAAAAATTAACATCACATTAAATTTCTTGTTCATGTGGGACTTTTTTGTTTTTGTTTTGGTCTGCTCGAATCTTTAAATTTTATTTACACTGAATGCCAAGACCAAATCCATGTTATATTTACATATATAAATGTCCTCGGCCATATTAAATAATTTCTGTTTTAATTTTCAAATAAGAACACGCAGTAAACTGCGTAAAAAATATCAATGCTGTAAATGACCGAATACCGTCAGTATCTATGAACAGATTCATGATTTACTCACTGTACAATAGCGTCTCCTAAAAATCTCTCTCATACTCTCTCTCTCTCTCTCTCTCTCTCTCTCTCTCTCTCCTCTCTCTCTCATCTACAAATGCCATGACCCCCCAATTCCCTGTTCAGCCATTCCATTTATGGAGAAAGTTACGAACCGAATATATTTCCTTTAAATTTATGGGTTACTTTGTAGTACTATATTCTCCTGTTATCGAATGCCCCCAAAATAAACGTTCGCTATGAGAAACCTCTTTTCATAGGAAACAGAGAGTGTACCTACTATAAGGTTTACGGCACAATACGTTTATAAGGAACAGTTTTATCCGCGATGGAAAACCTAGCACAAGGGTTGAACTGATCTTGTTCGGTCAAGGGAATAGTTTATGTAATGTTCATATCTCTGTAAAACCAGACGACAAAGAACCTCAGGTTAACCAGTCTCTTCGCCGCAACTGACTTCACTTACAGTGCACAAAATAATCAGGCGGATACAAAAAACCCTGCTAGCTAATACTAAGGACCAACGATTCATATATATATATATATATATATATATATATATATATATATATATATATATATATATATATATATATATATTACGAAACCACAAAGAAGTGTTAAATACACGAAAGTACTTAGCACTCTGGTATTTTCTTTTTTAAACTTTCCTAGTGGCTTCAGCTAATATACCTATATGCGTGTGTGTATGTATACATATATATATATATATATATATATATATATATATATATATATATATATAGTATATATATAGATATATATATATATATATATATATATATATATATATATAGATCATATATATATATATATAATATATAATATATATGTATTAGTATCCTTTCAAGTATATTAATTCACTAAAGAAGCAAGCTATTGGGTACTATGCTTTGTGCATATCTGAAATGAATGAATGAATGATTGGAAGTTCTCTGGCATCCTGACATCGAAGGTCATTGACGCCGATATCGTTTATTATAAATAAAGAATATAATTATATGCAATTAAAACCATAAAAGCAAATATATCATTGTAAAAGTTAAATAGCTTTCAGAAGACCTGCTCTGAAATAAATCTAAAAATGCCACTTGCATTGTATGACACATCATGTCCAAGAATCTTGGCAAGGATGAACCTGCCATCCTCACCTCGAGCCTCAAACAGATATCTATTTCATTTCTGTGCTATAAGTGGGCATTCAGTCAACAAATGCTTCACGGTCAAGGGTATAAAACAGTCGTCACAATATGGTTGGTGTTGGCCAGCTAGCAAAAACTCATGTGTCATCCGAGTGTGACCAATTCTGAGACGACAAAGAGTAGTCTCCCACTTTCGGGGCATAACGTTATATTTCCAAGGGATATAACATTTGTTATTTCTCTCATCTTATTATCAGCTAAGCTTTCCCAATGCTTTTGCCAATTATTACAAATAAAATTCTTAATTGTAGGTAAAAAATCATTACATGGAATGGGATCCTTCTTGGTAGCAACTCAGCTGCAGCATTCTTTGCCAGTGAATCTGCCTCCTCATTTCCACACACACCTACGTGTGCCGGAACCCAACAAAATCGAACTGTTATGCCTTTCAGACCAATAATAAAAAGCCACTCTAAAATCTTTAAAACCAAAGGGTTACTAGAATTAAAAAACTTCTAAAGCTTGAAGGACACTTCTTGCATCACTAAAAATGGTAAAATTTCCGTCAATCTTTTAATGCTATTTTCTCAATAGCGGTTAATATGCCATATAGTTCTGCAGTAAATATGGAAGATACTAGAGGAAGTGCACCTCTACAATTAAAAGAACCACTATATACTCCAAATCCAACGCCTGCATCAGATTTGGAGCCATCTGTATATATAAAAGTCGATTCCCTATGTTCTTCGACATGTTCATGAAAGAGAGACCTGGCCTCTAATTCATCATGTTCTTTTTTATACCAATAAAATATTTACAAAAAGATATATCTGGTAATTTCCATGGAGGGGTTGCTGATATCTGAATGGAAGAAAACTCTATTTCTTGCTATATCAAGACCGTTTATTAATTGTTTTACCCGAAAACCATAAGGTTGAGGAGATTTTGGGTGTAACTCAAAATATCTAAAATGCCTTACAAAGTTTGCAGTCTGACAAGCTAAAGAATTGGGAAGTCTTTGCAACCTAAACCAATACCGAATAATAGAAGACTTTCGGTAAAGGTCTAAAGTTAATTCTCCAGCGTCAACAAGGAGACTTGGAATCGGCGAAGTTCTAAACGCTCCTGTAGACAATCTATCCAGTATGGTGTATAGAATCTAATACCTTTAATCTGCTTGGGGTGGCTGAGGAGTATATTTCACACCCATAACTAATTTTAGAAAAAATTAAGGCCTTGTATAATTTTAAAATAGTTTTGCGGTCTGCCCCCCATGATGTATGTGACAATACTTTTAAAAGATTCAGAGCCTCAAGACACTTAACTTTTAACGCCTTTAAGTGAGGAACCCATGTCAACCTGCAATCAAATATCAAACCTAAAAATCTAGCTTCATTTACACATGGGATCCGTTGGCCTTTGATGTATATATCCGGGTCAGGATGTACTCCCCGAATACGACAGAAATGGACAACAGTAGTTTTGTTTGTCGAAAACTTAAATCCATTCATATCAGCCCACTGAATAATTTTGTCAATTGAGAGTTGTAGTTTTCTCTCAACCATCGACATTCTAGATCCAGCAAATGATATGGAGAGATCATCTACAAAATAATGTTGAGAGAATATCTTGGGGAATGACAGAGGATATCCCATTAATGGCTAGTGCAAATAGTGTTACACTTAGCACACTACCCTGGGGAACTCCTTCTTCCTGACATCTCCTCTCTGATAGAGTTTCCCCCACTCTGATTTGAAAAAATCTATGTGAAACAAATGATTGAATTGAACAATGGTAACTCTCCTCGTAACCCCAATTCATGAATGGTTTTAAGTATACCATATCTCCATGCAGTATCATATGCCTTCTCAAGATAAAAAAAGACTGTTACATGGTGCTGTTTGGAAGCAAAGGCTTCACAAATAGAGGATTCCAGTCGCATCAACACATCAGTCGTTGAATGCATTTTTCTAAATCCACACTGGATAGGTGATAAAATACCCTTCTTTTCCAGGTACCATACCAGTCTTACATTGACCATCTTTCTCCCATGATCTTACATAAACAAGATGTCACAGCAATTGGTCGATAGTTTGCAGCTAAAAACTTATCCTTACCAGGATTTTAAAAAGGCTAAAATAATGGCTAGTTCCCAAACACTTGGATAACTATGATCATGCCATATTCTGTTAATAATGCTTAAAATAAACAACTTGGTATTAAACAGGTACATGTTTAATCATTGCATATGGAAGTTTTCATCGGGTCGCATTGGGCTGTATTCATTACATGTAGCAAGTGCGGAGTCAAATTCTCTTTCAGTAAAAGGAGAGTTGTATGACTCTTCCCTTCCTGTTGCAAAATTTAAAATTTTCTTTTCTTCATTGCTCCTAAACTGGTGACCAGGAGCTACTTCACACTTGCGTGATACATTTGAGAAATGATCCGCCAGGGCATTACTAACCTCAGTTGCTCCAGTCACATATGATCATCCACCTTCAATACTGGTGGTGGGTTGGGGGTGATTTTGCCTGCTATCTTTTTTACTTTCCTCCACACAGAAGATGGTGGTGTTCTACTGTTACTGGAGGAAACAAAAGACACCCAAGACTGGCGCCTAGCTTCTTTCATGGCACGATGGAACTGTGCTCTACATTTCTTGTATATAATTAAATTCTCCTCAGTACGGTGTCTGCGCAAACGGGTTAAAGACCTTCTTGTGGCTCTGTGCAGGGCAGTTAATTCTGAAGACCACCAGGGACTGGTCGTCGTTTGAATAACCCTGTTGTTTTGGGAATTGAATTGACTCCTGCTGTATGAAGGGTTCCATTCAGCATGTCTATGGCATCATCAATATTTTCAAACTGTTCTGCATTCCCTTCAATTCTTTCGCTTAGCTCACGAAATCTACCCCAGTCTGCCTTGTCAAGATTCCATCGTGGCGATCTCTGTAAAGGTGGACCATTGTTAGTGTTGATAATGATTGGTGCATGATCACTAGTATGCCAATCATCTAATGTCCTCCAATCAAAATCGAGAAGGCAATTAGAGCTTGCGATTGATAGGTCAATGCATGACAAGGTACCTGTCTGGACATGAAAGTGTGTGGGCTCTCCTGTATTAAGGAGTCCAACATCCTCATTTTCCACAATTGATGATATAATATTGCCCCTTGTGTTTGCTAAAACATCGCCCCATAAAGGATGTCTACCATTCAAATCTCCCAATAAGAGAAAAGGTTGGGGGAGTTGTTGAATCACCTCTACTAAATTATCATACAAAAATATTATCATTTGGAGGTAGGTACAGAGAGCATATTGTATATTTTCTCCCTATATCAATCTGTACAACATGCCTGCAGAGGTGTACGAATAGACAAAGATATTTGGGGAACATCTCGACGAACGTAAATGAGACTTCCGCCATGGCTCCCTGCTTGTTGATTATATGGTGTTCTATAGCTAATATACTCTCGAGGACAAGGGAGCGTATTAGCATCAAGCTTGCTTTCCTGTAGACATACAATTATGGGGGAATGCTCATGAATTAGTAGCTTAAGTTCTTCATATTGGCCCTTAAACCCTGACAATTCCATTGCAAAATGGAGGAGAAAACTATGGCTCACTTCTGGAAGACATCTTGGATGAGGTCTTCCCATTGGCAACTTTTAATCTAACATTATTTTCCTGTAGGTTTCTTTAAAGATGGTCTTGATATATTGGGTTTTACGTTTGGGTCTTTTTCTTTGTCTCCTTTTGATCTATTTGTTGAGGCGGATGGTGGACCTCAACTTGAATTTCTGATTTATTCAAGTTATCTTTCAGTTGATCAGAAACATCAACAGATAAAACATCAAATTTATTTGACGTCATAGCTTTAATGTTTCTGATGGAAGGGGGTGAGAGAGATGGAGGTCTCTCTCTTTTTCGATTAATAGGTGGTGGGCGTTCTAGGTTTTTGCACCTTCCCCACAACAGTGCACCAGGCAAGTTGGTTTTAAGTGGAACCTCCATCAAATCAGGCAAGGACATGGCCTGAGAGAGGTTTGTACTACTAACAGTAATGGGGGACGAAGGTTGTACGGGGATGGGCAATGCCCCACTGTTGATACACTGTGGCAAAGCCTCAGAAGGCAATATGCTTACCTCATCATGCAGCATTTATCATTAGATGGTATATTTCTTTTTATTAGAACTATTGGCAGTGCTAGATGGGTTTGATTTTAGTGCCTTTGCATAACTACTTGATTTATCTAATAGTCTTTTGGCATATCCCACACTTATGTGTTCTAAGTTGGATTTGTTAAGGGCAGCTTCTTCCGACTTATACAGCTCGCAGCTCCGGTCAGTGGATTTATGATTTGAGCTGCAATTTAAACACCTGGCTTCAAGTGCACATTCTCCATGGTAAGATTTGGAGCAAATACCACACATTTTTTCGTTTTTGCAAACTTTTGACGGGTGTCCAAATTTAAAACAATTAAAACATTGCAGTGGCTTCTGCTTGAATGGTCGAACTTTAATAATTTCATTTTCAATAATAATGCGGAAGGTACATCAGCATCCTGGAAAGTAAGGATAATCATTGATGTACCTGGAACTTTGTGTACTTTCCATACATTTAGTGGACACATGGCCAGTATCTCCTCCTCTGTAAATTCATACAGATCTTTGTTAAAAACTACTCCCCTTCCGTAGCTAAAATTTAGGTGGGGTTTGACATCTAACTTAATATTATCATCATTTGTTTTAAGGTTGGATAGTATTACAGATTGTGTGCATGATTGGCATGGATAAGGTAACTATTTTTTCCAAAAACGAGATATGTCTCCCGGTGCAATAGTTCCTACTTTTTTCTGAATTAATTTGCATATTTTGAAATAATTCCCTGTAACCCCTGAGATTCAGCTACAAGCCACATCGGTGGTTTTGGCTTCCTCTGGGAAGGCATAACTACATCAGCACCTTTTTCAAACCAGTCCGCAGGTCTATAAACATCCAAATCCTTTGGTACCTTGTCGCAAAGAGCAGCCATTATATTCAAGTTATTAATTTTGATATTAATATTACATATTGCACTAAATGCTTCGTCATGACTATTGTAAGATATCCATGAATCCCATTTTGTATCTTCCAGTTTCATTCTTATTTCTGTTATAGATCCATAACACTCAAATTCTTACTATATATTATATAATTTGTCTCTATTGGAATTTGGGTAACATGAAGGATTCGAAGTTTCCTTGCGTTACCCAGATTACTCAATTTTGGAATAACAATGGAATGGTCCTTCCTAGTTCCGAGGTCATCAACAGAGTTTTCCCTAATTAAATTAGCAGAGGTCGTTCAACAGTGTCTGAGGTTCGCCATTCGATCCAGGGGTAACAAGAAACATTAATTTCCGTCATTGAAATTAAGTTGGGGAAAGAAAAAAGTTAGACTGTCTGACATCCCAAAAGAGAACCCATTATCCTTTCATGAAATTAATTTCTCCACCAATGACACCTGCGAGAGCTGCTTCCCAAATGTCCACTCCCTACCCTACCACAAAGGGATGGTACCACTATGATTAGAGTGGCTCAAGTGTAAGCCAAACCCGCTTGATGGGACTGAGAGCATTACAGGAATATAATCATCCCCACTTTAATCATAGCGGCAGGCAAACCGGACAGAATGCCGAGAGTCCTATCTCTATGAAACCGGCCAACCCCTGGAATCCCGAAAGGCAAGTTTATGGTTCGAGAATAGTCCCGCATGCCAGTATGGAAATACTGACATTCCAAGGTGTCCAAACATTATCGGGTAGTTGGCAAGACCACCACAGCTCCCACAATTGGTTTTGAAAAAATTTCCAATCCCGGATATGATGTCCCCTAAAAAAAAAATCGGACAGTGAAATGGGTAAGAGTTTTGACAGCAAGGTTGGAGAAAGTTGATAAATATGAAGAAGAATGAAACAATTATAAGTAATAGAAATAGGATGAGAGAAATTTAGAGTCAAACTGAGGAAAAACAAAAATTCCCCAGTTCGAGAGCCCTCTTGCCCGTCACCAGGCTTCAGCACGGGAATGATATGCCGTGCGGAAGCCCAATGACTTCATCAAGGCATTCTCTCATTAAGAGGGGCATATCTGAAAGAAAAACTTCTATAATACAATTCACGAAACCCTTGAAAGTGAAGGAAAATTAATTATTCGAGCTCAAAGCAATCGGAATAGGAGTGAAACGTTTCCGGGTTAATTAACGTAAACTGGTTTTCCTCTGAATCAATATCTAAAAAGTTTGTAGATTCACATTAAAATGTGGATATAGCAAACTTTTAATAACTGCTTTTTTGTGCAAGCGTTGCAAGATCACATATCAATGACATAACGTAAAAACAAACACCGTCAGTTGAAAACTATACGTTAATTCACGTAGTCTAAAGCTTCGAGAATTACGAAGACATAACACTGGAATTCAGTACACAATTTTAGTAAATGAAAGCTCTAAACCGCCATCTGTATCACTGCTCCTACCTAGCAAAATTCACTGAATGGATTGCTATTACATTTCGGATCTGACCCCAAGGGTTTTAACCCGGTATGTATCCACCTTTGCGGCGTGTTTAATACAAGCCCGTTCAGATTACCGTTAAAACATAAATAAAAGACTGAATACCATAGAGAAATATTAGCCGTAGATAACGGCCCCCGAAAATCCTATTTGGAAAGAATCCCTAACCTTTCTTATAAATATCCCCGATTTGATTTCTAGCTTCCCTTGGTTGAGTAGATGTAAATTTGTCAGTAAAATGAAACAAAAACAAAGAAAGAATTTTGCAGAAACCATAGTTTCAATTACCCTTAAAGATCATAATGATTAGAAAATATATGAAAGAGGAGTCATCAAAATTAATGTTTTTCAGTTCTATATGAACTATGATTTGATGGTTTTGAATAATCACACATAAAAACAAACCTACAAACACACATATGCAATATATATATATATATATATATATATATATATATATATATATATATATTATATATATATATATATATATATATATATATATATATATATATATATAATATATATATATATATATATATATATATATATATATATATGATATATATATATATATATATATATATATATATCTATATATATATATATATATATATATATATATATATATATGATATAGGATATATATATATATATATATAGATAATATTATATATATATATATATATATATATATATATATATATACATATATATATATATTACATATATATGTATATACATACATATATATGTATGTATATATATATATATTCATTAAGCTACAAATGTCCTTCAATATCTAATTCGCTCTACCTCAAAATTAATATATTTTTTATATAATGTTAACTGAAGGGGAATTTTTATTTGAAAATAATTTCGTCGGCTCCCGGTCGCGAATCTAGGAACCCAGAAATCAGGACACACAGTGAAGCGCCTGTAATCACTCAGGTACCATATATAATATATATATATATATATATATATATATATATATATATATATATATATATATATATATATATATATATATATATATATATATATATATATATATATATATATATATATATATATATATATATATATAATATATATATATATATATATATACGTATGTAGATAGACAGGTAAATAGGTAGATACTATACAACGGTGGTGGGTGACTCAAGAAGAAACAAACAGGAGGGACTGCTATATTCAAATTTTAAAGGCTGCATTGCGCATGCGCCCCAGTACACTAACTTCCACGCCTATTACTCAGTTTCTACGCATATTCCAAGAGCAATGGGGAATAGCTTCCGGAGTTACGTAATCTCATCTCAAAAGCAAATGAGACAATTCCTATTTGGCATTCTCTTAATTTGTGGGCACAACTCTCTCTCTCTCTCTCTCTCTCTCTCTCTCTCTCTCTCTCTCTCTCTCTCTCTCTCTCTCTCTCTCTCTCACTACGATTCATTGGGAATCATCATATTTTCCCTCTTCAGTTCAATCAGGACCTGTATCCTGTTATTGAAAACACACTCACACACACACATACACACACAAAAGCGCGCGCGCGCACACACACACACAAACGCAAACCCAAGAGACGAACTGCAAGTCACTTTTATCTCCCTTAGTGAGGACTGTTTCCCTTGAGCTATAAAAGTTTTTCAGTCTTATGATACAATTGTGTTTTTCGTTTTGCGCTTTCAATAGAATTTATCTTGCATGTTTTTTCCTTTTCAATTCATGTTCTAGAAAAATGAAATAAATATTGCATCAATCTATAACACTTTTTTTTCTACGCCAGAGATACCGGTTAGTAGTATTCAAGTGAAAATTTGGAATGCATTTTCATTCATATTTTAACATTAGTTACAATCATAAATGCATTTTTACTGTTATGCAGATAACTATGTAGTTTTTTTAAAATTACATTCTTCAGTTCAAATCATCTCTCTCTCTCTCTCTCTCTCTCTCTCTCTCTCTCTCTCTCTCTCTCTCTCTCTCTCTCTCCTCAAAACGCAAAAACAACTGAGTAGTTCGTTAGTCTACTATACTGTCCACAGTCTTGAACTTATTCAGAAAAAAACGAGTCTCGTCTTGAAACATTCACAATCATTATTTCCAACTGACGGCTTGCTTCAACTTTCATCTTCCGGAATGCTTTGTGCCTTCCACGAGTTTTGGAAGGATGTCAAGATTCCATTTCGCAATATCTGTCTCAAAACGCATCAATATTGCATTGTGCAGTATAGCGCCTCTAAATATATTCTATTTCATATGGTGTCTCAAAAACACCGCGTGTAAATTTCTTCCTGCTTTTCCTTAACCCACTGTTCGCCTAAAAATGGAAGAATGGCATCTTTGGTATAAAAGGAAATTCCCATTTCCTTAAAAAAAAAAAAAAAAATAAATACCCAGTGTCATTGTCCTTTTTTATTTTTGCTTTTTTTCCCTACAAATGGAAGGTAATGTTCTTTCGAGAGAAAATAAACACCCTTATCCTTACTCTTTTTTCTTAACTTTATGTAAGGAAAGATTATATAGCATGTCTGTTGAGTGCTTTCTTACGTGTTGACTTAGAAATGGAGAGAGAGAGGAGAGAGAGAGAGAAAGAGAGAGAGAGGAGACCAGAAAATCTAATTAACATTCTGTCACTGAGGGATCATAGAAAAAGAGGATTAGAAAAACAACAACAACAGTAAGAAGTTCCCTGTATCACTGGGTGGCATGCAGGGTGGAAATGGGTTGAAGGCAACGACTTCATCTAAAAATAAGATGATATATAAAGTATGTAATTATATATGAAGTCCAGAATTCCGTCCAATACCCAATTCGTTATACCTCGGAAATAACTTACACGCAAGGGGGTTGGATTATAAGTGATAAGCGCTGCATCACCAGTGGGACTCCAACTGCTGCCTTGTTGGGAGACAATGTAAATACAGTGACTATAACCAAGGACAGCACAATGGACTTAGTCACTGTGCATTCGTTGCTCCTCTACCTACCAGGCGGCAGTTCGAATCCCACTGGTGACAAAACACTTATAATTCCCCTTGCGTGTAAGTTATTTCCGATGTGTAATGAATTGGAAATTAAACGAAATGTGATGCTTAATACATGCGAATATAAAAAAAATGTCCCGGCATGTATAATACAAGATTCACATACACACTCACCACACACCACACACACACACACACACACACACATATATATATATATATATATATATATATATATATATATATATATATATATATATATATATATATATATATATATATATATATATATATATATATATATATATATATATATATATATATATAATATATATATATACATATGTGTGTGTACATACATATATATAAGCAGCTGACAACAATTCTCAATCTACCTAAATAGCTGTTTTAGAGGAATTCATCAACGTTCAGTCAGCGTATTGAATAACCACTAATCCGCTTTCAGTTTTCATGCTTTATGCATCTCCCTAAGTAATCAAATGCTGGACAATTAAGTGTTGATTAAGTATTAAGTAACTTAAAAAAAAGTCATAATCTCCTTGGCTAGAAGAATGTTGGCGACCACAATACAGATATTGCAACAATATATTTGTGATATCAATATATTGTTAGTCGAAACGAAGCATTAGGGCCCACTAACAGCCTATTGTTGGCAGCGGAAACGTTTGCGTGACTGGCGTTATTTTATTTTGGTCAATTAGTTAGTTAGTATGGTGTTTTTGCGTTGCATGGAACCAGTGGTTATTCAGCAACGGGACCAACGGCTTTACGTGACTTCCGAACCACGTCGAGAGAGAACTTCTATCACCAGAAACACACATCTCTAAAGCCTCAATGGAATGCCCGAGAATCGAACTCGCGGCCACCGAGGTGGCAAGTCAAGGCCATACCGACAATGCCACTGAGACGCTTTATTTTGGTCAAGTTACGGCCGAGCTCTTCGTCAAAATACAACTGCTCTGACGATTTGTTTGTGCATTAATACTTGTTGTTGCTATTCATGTTTATTGCTGCCACTTTATCTTCGTTATCATTACTATCAGAAGTGTACCTAGGTCGTCGAAATGGTGGCAATATATACGAGAGAGTCGAGATGCCAAGTCCCAATCCTGAGGACTTTTATGCAAGATCGGACCAACTTACAGTCGGACTCAAAAGTCCGCAGACAATCACCCAATAAGTGTACTTGAGTGCAATCTCTGCACAGAGAAGGAATTGAATAATGGATGTTGGTTAACTACTGACTACACGTTCATCACAGAGTGTCCGATGCTGGCTCAAGGTTGTACGTCGGCAAAAATAAATCTAGAAGACAACCGTTCTTAAACAGATAAATCATATAAATACATACAATGTTTTAATATGAGGTGATTACCATTATACAAGGAGTCAAATTCCATTCGGAAACAGCAAGCATCCCAAAATAGAAACCATACAAATGCAAACAAAACATAGAGAGAAGAAAACAAAATAAATAACAATAAATATGAATCAACAAAAATGTAAATATTATTCATGCATAAACAACAATCTACGTCAGTTAGAAAATCTAAGGCAGTGGTGCGTGGAAAGTTCCACCTATGCGCTTTGGAGTGTTCAGATATTTTTAATGGGCCCCAGGTTCATGCTTTTTATTTACCTGTTTTAGTTTTTACAATAATAATAAAAATAATAATATTAGTGTAAAATTACTTTTAGGTATTCACCACTATAAGGCTTCAGGTATAATATACTATAGGAGATTCGCATCAGCCGTGCATTTGATGTCTTGGACAGTCCCTTACGACGCTCCTGATTGGCTGTTGATAAGCCAATGACAGGGCTGGAAACTCCCAGTCTCTCTCGAGAGTTTATATAGGCAGAATGTATGTTCCACCTTTCCTGAGGGATGCACCGGTGATGTGAATATACTATAACTCTCCTGAGAAAATATCGTTTGGCGAGAATTTTATATTATATGGTTACAACACAATTAATTTAATCGGGGGTTCTCCTTTCTCACTGTGGGTTGTTTTTCCCCTTCTCAGTGGGTGCGTGGGTCATTTAAATTCAAGTAATGGTCATTTGTCACATAAAAATCAGAGATCTAACTACCACAAACATTGTCAAAATCCATTCACGAAAGGATTACTCTGTCTGTGCGCGCGTAAAAGCACGTTTACATTTATTTCTGAGTCTCACGTACCCACAAATAACGCAGCTAAAATGTCTAACAATTGTGAGTGACAATTTATCTTATTCATCGATATCTCTTCCCCTCATTTTGTAAATTTGAAAGATTCTTTTTTTATTATATTGTATCTTACATCGCCGTTATTTTCATGCATTTTTAATCTGTATGACATAAATCTTC
Organism: Macrobrachium nipponense; assembly: GCF_015104395.2. Lineage (NCBI taxonomy): Eukaryota > Metazoa > Arthropoda > Malacostraca > Decapoda > Palaemonidae > Macrobrachium > Macrobrachium nipponense. Next base: position 6,031,527 of record NC_061100.1, read on the forward strand.
CAATATTTTTTTTATTTATTGGAGATGTTTTTCCTTCACATAACGGATAGATCTTTTTTTTTTTTTTTTTTCTTTGTACTACCGATTCAAACACCACCCGTCCCATTTTTGCTGTACCCCCCGCCAAAAAAAAAAAAAAAATTAAAATAAATAAATAAATATTCCCGACTTTATTTTTTATTCATTTTGTCCGTTTTTAGAGCATTTTTTTTTTTTTTTTTTTTTTTTGGCATCACCGACATTTCCCAAGATCGAAGTTCTTTATATTACCTAAATTATCGGAATTCCTATATTTTCAAAGTTTTTTTTTTTTTTTTTTTTTTTTTTTTTTTTTTTGTTTTTTTTTTTTTTTTTTTTTTTTTTTTTTTTTTTTTTTTTTTTTTTTTTTTTTTTTTTCTTCAAAAAAGCCGATGGAAATCACAAACTACTGTCCACAAGAGGTCAACACCGAATGACACGATTGCTGAAACGGTTAAACCAACACACACAAATACCAGATGTCTTCTTCACCAAGTCTACCATTCAGTCAGCACGACATATTTGTCACCCTGCACTTATAATATTCTTCAAACGAGATATGAAGAAAATTATTGATTCAACTTCAACCTCTTAATGCCAGTAGATACCCTCGGCTTTTCTCTGCTTTTATCTTTGTCTTCATGTTTCTCCTTCCTATGATCAATGCAAAAGGCCGTCCTGTCCTCGTATAACATAGACGCCAACGCTGTGTCCTATCAATTTTGCCTCATCACGGTTTCAAGCCCAGGGATTTCTCAAGTGTCCAGCCTAAGATGGTACTGCAAATTCCTCTTAACGATCGATCCATAATTACGTCAAACAGAAGTACAAATCACTTTTCATGGATGTGTTATTTTCAACTTCCTTACACACTCAAGGTCCCCCCCCCCTCCTCTCTCTCTCTCATATAAAACGATTGTAGAAGCTATGTATGCAATTCCATGAAAGAATACTATCTAAAAATTACTTGTTCATTACAAACTACATTCCTGTAATGAATCACCATTTAATAGTAAATATTCAATGGCAATATAGATTTATAGAATATTAGATATTCCAGACCGCTTCAATCTAATGGAGTCAATCTTCTTCCATCGCTAAAATCGTTTTGATTAAGGAAATGGGAGGGCAAATCGAATACCCTTTTCTAGTCCAGACCCGAATAAAACAAGAAGAAAGAAAACGAAGACAAGAGGGACTTTTGGCTCCAAAATAAACCTCCTGGCCGCTCCCTAAAACAACCTTTTCCGATGAATTTCCAAACCTGAAGACTCTTGAATATTCATTACAAGAAATCATTTTATTTCTTCAATTACCATCGTAATTATCATCGTCATTTATGCCACAAGCACCATCATAATTCTGTTTATTAACATCATCCTCAACACCCAAGTAATGTTAGTTCTATATAACAATGAACAGTGAAAATATTTATTTTTATCGGACGAAAATGCTTGCATCAAGATATACGTGAAACAAATAAATACCACTATTTCAGTGTTCGTGCATTACGCCCTTTTCCATATAAGAACAGTACAGCATATGCTTTGCAGTAGCCATCCCAGTTTTACTGATGAAAAATAATCACAAATTCGCAAAATAGCAAATTCGTAAAGTAGTATATGAGTCAAGGATGATAATAAAAAATAATGTTGATTTTCAGATAATCATTTGCCTTACAAAAGGGCTCCAGTTGAACCAACAGAGAAATTAGTGTTGTGAACAAGACTACCGTGCAATTCGCCACAGGTTAAGGAAGTTGGACAGCTAACAAAGGGCTGAAAACGAGGGATGAAAAGTAAAATGCAGAAAGCGGGGCTGCTGAGGCCAGATAGATGCTGCTATCTAAAGTGTGTCCCACACGGCACACTGTACGAGTAGTTAATACTCTCAGGGTATTGCAATCAATTCTTCCCGGGGGCTATTTCCACCCAATACTTTTCATGATGATGGTTTCAGAGGGGGGTTTTGGGTAAAAATTTTAAAAAAAAAAAGCGAATGACCTCTTCATTAAAGCGTTTCTAAAACCGGTCACGCTGGTGTCACTTTATGTCAGATATATAAGTCCAAGTCCTATTCTTCTCTATTTTTCATCCTCTTTTTCATATGCTCCCTTTCTATTCCTTTTTTCTTTAATCTCTTTTGCGTATGTGTGTTTCTGCGTTCTTTTCTTTCTTTACCAAAATCCTGTATTGGCTCTTTTTGGTCTCTTTACCCCTTTATCGCTCTTTCTGCATTTTTTCCCATGTCTTCCTCTTTTTCGTGTATTTATCAACGCCTCATACATACTGAAAAGAGATCAAGCGTGCGGGGATAAAAATTCATCTTTTCAAATTCACTTTACTGAATAACAAACAGCTCGAGTTCAGTGACATCCAGTGCACACCACTTCGACAATGAAAGACATGAATGAAATCCTTCATGGCAGTGGATCAAGTTGCTGTAAAATCTAACCATATCATCGAAGCCTTTTGTATGTTAAGCGGCGCCTTTATTTTTATTACAGAAACTTCATGCAAATAACTACGAGTAGCCTTTCAACCAGAGTTGAAAGAATTTGCATGTGGCGGTACTTTAAAAGCTAATTTATCCTATTTACATATTCTGCAGATATTCCCGAGTACTACACACACACATACACACACACACACACACACACACACACACACACACATATATATATATATATATATATATATATATATATATATATATATATATATATATATGTGTGTGTGTGTGTGTGTGTGTGTATGTAAATGTATATTATATATATATATATATATACTATATATATATATATATATATATATATCATAGATATATATATATATATATATATATATATACGAGTATATAAGGAAAACAGCAGGCATGGGAGATATATTCACAAGGAAGCAAAGCAGACGTTTTCTGGCATAATTTATCAAGCGACGTTTCTGGGTCTAGCCCATCATCACGGCTGTGAAGAAAAAAAAACGCATAAAACTTAATAAAAAGACTCATCCTAACAGCCAACATCCATTTATAATAAAATTCACATTAAAAATTTTTTTTTATAGCGCTAAGAGTGAATTACCTATCAGTAACTACTGTGAATGATTATTTTGTATGCAAGTGATATATTCGCTGCTTGGGTATGTTGCTGGCCAAGTCCCATTCCATTTGTAATTCCTCAGAAATTTCTAGTGCATTAAAATTCATGGCCTCGGTAACATATGGCACTAAGACATTTAAATGATACGGATTTAAATTGCTCCGTCACTCTCTCCAATCAAGCCTGGACCGTCTTGCTGAAGAGGCTAGTGTCAAAACCTGAATTCTACAAACGCATATAATATATATAAACGTGTATGTATGTATGTATGTATGTATGTATGTATGCATATATATATATATATATATATATATATATATATATTTATATTATATATATATATATATATAAAATAACAACGAGATATAAAATATAAGTAAAATACACGGTATATGCCATTGAAACTGTTGCAATTATTTTACTCTGAATTTTTTCTTTCCCAGAAATTACATTTTTTTCACATCTGGGATCCAGGTTCGCTGTTGGTGGCTGGAAAAGTTTCATGATTTTTATCGCAAAAAATCTCAATCTGAATATGTTAATTTTAATTTGCTTTTTCTTTTATTCATATATCCGAGTCCCAGCGGATGCAATATACAATAGTTTTAGTATATTTCCTCTCCAATTAATCTCAATTTTTTACAGATCCGGTCGGGACACTGAAAAATTTAATGATAGTGACCTTTTGCCCCCCCCACCTCTCTCTCTCTCCCTCTCTCTCTCTCTCATGCCTATCTGTACGTGATAGCATTCTTGTCTCTTATTAGAGTAACGTGCGTCAGGTTATCTCTGCTAACCTGAGCTGTGATTCAAGTACTCGGTTGGTATAATAGATTGTCTTGAGGTCATAACCTAGGTTGGAGAATGTGAAACGTTTCATTAAATATCCACCCCATCCCCACCCCACCACTCTCTCTCTATCTCTCTCTCTCTCTCTCTCTCTCTCTCTCTCTCTCTCTCTCTTCGTGAACACTGATAACTCGAAACCAAATAACTGCAGTTTAAACAGGTTGTTTTAGTGGCATCTGGAAACTGGTAAATGTATTACAAAATCAACGGTTCTAGTTATCCACGTAAAAAGTATCAATGAATATATCGCACCTTGATCAACTTCAAGATACTATTCTATTTCTAAGATAGGCTACAGTGAAACCTAACCGTATTCATTTTTTAATGCTTTATTGGTCTGTCTTCGATGAACAAACGTACTGGCTTGAATGTGTTAGGTCAAATAGATAACTATGATTCAGCTTATCGCCTCAGAAACAGATATCACATATCATTACAAACTGGATGACTATTATCTAGTTCACGATAACCATTTGGTGCCTGGTTAACTCGTACTGTTGCTTCTTATGTACTATGTATTCTGCATGTTTTTATTACGTATATAACCAAATTTCCATTAGATGTGGCACGCATTACTTCATGCTTGAAGAATGTTTAAATTATTCTCTTACACAACCTTCCATATCGCATCATACATTACTGAAAAAAACTTCACCAAGAATAAAGACCCAAATTTTATATAATTACAGATGTAACTTTCATAGGATATACAACAATATCAATGATCATCATTGTCATTAATATAACCAACATAGTTATGCCAAGAAATTTAAAGTGTTTATCTTCAAGTAAGTGCTTGTGTATATATAATTCTCTTTAAACAAACTCTCTCTCTCTAACCCTCCCAGTAGGCTTTCATAAATCTCATTCCCGGCATTAAATTTCCTTAACAGCAAAACCAAAAGAGAAAAAAAAACTCTCATGGTGTCAGCGAACCCGGCTCCCCTAAACGCCAGCCAACCCTGACAACAAACATTACCCCAAATGTTATGTTATCGGCCCAATTTATGTTTACCCGCTTCTCTCGATGCCCTTCTCTAAATATTAGTCCGCCGGACTTCTTTTTTCCTCTTGGACGAATAGTGAACCCGATAAGTAAAACACAGGCTTCACTTCCCGGGTATCGCTAGATTTGCTATCCTGCTCTAAACGTTTCTTTTTTATCCCCTGAGTTGGCGAATTAAAAGGAAAACATCTAATAAACGTACCAGATCTGTTCAGCTTCCATTGATAAATATTGCTACTTAGCTGTGATAAGGATGATATCGTGAATGCTGATGGAAGTACGATAATGAGAGCAGTTTATTACAGTTAAAGGAAATTCGAGTCACTCGACCTGGCTTCTCATATCATTACTAGTAAAAAAAATATCCTTGTGCACTGTTGTAACGCGCAAAAAATATTATAGTAGAAAAAAAACATGTTTCCTTGTGCATTGTTTTAACTGGCAAAAATTCTTCTATATTCTGCAAAGCACACACACAATTGTCTGTGTGAGTGTTTTGGTGTGTGTACAAGCATGTACGTAAAGAACGTACGTAGTGACAGTCGATTTCAGTCTTCAGGTTATTCCAGTGAGACTCTGTACATAACATTTCATTATTTATGTAAGCGTTGCAGTTTCTCGGATGCTCTTACGTCCTTTTCAAAATCTCGACAGTCAGCTCATACACCTAACGTCTGCCAACCAAAAAAGAAAAAAAAAGAGAGAGAGAGAAGAGAGAGAGAGGAGAGAGAGAGAGAGAGAGAGACAGACAGAGAGAGAAGAGGAGAGAGAGAGAGGAGGAGAGGAGACCAGACAGAGAGAGAGAGAGAGGTGATGGCAAGGTAGTTGGAGGAAGACGAATGGAAGCCCTTCTCGGAAGCAGCTAACCCAGGAAACAGGAAGGTTGGACTCTGGGTGAACGTCGATGCCCGTAAAAGCCTTACATGAGACCTTATGAATCTAGTGCGAGCAGAAATTTATCACGACTTGGCTCTAGAATCGATCGGACAGAATCAGTGAAATAGCAAAAGCGATGACATATAATATGCTGCTTAAAAAGTTGCCTGATAATCTTCTAATCCTTGCCTCGTACAAATCTAACTCTTGTCTCATCACCATCATCATCTAATCCTCGCCTCATACTCATCTAATCTTACATCATACTTATGTCATTCAAAGCCAGACCTACATAATTCACGCCTTGTTGAATCGGAACCGCTCTTCAGATCTTAATGAGCTTCTTCCCTCTTGTGGTACTCATATTTATATTTTCTATATTAATTATACATACACACATACATGTATTATCTATATATATTATATACATATATCTATATATATACATGTGTACATTACTCTACCAAAATAAGTAGCAACTCGCCGTGAACCAGTATTTAGAAATGATTCGGGCAAGTTCGGTTTTTCTCCCCCCCCCCCCCCCCCCCCCCCCCCCGCCCCCCCCCCCCCCGCCCCCCATCCTTTGTTTTTTTTTAAATTGAAACCAATGAATTATGTACTTGCTTCTTAGTCATCTGCAGTAGTCCCTGGTCTTGAATGACGGGCGAGTATCCTCTCCCTCTCATATATATATATATATAATAATATATATATATATATATATATATATATATATATATATATATATATATATATATATATATATATATATATATGTATATATATACATATATATATATATATATATATATATAATATATATATATATATATATATATATATATATGTATGTATATGTATGTATACATATATATATATATATATAATATATATATATATATATATATATATATATATATATATATATATATATATATATCGAATTCTGACAAATATTTCGAGATGAAGCTCTGCGCGCCTTTAATTTCAGATTGTTGTCAAATCCTGATCTTATTTCTTTCAGTGACTTCTAGTTTCATAATGTCTCTTACTTAAGCTTTTATTCAGACTTTTAAAAATATTTTGAGGTGAATTTCTTTGCCTTTGTAACCTCTTCGCAAAACATCAGCTTTTGTTGTCCTCCTTTTTTCAGAACTCATTAACTTTCCTACTTAATTTTCTATTTTTTCTTAATCTTCTTAACGTTCAACTTTTTGCTCAGCAAGCATTATTTTTTCTTTATTAATTTCAGGCTTTTATTTCCTTGAGGTATTGGCGCTGTCATTGACTTCAGGCGATAATATTAGCGAAGACGAGACGCTCCTATTTCAAATTCTATTGGTAGCCAAAAAAAGATTTAATATCAGCTAAAAATTGGCCGATGTATTTAAGAACTTTTAATGAACAGCGATGTCAGTTTGGCAGCTGAAGAAGAATATAGTTTCAAACAACTCTTGTTTAATTCAGTCTTTTTGGGCGTTCAGGGTTTTTCTAACTTGCCTTAGGGAGACTACAGAGGTAGAGTTACTATATCTGTCCGGGTTCCTTGTTCTTCGTTGCACTGAATGGGTTATTTGTGCTATGTCATTTTTATACGTTATGTAGTTCTTTATCACATCTCATACTTTATATTTTCCGTTGTTCATATCCCATTGGTATAAGTATAAGAGAGCAGAACTGCCCCATATCATACCTCAGCCATGGCTAGACTCGTTCCCCGATCAATGAGGCGATGAAATAAAATACCCAGCTGGAAACAGGTATATATCAGCTATCAGGTGCAATCGGTGGGATAAAATTCCATTACTTCATTCATTAAAATCTGTCGAATTTCACTAATGCTATGAATTCTGTCGTGAATTTGTAAAGATACAACACTGTTACAGCAAGCTTCTCCATATGCATCTTCAACTTTTATGAGGTCCCTTCTGTTATCTATCTATCTAAAAAAAAAACAAATTCTCAACCATATTAACTTTTTATTAAATTATTTATCAAGAGGCCTTAAGCTTCACGGAGGATTCGGGAAGCTGCCACGGGACCTCTGCTTAATCTGGCAGATCGTTCTACTGCCTCAATAGAACGGGCTGCCTCAAAGGGTAATAGAAACGATTGTGTATTTATGGGGTGGTAGGTGTAAGTTCTAACTGCTGGGCTTCTCTCTCTCTCTCTCTCTCTCTCTCTCTCTCTCTCTCTCTCTCTCTCTCTCTCTCTCTCTCTCTCTCTCTGCAACGCTAATGCAAAAATGAGAACGTTAGTTAAAAGAAAAAAAATTTAATCGGACACTGAAAACGGCAAGAAAGTGTTAAACTTTAAATACAGGAAATCTTTTCCTGTCTGATAAAAAATTTTCACAGCTAGCTGACGTTCTTTTACTGAAGCAGCGAGCAATTAACAAGAGGAATGCGTATAGGAGAGAGAGAGAGAGAGAGAGAGAGAGAGAGAGAGAGAGAGAGAGAGAGAGAGAGAGAGAGAGTTTCAAACATCTAAATGTCCGTGATCCCTCATCCAACCAATAATATCTGCATTGCCCTTGGGCTTAGTTTTCCTACAACAGTATGTTCCACGATTACAGAACTCAGTATTTCGAACACTCCCAGGCATTCACCTTTATAGTCTAGTATTGCATTTGGAAGAAATTTAACGATTGAAATGGAACGCTTTGTAGTTTCTGCTGAAAGAAAAACAAACCACAGTGAATGTACAGAAGCAATGTATTTCTGCATATTTACACAAAAGACACAGTTTAGAGAAGTTAAAATGTTTACATAATATGCACGAAAGAAAATGAGAGTTCGAGCCTTTCAAAACTATGGGTTATCTATCTCTATTTGATTTCTTTTTAAGGTTTACGCTCTGGTCATTGAATGAACATACCACAGGAATTCAGTATCATTAAAATCACTATTAAGACCGAGGTTATCTGTCAAGAAGCTTTCAAAAAGCATAGTTTTAGGGGTATTCTCCAATTAAGGTAAAGAAATATTTTGACATTTATACCCATCTGATGACTCGTTATTATATACTAGAGACCCTTCATTACAAGGGTAATAGCAATCATTGACGAAAAAGTGAAAAGTATCCGGTAATTTGCCCGATAAAGATGCTGTGTACTTTTTAATATAAATGATGAAAGTCTGCAGATTAACAAGTAGTTGAAATACTAGCCTCTGTAAATAGAGCAACTGTTTGCGCGAGAATATTCTGGTGGCTTTTTTTTTGTTAAAAAGGATATTTATCACAATGATGATGTCTTCACAGGACTACTCCGAAGATTTGGGCTTGATCAAGGGTTGAAAATGGTAACATGAAAAAAGTAAACAAATTGGGGAAGTTGGAAATCTAGATGGAAACAGACGAAAAAGAATGAGTAAAGAATTAAATACAGTAACCAATACAGCTTCATAGGAAAACAAATCACTTAACGTAACTGCTTATTAGCCATCTAAACACCGATACACAAGTTATTCGACGATATTAAATTTAAATTAGATAAAAATTTTCATGACTTTCAAAGAAACAAAATGTAACGTTATCTGGTATCCCATTTTTTTTATTCAATTTTATCATATCCTTTCTCCTTCCTTGATTTTTTTACCGTTCATCCCAAACCTTTCCCCCATTGTCCTTCCTCATCCATTTGATAAAACACGAGAGATTTACCCTAATCGCCAAGCAAACAAGTTTCCTTTTTTAAATCCTTTTGCAGGAGATCCCAAAGACGTCCTTCTTCAATCAGAAACTCTGTCATGGATATTTCTATGCAAATGGCGTCTGGGGGTCACAGACTCTCACGAAAGTCCCTTTGCAAATGTAAATGGCGTTTCCGCCACGTTGCGGCTTCAAGTTCGAAGCGACTTCTCTCTGGCCTTTCACTTTCGCAAATGTTATTGCTCCGTGAAAATGACTTCCAGGTGAGGAATGCTTAAGGGCCTTCTGGTGAGGATCGGTACTTTCACTTAAGCATTTGTACGTTGTTGAGTAGTACGTATATGCTGAACAGGACCGTGCTGAACTTTGTCAATAAAAAAATTATTTGTGTCAGTAAATATGCACACAAACGCATACTTTTAAACATACATACATATATATATATATATATATATATTATATATATATATATATATATATATATATATATATATATATATATATTATATATATATAATATATATATATATATATATATATATTTGTATATATATATATATATATATATATATATATATATATATATATATATATATATATATATATATAACATACATACATACTATTGTTTGTGTGGTTGCGTATACTTATAACCTACATACTTAGGAATATATTAGCCCCATAATTAGGTAAAATACGTCTCTGCTTCATTCTGATTTTCTCATTTTTCCAAATATTTTGAAATATCTTTCTTTGACACTTCTTGCTCAACCAGGATCAATTTTCCCAGACTGCATCTGGACTCTAGAGGGTAAAAACCGTCTATATAGCTCTCTCTCTCTCTCTCTCTCTCTCTCTCTCTCTCTCTCTCTCTCTCTCTCTCTCTCTCTCTCTCTCTCTCTCTGTTCTTCACATTTTCCTTCTTTTCCCGTCTCTTTTCTTTTCTTTGTTATTCAGTTCACATCATTTAACCTTTATCTTTTTCCTATCTCTCGTTTCTCTCTTCGACTATGATTTACGAATTATTTTTTCGCTCTCTGAAGTCACGTCGTCAAAAAAATGGTAAATGGAAAAAAAATATTCCGCGGTGGTATAAAACAGAAGGATGATTTCATTATGAAAAAAGTGAAAAATGCTTCCCCACACTCGAACAACCTAAAAAAAGGCAAATATAATTTTTCCTTTTAAAAAATTGCATGCTTTTAAAACCGACAATATTTTATATTCAAGGGAAAAAACATTTGTCTTAAACTGAAAGTACAGAAACGTGTGAAAATAAGTTAAAGACGACGACGTGAAATATATGAAAAAAACAGTACAAGGTCTTCAATTATGAAATAACAAATGGAGAGGAAACGACAAGTTTTTCTAAAAGAATTCCTAGTTACTTTGTACTGAATACACATTCTGACGCACATAAAGGAAACGAATTAGCTTTGTGCAAATGCTTATTAGAGAAACAAAAGAAGTTCTCCCATTTACTTTTCTCGGGATGGGCCACCAAATTCCTTTCAGTAGCCCAGTCCCGAAGAGAAAATATAAATAAAAAAATGATTTGAAATAGAATAAAAAAATAAATAAAAAATTCCAAAGTTTACCAGCAAGGAAAGAGAAACGTTTCACTGAGGTCTGTAATCCGAGACTGCTTGTTTTCACAAAGTAAATATGGGATGGACTGGCCTGACGGGTGTTATGAACACTCAAGGCTAGTCACTGAAGAAGAAGAAGAAGAAGAAGAAGAGAGAGAGAGAGAGAGAGAGAGAGAGAGAGAGAGAGAGAGAGAGAGAGAGAACCCATCTTGCTGAGAAAGTCTCTGAGTTAAATCATACTTTCAAAATGTTGTTACTTGATAAATACACCACAAAGATTTTTTGGTACTACTTGATGATAAAGGATGAATTCAATAGCCTTCCGTTAACAGGAACGAAAAATTCTGGCAAAGCGATATGAAGATACAGAAACGCATGAATTGCCCCACCGATTGACAAAAAAATTAAAAACAAAACATTTTTATGGCCACCGCGATGAACACTAAATTAGCCGAGTCAAATTAAGCACAATAATAATATAATAACAAGACAAATAAAAACTATTGTTTGAGATCGTACCATGAACGATATCCTTCTTGTACTATAATAAGTAATTTTGAACATAAACAGGTCAAGTTTAAGTTTCCTCATCAAATGAATATTCATGTTTCTAATTATAGTCTCTTTACGCTTCCATGAGGTAGATTAAAGAGAGGTTTTCTCTAATTTGTTCTCAACGTTGCTTAATAGTTTGATAAAACAAAATCTTTTGCCCTTATTTCTATTTTACGTTTATAGTTGAATAAAATTACATCTTGTCCACCCGAAAAATATTAGGATCAACATTAATTCTATTTTAATATAAGTCCTTTGACCGGAAAATAACCCATTAGCAGTATTCGAAGAATATTCAATATACCACGACAAATACTCACCGTCAGTTCAACAAAAAATACTCACTGAATATTTCAAAATTAATCATTATCAAAACATGAAAACTAAGATGAAAATAAAGATTACCATTTTAAAATGAGCCAAAGGGGAAGACAACCACAGATAATATCTTGAAGTCTCCCTCTCTCAAGGATACGAAAAAAAAAAAAAAAAAAGATAAGTGGCAAAATACGAAGCAGATGAGTGATCTCAGGTGGAACCTTCGAATTGAACTAGGCAAAATAATTTTGAAACAAAAGTACTTGTCAGTTAAAAGGTATACTTTAAAAATATAGGGCCTATCTCTCTCTCTCTCTCTCTCTCTCTCTCTTTAGGATCACTAGCGATCGTCCCCCTAACCTGAATTGCTTTCCCTTTCACCCAGTTTTCCTAATTATCGTTTCCCCTCTAACCCTTTGCCATATTCTATTTTCCTCACGACTTATCCCCGCACGAGACCGTTCTCTCACATAACTTTTCTTTACCAATTCGCCATCCTTTTTTTTATTCTTTCCTTATTTATCCCTATCGTTCCTCCTTCTATATCCACTTTAATATAACCGGCTCGAACCTTTGCCTATAATCATTATACGCTTCGTTTCTATCCACTGTAATAAGCACTCTGTCAGTGTTTCTAGTTTGGGAACAAAGTTGTTCATTACTGACAACTTGAATGATGGCTCATACGACTTCATTCCACAGGAAGCGAAAGGTGAAATAACAGTCCTCCTGTTTATGATTCTGAGAGGACATGGAGAATATTTTGCACGTGGGCATGGTAATTTATAGTATAAAGCTTCCATCATTGATAGCTCGTAATTCAAACGTTTCATGTACCTTTGAACGGCATTGGCCCAGTTTTTCTCTATGTGAATCTCTCATAGTTCCCGGGAATAGCTTTCTCCCCTCATCTTGTGACAGGATTTATGAGGGGAGACTTATCCTTATTTCTATTTTGAGAAGCTTTGTTTATCTAGGAATTCGTGCTTTTATAAGTTCGATTTTTCCTTTTCGTTTTAGATTGTCGTAAGAGATTGTACTATAAGGGCTGACGTTCATTGATAGGAATTCAGTTGCTTTGATTTTATTTGTAGCTCCTCTCTTTTATGTGGCAACAAACATGGCCGTTAACTGAGACCCACGTTCATTGCATTCATCTGTAATATCTAACCAATCCTTGTTGTGCAAAGGATTTAACCTACAACAACCTTTCAAGCCCTCAATCTTTCATTAGACTCATAACACATGAGAAGAAATATCCGAGACTCAATATTTACCTCTTAAAAAACAGACAATCTAACAAAAAATGAAGGAAAATCAAGACATCTTACCAAGAACATTAATTACCAAGAACAAAAGATAATGAGAATGCTTCTTCACACCAGAGGATCAATAGTTACATGAAAATCTAAGCCTCAATAATGAAATAAACAATGAGAATACAGATACCGAAGAAGAGGAACAAAGTACATGAAGAGGGAACCAGAGTATTGTTGCCTTTTACAGCTACCTGTATATACTTGTGTAAACAGGATTTCTATTACCTGTGTCAATCAAGAAGAAAAAAGTAGGAAATAAACTTATCACAGAGTTCGTTAAGATGTAATCACACTCCACATTTCACTTTAAAAAAATAGTTAAGAAAAATTGATTGCCGATTCAGCCATTAAATTAGTTTCAAACAGAATTGAACTGATTTAGTTTACATGAAGTGAATTTGTTTTGCTATTTATACCAGAAATTATTTAATTTGCTTTAAATATACTGATTTTGTGTCTTACATACGAGTATACTCAATTCGCCCCGCTTTAATAGAATCGAATTTTTTTGTTCCACGCCTAATCAATTTGCTCTGCATAGTTAGTGTTGAATTAATTTATTTATCATCTCGCTGGTGTTTCAGATGAAGAACCGAATTCATTTTTGTACATTTTACTTGTTTCGTAAAACGAAATTAGTTTCCTGCATCTACTCATTTTGTCCTGGATATATCAGACTGAAATTGAAATAGCTTAATTTACTTGACATCCAATCAGTATGGTCTGCATAATTTTGTTTTTCTCTACATAATTCTTCACTCAAGTACAGAATTAATTAAATTAGTTTTGTTCTCGATTGAACTGACTTGGCAAATTTAACTTACTCAGTTTGTCCTAAATATATGGAACTGAATATAATTTTTTTACTTCGTTTTATCTGATCTTACTCAATTCGTCTTTATTCTCTAAAAAAATTAATTTGGGCGTTCTTTATTATAATAATACCACTTCTCTTTATAAATCTTAGTTGCAATAGCTTTGCCATTCAAAGATAGAAAAGATATGGTCCAAAACGTTGGATTTAAAACTTCCGAGGAGTTTCTAAGACATCTCCGTTTGAAAGCATTTTTGCAGATTCTCATAAGTTTGGATGTTAGGAGCTTGTACTAAAATATATCAGCTACTACAAGAAATAAAAAACAACCTTGCTGGAGAATCCAACTACAAGTGCAAAGGCAGTATGATTCCAGAAAGTTTTCTTAAATATCCTTAAAATATTCCAAATAAATTTACGGAAGACTGAGAATGAAATAAGTTCAAATCCAGTAAAACGCATCCCACGTGTTAGTCTTGTTAACTGATTAGTTCAAAGGTGAACAAAGCTTTAAATTTAGAATGCCATTCGAAGTAGAGATTTTTTATACATCCTGACTGCATGATCAACGGAACCTATTCATAATTAAAACTTCAGTGTATCCACTGATTTGTAAGAATTAGGAGAGGTTATTCTGCATATTATGTCAGCAAACACTGACCTTATTTCTTTTGAATCCCAGCACATACTGGTATGAAGGGGAATGAATAGCTTGGAATATATATAATTATCTTATATATATATAGTATATATATATATATATATATAATATATTATGATATATAAGTTTAAGGAAATGATACTCAAATATAGTATATATGAAAGTGTTAACACATATATATTATATATATATATATATATATATATATATATATAGATAATATATATATATAAGTCATATCGAATTAGATATTAAAGGACATTGTAGCTCGATATATAGATATATATATATATATATATATATATTATATATATATATATACGTATATATATATATATATAAGTCATATCACATTACCGTGATTCATATACATACATCGAGCTACAATGTCCTATAATATCTAATTCGCTCTACCTCGTAATTAATATATTTTTTTCATATATGCTTAACGGAAGGGGAATTTTTTCTCGATAATAGATTTACCTGTACCTGGGCGCGAACGCAGGAGACATTCAAATCCAGGCACGTCAGTGAAGCTCTTCCACCCCACCACCGAGAGCTCCTGCGTTCGCGCACAGGTACAGGTAAATCTAGTATTGAGGGAAAAAATTTCCCCTTATCGGTTAAGCATATATGAAAATATATTAATTCCGAGGTAGAGCGAATTAGATATTAAAGGACATTGTAGTTCGATGTATATATATATAGTATATATATATATATATATATATATATATATATATATATATATATATATATATATATATGATATATGTGTGTGTGTGTGTGTGTGTATATATATATATATATATATATATATATATATATATATATATATATATATATATATATATATATATATATATATATGTGTGTGTGTGTGTGTGTGTGTGTGTGTGTGTGTGTGTGTGTGTGTGTGTAAATACATTTCATATATACTATATTTGAGTATCATTTTCTTAAACTTAAGCGCATGAACGATTAAGGAAAGATATGAACTGAAGGTTTATTTTTAAAATGTTACCTTTTATATCATCCCGTCATTATTTCTCCAGTTTGTTAAATCTCGCCCCAGTGCCCCTTAGGATCTTGTTCATGTCCCTAAAATCTCATCCATCCATCCATTCATCAATCCGTCAACAACACATTCATTTCTTGAGGTCGAACTCGTTACCTCATCTTTACAGTCGGTTTCAGCTATTTTTCTGTTGCGCTGTGAGACTATTTTGTTGTTGTTGTTGTGTTTGGCCTTGAATCTCAACATGGTTCGCTCCCGCTTTAATGAATATCCCCATCTCCTCGGCGCGAGGAGAGCATGAACTATGCCAAGGAAAGAGATGTTGACAAGGATACGACGGAGAAAATTTTAATGAAATATGAATGACTTACGGCAGCGAGTTTTGAAGGAGTGTAGAATTTCTTCCTCTTTTGTTGTCTCTTAAACGCCGTCATGGAAACAGAGAAAAAATTTCATTCTCAAAATCATCTACTTAAACCTCAAACTGCGTCCCGAGTCTGAAATTGTCTTCTCTCCCATCCCCTTTAAACTGCTCTAATTCTTCTGTTGACGGAATGGAAAGAACAAGCATCTCGGAGAGAGAGAGAGAGAGAGAGAGAGAGAGAGAGAGAGAGAGAGAGAGAGAGAGAGAGAGAGGGAATTTGCATTAATTAAAATCGACAACACTGATACTTCTCTTTACACAAACGACATATTTATTAAATTTCTAACGTTTATGTGTTTACCTCAGACATTATTTATTATAATCATTATAATTACTGTTATCATGGAACAAGCTTCTACTGACGTATATGAAATTGTCTCAAATACAGAAGAGAACTGCGAGAAGTATCTGGACAGTAAATAAATATGCAAACGAAGACGTGAACAAATAAACCTGTCAAACAAACATGCAAGGACAGGACAAGGAATATCTAAATATATCCTCTAGCCAAAGCTACATAACTAAACTTTGGAAGGTCATAGCGCAGATGTTGCAGCACAGCCCACGGATGGAGAGCATTAAGTCATACGTTCACTGCAAGGAATACGGGAACCACACATACACCTGATATGATTCAGGAAGCAGAAATGGCAATACAGGTATTTCAGTCATTTAAGGAAGATAATAGCACAGCGGCTATCGCACAGCCCGAGGTATACGGGAACCACACATGCACCTGATATGAATCAGGGAGCAGAGACAGAAACACAAATATTTCAGTCATTTACGTAAAATATAACTTCATGATGGGATGTTGAGCGCCCCCAAA
Organism: Macrobrachium nipponense; assembly: GCF_015104395.2. NCBI lineage: Eukaryota > Metazoa > Arthropoda > Malacostraca > Decapoda > Palaemonidae > Macrobrachium > Macrobrachium nipponense. The sequence goes on from NC_061100.1 coordinate 6,048,551, forward strand.
AACTACCCATCGACTCATTTCCCTCAGAATGATTCCACCATTTCGAGAGCAGTTGCAGCAAAACTGCCCCACAAATCCCACCTTCAGCACTTCCTGGAATGTTCTCACGCATGATGCAAAAGAGACCCTGGAAAGAAAATTCAGCTGCAATTTATTCCTTTGTGCAGGCACACCCTACAAGTTCATTCCTTTTCCATTTGCGAATCCTTCGCTATTGACTTGACCGACTTTTAATTGTTCATCGGGGTATAAAGATACATTAAACCATCAATTTGCAACTTGTTTGTCGTGCATCTTTTACACAGTTTTACTGTGATAGCAGATATACTTTGATAGCCGATACCGAAGTGCAACTTCACAAAAAAAAGCCGACAGAGTGGAGGTCTGGTGACGCCACCAAATGCTCGCGAGGGAGATAATATAAAGCCGTTCGCAGGATGCAAATGCCCGGAATGATCCAATGCAACGCTTACAACCGTCCGACAAATGGAATTTACTGATTCCCATTATAATAAACCCGATGTTCACCCGCTCTTTCATGTATAACAGTGTATGTGCATGTAAGGGAAACCCTTTGTGCTTACGCTGGCAAATTTCAGATTTGGAATGTTATATTTTTCATGGCTGACCTTGACAAGAATAAGAACCCCAATACATGAAATTGTGGAGCTTTTAATTGTATGAGAAAACACGTATATAGTTAAATTAATCAGAGAATAAAGTACCATATTCCTATTATCACTACAAAACTAAAATTTTGCTCTAGATCTTTCTATTCATTTCTGTATTCTTGCTATCGGTACCAATGTTGGCCTCCCACACCACACGTTATGTCTGTGACGTCATCTTTCGGGTGGCAGCTTTTCTTACCGATTTTTCCCGTTTTTTATTACTATTGCAGAAAATTGAAAAACCTCGAAATATGCCATATATTTTTTAGTAAATATGGTTAGCAACACAACATACATATGCTCCTTTTTTAAGAACTCTTGCTATAAAGATACTTTATAGCACAACTAATCATATTTATTGTCTTTGACCAACACGGCTGATTTTAAAGAAAAAAAGTCCTACAAATTAGATGCTCGCTCTCTCTCTCTCTCTCTCTCTCTCTCTCTCTCTCTCTCTCTCTCTCTCTCTCTCTCTCTCAGCTGAATGCTACATCATTTGGGTATTTTAATAGAAGAGCACCATAAATCAACTTGGTTGAAATAAGTATCGTAAGGGTCACGGACTAATTAGATATTGAGAATTAGACAAGGAAATTAATGTCTTTTCTTTGTCTTCGTTATGAGATTTACATGTAATTGTTCGTTCATTTATAAGGAATACATCTAGAAGAAGTGTCTTAGTGTTAAAATGACAATGTGTACTAAATCAAATAATTTCCTGCAGTCCAAAAGAATAGATCACGGGTAATCAAACTTTTTTATAGTCTTAATCCACTTACCTAATTAGACACCATTACTGTATAACGCAATCCAACGAATATGAGATAATTTCCACTTATGAGTTGGAAACCTGCTAAGCGGGAATCATTTTTCATGCCGGTTTGGAGGATATGTGATCTGTTAATTAAATTTTAAGCTGACAGAAAAATTACAATTTGATTATACGATGAAGACTGTAAAAATATACTGTTCCAGTAAAAAAAAATGGGAGAGAAATATTACCATTTGCTCATTTTGAAAGCAGAAGGTACCGCCGAGAAATAATGCGAAAAGAAAGGGAAATAAAAATAAATTAATTAAAAGCTAAGTTCAATATTACTAGTTTTATCTCGCTTTCTTATGGAGCGTGGTTTAATCTTAACTTACACCCACTCCAATAGTTGACCCGGTATGAAAGAGTGCCTGCATTAACTTTATGTCAAAAGGGATTTAGGCTAGAAATCTCACCTCTAAATTCTTGCACAGAACCAGAAAGATAATAACCTTCATGTATTGGGGCTTGTGGCCTTGTATGATAAGGCGCCCTATGAGGTAATGTTAGACTAGCTATAATCTTACGCTAAGTCGGTTGGTATTGCACTTCCATCTTCAATGGAGTGTCTGGGGGTTTGTAGATCATTTACGAAGTCGGTATCATCTTGTTGGTTATGACGACGATGTGTTAAACTCATGGTGAGGAGGTTCTTGTAGAAAACACGAAATATAAAACTATATGTATTCTTCTGAAGTTTTACATGCTGAAGATCAGATATGATTGTACAAGTCTTCTAATAACGATAGCTTGATCGCTTCTGCCAATGATGATGGCTAATCCTATTCCTCTACATGATAAAGCTTAGGTAAAGAGGTACAGGTCTTCTAATGACGATAGCTAACTCTGTTCTCCTGTCTACCATCTCTGTTACAAGTTATGAAGGAGCAGACAGTAGTTCGAACATATGAACATACATACAAATGACATAGTTTCATACGAACACACAATCAAATGAGAACACGCTACAGATCACGTAGGCGTTTGAAATCATAGGTCGGGGTAGTTGTCTCAAGCAGGAGCTTTGGACTGTTTCAAAACAAAAAAAATGAATGACCACAGATTTGACGGCATGTATCTATTAGCCTACATACTTATTGTATACGTCATCTTTAGCGTCTCTAGTCTGATCACATTCCTGCAAGCAAACTTTTATATATATGGACTAACATTCCATATTTTTTATTATGATGTACACACTTACATTAGCTCGGTCAGCTACCAAAACCAGCTACTGAATATTACTCAAAAAACTTGACTTGCATTTGACTTATAGGAGTGTGATACAGACACTATGTGAATATATATAAATATATATATATATATATATAAATATAATATATATATATATATATATTATATATATATATATATTAGTAAATAAAATTCATGGTGTACATGAATTGATTCAAGAATAAAAAATATAAAAACAATGATACTGGTAAAATAATAGTGATCACGGATATATAATGATACAGTTTTTCACTTCATCTCATTAAGATACATATGCTACAGAAAATACTAATGTACTCTGATAATGCATAGAATGAAGATTAACATGATAAAAATCAATATTTTAACCTGAAAAAATTAAAAAATTTCATATATGAATTGATAAAATCATTAATGTTTATGCTGATTGATTCGTTGATTTTTATGCAAAATGTTTATATATCTGATACATTAATCAATATACTAACTCATATAACTGCAGATATTGGTAAGATAAAAGGTAACAGATTGATTATAGGCTACCTGATTTGTTTATACATATGTATGGATTCATATAATTATGATTAATATATGTGCACATTAAATAGATTCCTATTGCGTACACGCAAAGATATATTTCGATTCCGTTATTATTTATCATTTATATATAGATTCGCCCAGTGCGTACACGCAAAAAATATATTTCGATTCTGTTATTTATGATCATTTTATATATAGGATACATGATACTTTATATATATACGGATACATGACCGAGGTTATACTACTTCACATTTCAACTAGCTTTCGAACCACTTTTCGTCATTACACAGTTCCAGACAACCACCTATGGCCAATGAAACGGCCTATTTTTCAACAGGTTAAAACGAGGGGAAAATTTGCCTGGGCGGGTCCAACGTTCTATTTTTGCGCTCATACTTATTCTCTGCATCCTAAGCTACACTTACGTTCGCGATGAATAAAAAAACATCCCCAGCACGAGTCCTTCGCCAGCAAAGTAGAGTTGAAATATCCTTCGGGTCGTAATTGTCGGAAGTATGTCCCATTCGTAGTCGATTCCGACAGCCGCCGGAGCATTCCGCATTAAAACGAGATTAACGACGAGATACGGTGTCGGTCGAAGAAGTCCATGAAATTCCTTTCACATTGTAGGCGGTTGTTACTTGACTGTAGTCGTCCGCAGCGACGAACGATTTTTTGAAGTTGCGATGTGAAACTCTCGTACTGCAGGATACTGTAACCAGGTTCCATTAATCCCTGCAAGTGAAATTATACTTGTCACAAGGGCAAAGTAAATTCAGACGACATCCAAATAAGGGGAGGGAAGAGAGCCATTTAGACCAGACGTAACCCACATGAATTCGCTGATACTTTTGGAATTCAAAAGTATCCGCTGTACAAACTTTTTTTTTTATCCATGGCATTAACAATGAGTGAACCTATCCAGGTCTATGGACTGTAAAAATATCCATAATTATAAAAAATAAACAGATATTCAATACGAATCCCAAAGAAAATTCGATATTACTGGTAGTAAGTTACTAGACAAAGAAGTGGAAAACGGAGCTATTTGTAAGATTGCCAGGCAACATAAGAGTCAAAGAGAAGATTAATCATGATTCTGTATTTTCTCTATGCTAACTGAAATTAAGTTGTGATAAATCTGATCCTATGTGCCCTAACAAAAAAGTTTCATATTCAATTTTCTCGCGCGCATCCTCTGAGGTTAACTGTAAAAACTTTATTAATAGGTAGGAGATGCAACGAAAAAAACCCACTATGTAACTAATTTCTAAATAAACTTTGGGTTTTTCAAGAAAAATGTGACATTTTCCCATGAATGTTTTACTTGAATTGTAATAGGCTAATGTTGCAAGTAAATATTTCACATATATATCTTGATACTTCTAAATGTCTATGAGGTTCAGAAAAATTAATTCATTTTGTTGTTATAGAAATTCTATTTGCTTATTTTGTTATTAATTTTAAAATGATTGCAACTCCTTAGCTAAAGTTGCATTGCGCACACCGATAGACACTTGTACCTAACGTCTGCCTTGCCCATGAGAAGTTCGGCGGGTAAGCATTCCTTTCTCCAGTCAATCTGTTTTGCAAGCAGAGACGACACACAGATGAAGCTGTGTAAGCAGATTATTGAGGTTAAAAGGAACAAATGCTGATACGGCAATGATGTGACGTCGTCACTTGGCAGGAGATTGCTCTCAGCCAGCTAAGAGTTACGTTACTTGCTGCAATAAATACGACTTTAGGATAAATTTATTATCTTTTAATACTCGACCCACACGAAAAGAATGTCTTGAAAAAAAAAACAGTACCAAAATTGAACAATATATTAGTTTCATGTTGGAAAAACTGCATGATTATGTTAAATTAAATATTCCTTATTGAAACTAATGAAAAAGGTTTTGCCATACAAATTCATATATATATTATTAGCCCTGTATAAGATTTCATATAGGATTATTCCATAGATAAACATTTCACTTCTAGACTTCCTGACTTTAAAAATCTCTTTATTTTATTTTTATTTATTTTATTTATTTATTATTATTATTTATATTATTATTTATTTTATTTTTTTTTTTTATTTTTTTTATTTTTTTTTTTTTTTTTTTACATTGACTACGAATATAAATCACCGGACAGACAATATGTCAGTAGGTTTTGGATATGTGTTTGAACTTTTAGCTTATTTGTCATTACTAAAGCGTTAAGTTAGAGTTCAAATCTTTACGCATATATATTTGGATATTTAATTATCTATGGTTACGTTTTGCTTATTGATTTTATCGTGATTCCTTTTTTATTATAATTTGTAACCCTTCCGACTTCTTACGGAGTGTATTATATTTGACTCCACTTGTATCCATATTTTATTTTATTTTTTTATATTTATTTATTTATATATTTTTTTATATATATTTGATAAATTAATGGTTGGCTTGAATAGTGGAAGAGTGTTCTAGCGGCGTACCGTATAAGGCTACTTGCGGTATCATTTCTACAGATACGAGATATGAATGATAAAGGTATTTAAAACCGCGAGAACCGCTATAATCCAGTTCGGATCCAATATCATGAGTTGTAACTCGTAAGACATTGACACTTCCTATTTAATTATCAGTTATTCTACCAAACCGATTGACTCTGGGCGATAAAATATACTATTGGTTTTCTTAATGGATAGGAATTCACACGTGTTAAGGAGATTATTATTGATTTACACCACCCGAGTCAGATTAGATTTTTATGTGTTTGAAATTCCATGTTTACTGATTTAGCACTCATAAATATTCCTAACGCACTCCATTGCGGTGTTTGATTTTAGTGCTATTAATTCTATATAACATGTCAAGGAACTATTAACACTAAGAAGTGTTTATTCCCTCTGTCAGACCCGTAATTCTGTTTAATATTCTACGTATATTCTTTCAAGGATTGATTTGGCACAGGATAGGCCCTTAACTGACAGGTGTCTTAGTGTGTCCCTTGTTTTCATGACACGTGTTACAATCAGTTATGTGCTTTTTATATCTGTAAGCATTGTAGGCCAGTAAAACAGTGGATTTGGCTTTCTGTGACAATACTAGGGAACCACTGGATGACGGAATGCAACCAGTTTATGACGATTGGTATGAAAGAGATTATTACTAATTACCTGGTCGTTAGTCATCTGCTGTGTTTTCTTCGGGTTTTCCTCGTCACAGACCTACATAGAACATTACATTTGATTACATTATTCTGATACACATACTATAAATATACTTTTGCTTTAGGGTTTTCTGCTCGAAGTGTTTATTGTTTTGCCTAGCCACTGACCCTGTTTCCGTTTCGAAGTGTTTATTGTTTGGTGTTTATTGTTTTGCTTATATCGCTGTTGACACTTGCTTTGTTCAGTTTGTAACAGTTCTGCGCTCCGACCCAGATATTCAATGCTCGCGATCTCTTGGGTTAAGGAATTTTCTTGTTTAGATACGGTTTTAACAATAGGCACGGATGTTTCTATATCTTTTAGTCCAATTAAGGGTTCTTTGCTGTATGGTGCGGGATTGCGGGATAATGCGTCAGCTATGATATTTGCTTTCCCAGGTAGATATCTTATCTTGGCTCCAATAACCTGAATGATCATTTGTCACCGAGTTCCTTTTGGACTGTGATTAAAGCCTTTGAAAAACTCGGTAAAGGACTCATGTTCAGTAAGGACTTTATCAGGATAGCCATAGATTATGAACTTAAAATGTACTAGTGTTAAAGATACCTAGCCCTTCCTTGCATATTACTGCATATTTACTTTCAGAGGGCTTTAGTTTACGTGAATAAAAAGCTATAGGAAAGAACTGTTTATCATATTGCGAAGTAGTATCCCTCTTACCCCTTGGTCTGAGGCGTCTGTTGCAATAAAAAAATTCCTTATTTAAATCAGGGATTTTTAAGTTAGGTGAGCTGCATTATTCCGCTTTAAGATATCGAACGCTGTTGATGCTTTTTAGACCATAATAAATCTACGCTCTTCTTCGTAAGATCTGTTAAAGGAGCTGTCATGATTGAAGAGTTACATATTTGCATACGATTGTAATACCCACTACAGCGCAAAAGTGCTGTATCCCCTTTTTACGTTAATAAGTACCGGAAAGTTATGAATAGCGACACCTTACCATGGACTACTTTTAAGACCTTGACTAGACACATAAAACCTAGATCAACATGTTCGGTTTTAAAAAACTCACATTTAGATATTTACTCTGAGATTATTTGTCTTTGTCTCTGTTTAGATAACACTAGCTTCGACTTTAGTTTTAATGTGAATGTTACTTCTAAGGTATTAGAAAAGATTACAAAGATCAAACCATATAAGCATGTAGGGTATCCCTTAAAAGTCTCCAAACACTATATTATAATTGGGGCGCAACGTAAGCCGGAGGCATCGGCAGGACGTAAAAATTGATAATGTCCCCTGAGTGCTGAAAACGGTGTATGAGTACAAATCACTTTAGTAATGGTATCTGGTAAAAGCATTTAAGTAAGTCCAAGTTGGTGAAAAAAATTTATTCTAACCTAACAGAGATAAGATGTCGTCGGTACATAGCACTGGAAACTATCGGGAGTCGTTTCCTTGTTTAAGCGACAGAATCTACGCAGATACGCGAAATCCGATCTTTTATGGCATGACATTTGAGGGAAAAATTATATGGGCTTATTTGATTTCCTAATGACTCTATTACTAACATTTTTCAACTTCGTCATTTATCTCTATTTTGAAATTTCATTGAGAGTCTATGCGAAGGTACGTATATAGCTTTATGTTTGTCCTTTAGACCGTATTTTGTTTTCAATGACATCCGTTTTTCTCCCAGAGATCACTCGCTAGTGGAAGAACTTCCTGGTATTCAGGTAGAAGATAAAAAAAATTCTGCTGAATCACCTCTGCTTGAATGACTTTACGGATATTACTTTAGATAGATTATCAGAGAGATTCATCCACGACTGGTTGGGCGTGATTAAAAATTAGCAACAATAAAAAAATGCGATATTTATAACTTCCGTATCCACGATATGTATACTTTTAGGGCTTTGTTCGCGGAAATCGTTATATTTCAGAGTGTCGGGAAGGATTAAAATTTCATTTCCCAGCAAAGTCTTTTTACACGCACTAAGACATTCGAGGGTGCATGCTTCTCGAAATTTTGCGTGCAAAGTGCGACTGCGGTTGTGGGAGAATTCTGTTGGGTCATTGAACAATGTTACGATTTATGAGACAAATGTATAGTTCCTTTATATAAGTTATTAATTTGATTAACTGTCTCATTTTTGTTCAAACGGATTTTAATATGTTTGAAGGTTTATAGGATTTCCCTTTGATAAACACGCCTTATTTTGCAGGATGTAAGATAATATTTTGTATACCCCTAGATGAATCTTACAATTACGCTAGATACAGATCAATGTTTTTTTATAACTATAGAGGTATCTGTAAGCGCTCGCTTATCCGGACTTCTCATTAGGGAGGAAGTTCGAACAACAGACAGTGAGTCCGTAAATACAGGATATTACGTTTACTAAAGAAATAAAACAAGATATTCTAATTTTTACGGCGCTACAGTTGGGCATTTCCATCCACCACTACTTATAATAACTTACGTATTAAAAAAAAACGAAAACCTGCTCTGATTACTTTATACGGTCGTGTGTTTCATAGGAAAAATCCTTTTTAATTCAAAAAGATATCGGTATGTATGAACCAACATCGCTTTTCCCTACTCTGCTAGAGTCGCTTATTTGTATGGAATTTGCTATGCTTTGTTTGAACACTTCGGCAGTTTTTTTGACTGACCTTGACCGCTTGACTAGGTGACACAGTCACCGAGTTTGCTTGTTTGATCTGAACGGGCTACTGTTTCTATTTTTTTTTTTTGTAATAATTAAGATCCTTCTCTTTATTACCATCGGCAACGTATTGTGTGTTTTTAGCATTTTGTTGCTGGTTACGTATAAAGCAATGAATGACGAACTATTAGGAACTGAGCGATTACTAATAAGACAAGTTATCACTACTGCATTCAATATTAACTGTTTGTACTTCATTCTTTGCTAAAATTTGAAATAGTGAGGGATCCTGGTCAGCGCATTTAGCCTGATGAAAGTTTTTTACAGACATGTTATTCCTTGCAATCCAGCCATATTTTAAAAGTTAAGTTGAGTCATTGAGGTTCGATATTTTATATAACTCAAAAAACTCAAGGCTAAAACTGCGATCGGGACTTTGCAAAGGAGCATTTATTGTCATGACCCGAAATAGTGTTACCTCTAATTTATCTAGATTTGTACGGGTGTTCCACTTGTTTTTGTGTGTTTCTAATCACTACGGTGCTTAACGACCCTATCCATGCATCTGTATACAGACGTCCACTGCGTAAAAGCATATTCACTGTTTATATGATTTGTTATGTAAGGGATAATAATCACCCAAAATGATAAAATTAACATAGTATATGATTATGATATTTCAGTAGAACTTCTGGAAACAGACACTCAAAGATAAAAACTCGCAGTAGCGAAATCTCAATGATGTTGATAATTTCTGTAAAAAATATAAGATTAAGAATGTCTCGTAACTTCAGCCACAGGAATAACGAAATTCGACCTGCAAAGGAAACACTCAAAGTTACTCCAAATGAATAAAAAAATTGTACTTAGCTTGCTTTTGTGGGAAGTCACGGTGTTCCGATAACGACACAACGGCCTTGGTCCTCCTTCTCTATTTAGCGGATGACCTGGTTTGGCTTCAGTTTCCCCCGTGCGCGTTGTTTCGATGATTCGAGCCCTTGAAAATCCGATGCTGCAGACGCGTTCGGTTTGTTTCTTGGAGTGCCGGAAACGCTCACTAACGATGTTTTTTCTTGATTTATTCTAATGAGAGACGAAGCTTGCGTTGTCGTAGGAAAAAGGACACGTCGGTTTTGTTTCTTGAAGTTATTCATTAACGATGATACTAAGTTGCTGAAGAATCTCTTGCTTCGTCGTCGTTAAAGAGTTCTTGTTGTTTTCTGAATAAGTCGCTCACTAACGATGATACTATGTTGCTTGAAGAATATGCTGCTTCCGTCGTCGTTGACTTCTTATGATACATGATTTATTATTCTGGTTTTTCTTCGTAGGACATTGTAGAGTTCTTCTGGTACGCTGGCCACCCAATATGGGGCTTGTGCCTTGTATGATAAGGCGCCCTATGAGGTAATGTTAGACTAGCGATAATCTTACGCTAAGTCGGTTGGTATTGCACTTCCATCTTCAATGGAGTCTCGGGGGTTTGTAGATCATTTACGAAGTCGGTATCATCTTGTTGGTTATGACGACGATGTGTTAAACTCATGGTGAGGAGGTTCTTGTAGAAAACACGAAATATAAAAACTATATGTATTCTTATGAAGTTTTTACATGCTGAAGATCAGATATGATGTACAAGTCTTCTAATAACGATAGCTTGATCGCTTCTGCCAATGATGATGGCTAATCCATTCCTCTACATGATAAAGCTTAGGTAAAGAGGTACAGGTCTTCTAATGACGATAGCTAACTCTGTTCTCCTGTCTACCATCTCTGTTACAAGTTATGAAGGAGCAGACAGTAGTTCGAACATATGAACATACATACAAATGACATAGTGTTTCATACGAAACACACAATCAAATGAGACACGCTACAGATCATGTAGGCCGTTTGAATCATAGGTCGGGGTAGTTGTCTCAAGCAGGGAGCTTGGACTGTTTCAAAACAAATGAATGACCACAGATGACGGCATGTTATCTTAGCCTACATACTTATGTATACGTCATCTTTTAGCGTCTCTAGTCTGACAAATTCCTGCAAGCAATCTTTTATATATATGGGACTAACATTCCATATTTTTATTATGTAAACATTACACATGTGCTACGTATACTAAATAAGAATTAGAGCATGTGGTGGAAAATTCCTTTATATATATATATATATATATATATATATATATATATATATATATATATATATATATATATATATATATATATATATATATATATATATATATATATATATATATATATATATATATATATATATATATATATATATATTATATATATATATATCATATATATATATATGTATGTATGTATATATATATGTGTGTGAGTCCTAGGGGTTGTAATTAATAAAATTTTTTATATGTTCGTTGTGACCTTTTTGGAATGCATAGAGACACAGCCAAAGCAACGACTGATAAAGCTGATAAAGGATTTCTGGGTGGCGTGATACGAAAAGTGCTTAGTTAAACGTCAACGTTCGTCCTGTAGTTATGTGAGTTCATGGGGGTTTGTCAAAGTGCCTTTGAGAAACTAGTTGTAGCCAGTAATATGAGGCGTTGTCGAAGTGTGCATTCATATGTACATGCGTGCCTCTTCCTTTGATAATGGTATCCTTAGCCAAGTCTATAGGAGACTTGCATAGAGATCCGTGGGGGAGAAAGGCAAGATGCGGGGAGAGCTCTGCGAAAGTTTATTTGTATTAAGTGTATAATATTCTGGGCTGCAATGGGTGAGTGTTGAATTACTTTAGCCAAAAGGTATGGCTTGTTGATGGTTACACATTGTAAGAATGTTTAACTCTTTAAAAAACTTTGTCTTTAAACTTATGTGTGCTAACGAGTGTGTTTCTCGTGTCTTTTGAAAACAGACGATTCTGGCGAAGGAACTATGTTCTGGCAAGGGGACCGAGAGTCCTAGGGGGACAGAGAGTCCCATATGGAAGAGATTGGTGTGACTAATTACTGATTAAGACTTTTACTTATTGGGGTTTAACTAAGTTAGTTTGTCTGTGAGACTTGATTTATTATCTTTCCATTGTTAAATAAATATTGTTTTTTTGTAATGCAAGTCTCTCATTTGATTACCTGTTAGAGTGGAGAGAAAGAGGTGGAGAGAGAGAGAGATTGCGAGGTGGAGAGAGAGAGAGGGGTTGTCGAGAGGCGGGGGGGAGGCTGAGCCGTTGATCGCTTGGATAGAGAGAGAGAGAGAGAGATGAGATGGTGTGTATCAGTTTGCCTGATGCTTGAAGACAAAGAGCGCCCACTTGTTCTGCGGGCTCAGCAAATTTCTGCTAACGAATGCAAAAGGGCATTGGAAGGCGACTGATGGCCTGCCTCGGGGGTATTGCAAGGGAGGGTACTACTACTGGTGGTCTGCCTCAGGGGTATCGCTTGACCGGGGGGATCTTCTATCGCCCAGGGGAGGGTGAAGTTCTCTTTTTTTTTTCTCTCTCAGTGGAGGGTGAAACTTTTTTTTTCTCAGTGGGGGTGAACTCCTTCCTTTTTTTCTCAGTCGGGGTATTGGGAGACAAATTTTGCCCTTGAAAAGGATTTTCCAATGCCAAGACATCAACTGCTTGATTAGGGTGATGACGTTGAGATACCCCGTAGAGTTTCTTTTTAGAAAAGAGATTTTCTTTCTCGTGAATGAAGAGAAAAGTAAATAAAATGCATGGGATGTGTGTAAGTTTTACTTTTGCTTTGGAAGACACAAATATAATGAGGACACAGAGATTGTTATTTTTTTTATTGTGTTGGAGGGATTACTTTAAAATTCTAGTGTTATTTGAGATGAAGCGTGATAAGACTTTACTTTATAATGCCAGAAACTTGTAGTTATTACTTATATTTTATTTTAAGCCGGCCAATGTTTTCTTATATGTATGAGCTCTTTTGTTTGACCATTTGCTAGGTGGGAGCTAGCAATTTTGTGTGGCCGAGCTCTGTGAGTCCTAGGGGTTGTAATTAATAATATATTTAATATGTTCGTTGTGACCTTTTTGGAATGCATAGAGACACAGCCAAAGCAACGACCTGATAAAGCTGATAAATGATTTCTGGGTGGCGTGATACGAAAAGTGCATAGTTAAACGGGTCAACGTTCGTCCTGTAGTTATGTGAGTTCATGGGGGTTTGTCAAAGTGCCTTTGAGAAACTGGTTGTAGCCAGTAATATCAGGCGTTGTCGAAGTGTGCATTCGTATGTACGTGCGCGCCTCTTCCTTTGATAATGGTATCCTTAGCCAAGTCTATAGGAGACTTGCATAGAGATCCGTGGGAGAAAGGCAAGATGCCGGGAGAGCTCTGCGAAAGTTTATTTGTATTAAGTGTATAATATTCTGGGCTGCAATGGGTGAGTGTAGAATTACTTTAGCCAAAAGGTATGGCTTGTTGTTTGTTACACCTTGTAAGAATGTTTAATCTTTAACTTTGTCTTAAACTTATGTGTGCTAACGAGTGTGTTTCTCGTGTCTTTGAAACAGACGATTCTGGCGAAGGAACTATGTGTTCTGGCAAGGGGGGACCGAGAGTTCTAGGGGGACAGAGAGTCCCATATGGAAGAGATTGGTGTGACTAATTACTGATTAATACTTTTACAGCTTTGGTGTTTTAACTAAGTTAGTTTGTCTGTGAGACTTGATTTATTATCTTTCCATTGTTAAATAAATGTTGTATTTTTGTAATGCAAGTCTCTCATTAGATTACCTGTTAGAGTGGAGAGAAAGAGGTGGAGAGAGAGAGAGATTGCGAGGTGGAGAGAGAGAGAGAGGTTGTCGAGAGTGGGGGAGAGGCTGAGCCGTTGATCGCTTGGATAGAGAGAGAGAGAGAGAGAGACCTTACAGAGACCTTACATCTTGTTCGGGTTGCCCCAGGTCCCTCAGTGTGAGGCACCTCTAATGAGAGAGAGAGAGATAGAGAGAGAGAGAGAGAGAGATGAGATGGTGTGTATCAGTTTGCCTGATGCTCAGGGTTCCACGTTTACTATATAAAACGAGATTATCTCGTTACATATATATATATATATATATATATATATATATATATATATATATATATATATATATATATATATATATATATATATTATATATTCACGTATACACAGACACACACAGCCACACACAGACACACTATATATATATATATATATATATATATATATATATATATATATATATATATATATATATATATATATATATATATATATATATATATATATATATATATATATATATATATATATATATATATATATATATATATATATATTCATATATATATATATATATATATATATATATATATATATATATATATATATATATATATATATTGTTATGATAACAAATTTAAGAGACAATAAATCAATTGCCAGTCAGACCAGATTTACTATACACAAGACTTCAGGTGACTAAACACTCAAAGGGTGGGGGAGACAAAAAAAGAAAATGTCTAAATTCTACACTTATTTAAGTAAGAGAAATGTCACAGTAGAAGAACGAAATCAACACTCACTCACGTGTTACCACGATAGGTGGAGAAAAAGCTAAGAAACTTAAACACTAATAATTGACGTTTCCTTAACACTAATAATATTACAAAAAAAATAATTAGGATACACCTTAGTTTCATCCAATCGCTACATAATTAATTGTGCATCAAAAATATCGAAATCTCACTGAAACTGCTTCAGTCGAAGAAAACTGTCTACAAGGCTCTTGCGGGAAGCCTCCACTTGATGCTGTGGCAGCAACACTCAAAAACATTTTATGAGTCCACTCACGTAAAGGGGAAAGTATACAAAGGGCAAAAGGGGATGCTCACCCTTCTCCGGCCTCAGAAGGCCTCCTGACGATTCCCGGAGGATACAGCAGTGCACTCCTCGTCGTCGTCGATTCAAGGTCTGGGCCTTGGTCATACGGGGGCAAAAATAATGAAAGCCCACAGACAAACTCGCACAAGAGGGCACGGGACAAACCCTGGCGTTCTTATAAAAGTTGAAAGCGAGCGTCTCAATGTCCTGTCTGTGGCCAGAAGGCAATGTTGCAGAAAAGTGACGAAGAGTGCGGCATAAATTGGGTGATGCTGAACCTCCCTTCGGGGAACCGTAACGATTAACCTTCGCATGATGAAAACCTCTCCCACATTAAGTAAGTTTGACAGCGTAAAACCATCAGGCGAAAGAGGCAATTACTGAAGACGATCCACTCATTGAAACATGAAAAGAGGGAAACAAGCGGATAAATAAAACTATAATAAACCAAAAACAAAAACCTTGAGGGAGCGAAAAAAAGAATCAACAAGCAGTTTCTCGAGACTTGAAAGAAAAATAAAATTTAACTTACGTTAAGAGAAACCAAAGAAATAATTTAAGATGATATTACATATATATATATATATATATATATATATATATATATATATATATATATATATATATATTCACGTATACGCAGACACACGCACATGCATACACACACACACACACTCACACACTACACACACACACACACACACACACACACACATATATATATATATATATATATATATATATATATATATATATATATATATATAATATATATATATATATATATATATATATATATATGACT